>NW_028190554.1:1200000-1575439 GCF_048542155.1 Nylanderia fulva
CTATGTAAATGAATGGATTTGATTTTCAACTTTTTCTTTTTGTATTTTTTATATTTAATAAAGTGAGATTGTGTATGAAGTTTATTTTATAGAAAAGAAGAAAAATATTACTACATTTTTTAAATTATATATGTTATATTTTCTCGTAAGTTAAAAATCTATAAATGTGAATTGTTTTATATTTAATAACTATATATATACATTTTAATATTTATTTTAATCTTAGTATGTTGTTTTAGTAATTAAATCTTAAATTATAGATCCTCGACCTATTGTTGGCATTTATACTGATAATAGTTTATTACTGATAATTATTTTTTTATTACTTTTTTGTAAAAAAAATTCGTAAATTGAACATTGAGGATCATCAAGTATTCTCAGTAATACACGTCATATTATAATGTCTGTAGCGCGTGTGGATATAATTATATATCAACAAATAGCTGATGTAATTACAGAAAAAATAATGCAATAGCATAGAAGAAAAAAAGAAGAATAAAATCTAAATAAAATCTAAATTTTAAAATTTCTAATTCTTTTCTTGTTTTTTTTATTTAAATTGTTTTAACTCAACAGTTTGTGATTAAAACATTATAATATTTTATTTTTTATATTTTACTATTAATTCTAAACAGCAACGTATTTTATAAGATAGAAAAAACTTTGTAACATCTACCGAAAATTATATAAATAAAAATTAATTTTTTATACTATTTTGTATCATAACTTCAAATATGACACCGATTACAATCATATGTCAAGAAACTTGTCTTGCATATTGTCACACATTTATATATATTATATATTCCCATACAGCACAGATTATTGCAATTATATTGCAGCAACGTTGCAATGTTGCAAGTTGCAATGCAACATTATAAAGACATTGCAAAGATATAGGTGCACAAAATTCCAGCACACTTGTAGCAACATGACATTAATATTTCGGAAATATTGCATGTAATCCAAATTCTATAATTTATATATTGTAATATATATACATATATATATATATACCCAGCAAACACCAAGTTACAGCTATATAATTGTTAGTTGTAATTTTCCACTCAAAAATAATACGTGTATTATAACAATTATATTGTTGAGTGGAAAATTACAACTAACAATTATATAACTATAACTTGGTACTTGCTGGGTATAATACTGTAATAAAATAATTTTTTGCAATATTGTACAATAAAAGATGTTAACGATAATCAATAATTTTATTATCTTCCAAAAAGCGGACATTTTAACATTGCTGCAATTCAACATCAATGATGTAGCAACATTTTGCAGTGAATTTGCAATATTGCAATATTGCGGTGAAAGATTGTTGTAATATTTTTGCAATCTAACGGTGCTGTATGGGATTATATCAATATATCAAAAACGATTTGTGAGCCAATACACTGTGTATATTTACACGATAAATCCTGTGTATATTTCACCTACGCGCATCTATCGTCATGTATATATAGACATATTATCAAATATTGAACGAAGCTATGTAAGCTATGTCGCGTGAACTTGAAATATCGATGTACTGTTCATTTTGTCACTCGTTATTATTTCTTTTATAGAGTACTGTGCAATTCGCATACAGGCTGACTTAAGTTAACCTTCAAGTATTGTGGAGACAGAACACTTCAATGAATAATTAATAATGAATTATACAACTAGTCTTATACGTAGTAATATATACTAAAAATTATTTTATTTTCATAAATTTTTCCATTTCAATAAATTTTTTAAATAAAATAATATTACAGATATTTCATATAATATCAAAAGCTTAACAATAAAATCTCATCGTAATTACAAATAATAAGTATAGAAGATTTTTAATTGCTGTTATGTAATACATAATTATTTAATTTTTGTATAAAGAATATTGTTTTAATAAAATAATCTATATAAATATTTTATAAATTTATATAGATTATATAGAATTTAGTATATAAATTTTGAAATATATAATATTACTATTTAATATTTAATATATATATTGCTATCTAAAGTTTTTGAAAATAATAGTCATAAAAATAAATAAAAAATACACTGTGTATATTGTGTATATATATAAATATGACTCTATATACATTTATGTATACATTTATATATATATATATATATATATATATATATATATATAAAATTTCAGAAATAATCTTTATATTGCGTAATATTTATTAAATACATTTATTATTTCTATAATAATCTCATATAACTATGTTATCGTGGAAATAGCCATTCTATATTTTATATAACAATTTAAATAATAATTTTCATAAATTGGAATTATATCGAGATTATCTATATGTATCTCTGCACATAATGCAGTTTTTATATGTATTTTACAGCATTAATTTTCAAATTTTAGAATTAAACGAGCTATAAAAAATAAATTCATAAAATCATTTTAGTGCTTTCTTCAATGTTATCATTACCATAATTATTCAAAAAAAATTGCTAACAACAGAGCTCTAAAAAAAAGAGGATTGCCTTGACGTATTCAACATCCACATGTAACTATAATATATTTTCATCAGTAAATAAAGAAAAATTATTGAAGTATACTGCCTTTTGCTATAAGTATATATATTCATATTTTTTTATATATTTCTATAAATTTTATACTTTTTATACATTTTTATGATGTTATACTACGTTATTCATTATTTTGTTTGAACTTTTGCATTGAAAATAGATGCGATTTTATAAACGCGCACCGATACACGTGTATTGCTTATCATTGATGAACATCGCAATAAAGGTTGCCAGAGCGTAATTCCGATTTCTAATCGAATTTCACACGCATTCGGTATTGTAAGAAAAACATTGAGCGTTACTTTTTTTGTTTTATTCATTAATTAATCAACAATTTTGTTATTATTCTAATTGTTATTATTCTTAATAATTATATTTGTCATTTATAATTATTATTTCTAATTTAAGATACATTTAAAAATATCTTATCTTTATTTATGATAAAAATAATATAAATATTAATATTAATTATTTTTTTTTAAATAAAATTATTCGGACCAATATTTTTCTCGTCTAATTCTTTACAGGGGATGTTAGGAGAAGGAACAAGGGGAATTTCTGAGATCCCAACCATAGGATTCAAATTCCTTAGTTTCCAAATTTTCTTATCTTAATCTGACGCAATGACATCGCGTTTGGCTCTATATATATATATATATATACACACTATATATGCACAGCTTTTCACGATGAGTTTTTAATTTTTTTTTTTTAATTTTTATTGAGATAAATATATATATATATATATATATATATATATATTTATCTCAATAAAAATTAAAAAAAAAAAATTAAAAACTCATCGTGAAAAGCTGTGCAATTACATAACTGGCATAAAAAAAATTAAATGAATTGAAAGCAACTTACAAATCAATTTTTTTATCTTGAATTAATTGGTTTAATAGGATTTTTGATTTAATAGAATTTATGATAAAATATTCCTTATAATGCGCATATCGCATGTAAATAAGTTTTTTCATTTGAGTGCAGATATTTTTTTCATTTATATATATATATATATATATATATATATATTATATTAGATTTTTTTAGTTGTAAATTATAAATATTCTATATATCGAGCATTTAAATTTTCAAGCAAGCTATATTATACTGTCTCATAATTTACCTTAATAAATAGCATGTTATATTTTATTTATGTAATAAATGATATAATGTCAAATTATATAATATTGTTATAATACTTTATAAATGATAATCCTTAAGAGTCGCCAGTAATAAATAATGAAAATCTCTCCTCCAATTTTAAAGTCGACCAGACTGGCAATAATTTATTTTAAATAATTAGTTTAATTTACAACGTTTCGGCTGTCATTGCAGCCCTTTTCAAGTAATCCATAAACAATTATATACATATAAATATAATCTTAATGCGCTTAATCATACAAATAATTATAAATTTACAAAAATATATATGTTTACATACCAGATTAATACAATAAATCATATTTACAGCAAACCCCCGACAAAATTAACCATTGTTTTGATGAACAATGTATAACTGACAGAAGTCAGCCCGAAATAAATAGATGTTGACTGTTAGTAGAAAACTTAGTTAGTAGAAATAATACTTTATATTCTAGATTGAGAAAATTGTAATATGAAATTATAAAATATTTGTTAAATAAATATATTATTTTTTTAGAATTTTTTAACATAAAATACAAAGTATATAAAAAACTTGAGGAAAAGATCGACATTTTGAACATATAACATAATCAGTTTTTTCCGTCTTTCTCGATTTTATAACCTGAATCAACAAGAAGTTGTTAAGGTATTAATATATTCAATTTAAAATTTTTTAGTACTTTTTATTCTCTACAAATATTATTTATTCTACCATTGCATCGTTGCATATACGAAATATACAATAGTTTCAGTTCTAATATTATTGTAAAAACTGTACGATATCAGTATAATTATTCACTTCTTTTTTTTTTAAGTACGTCATATCATTCGTAATTTTCTTGTTGCTTAAAAAAAAGGTAATTTTTAATAAGAACAAAAACTCTTTTGTTCAATTTTTTCAATGTAGACAGAAAACCGGTTTCGAATCATTTCTCCTTTAATATAACACAGAAAAATTATCTTGAATAATATAGTATATAAAGTAGCAAAACGCATTCACTATATGCAATAATTGCAGCAAATTTTCTTTGTTCCTCAAGAAGTATTTTTTAACATTCTACAATATTTTGTTTAACATTTTTGATGCCTGAATCATCACGATCATCTCGATCATCTGATAATATCTTTCTCTAAATGAATTTCTTATCAGTCTATAATTAAAAGTTATGTTGGCTCGGACACGTATTGTTTGGATATTCTCGGAGTAATCCAAGATTCGTTTAGACAACATTGAAGCAGCGTTCAAGCTTGCCCCTCTAAGAGAAACTGTTTTGCTCAAAAAGAACGATTGCACAAACAGCATGTGTCCGCGAAGTCTGACTGGGCCAAGCAAAGTCAGTTCTCTCCGAGTCTCGTCGCGGTCAGGCGACCACTTCTACTCTCATACGGCCTCTGGGTTTTACTAGTCGCGCTCTCGAATTCGATCTTCCGCCAGTCAGTTTCTTGACGAGATAAGTAGGTGAAACAAACTGAATCTCGCGATCGTGATCGAGTCTTTACACAGTGTCTTTACGTCATTCGGAAGGGTCTTTTAGAATTAGTTCTTTTTAATACGGTTTTGTGAGTGAAACTTTAAGTTTCCCAAAAAGTGCTTTTGTCAAAATCTTTTCAAATATTTAAATCGAATTTCTGATATTAATGGTATTAATCGATATTTATATTTTTATGTTGGAGTGTGTATTACAAATATCGTTCAAAATAATAACAAACTGTGATTTTAAAGAGAGAAATAGATCTTTGTTAATTTAATATCTTGAAACTTACTTGGTGCAATTTTTTTGTGCGACAATTGATTTGCTATATATGTAATATATTATTTCAAATCGAGATTTGATAATGCAAAAGTGTTTCTCGGAGAATTTTTCAAAGTAAAAAGCTTTAAGTTAAATTTTGATTTTAACAAGATTTTTACACTAAAATTCTTTGAGATTTAATTTTGATGTTGTGATAAAAAAAATTGAAATTTGAAATGTAGTATTTTTAATGTTCGTCAATGATAAAATCTTCAAGAAAAAACTTTTTGTCTTCTAATTAATTTTGATATGGTTTTGAAGAAAAATCTAAAGAAGCTTGACATTTGAAAGATTTAATTAATGCGTAATTTTTGCATTAAAATAATGTAATAATTTGAATTTTTGCTCTTTTAAAAGACTTTCATAAACTTTGGAATTTGATCTTTGAATAGATATAACTTTTATAATTTACATACTTATTTTTTATCATTCAAGGCTACTTCAAGATTTATAAGAAATTGTGCAAGATTATTACTCATATCTTTGAAATTTAAAGTGCCATTGAAGGATTGTTTTGCATTCTTTACCACATTATTTTAAATAAAACATATTTTCGCAATAATTTTCAAAAATAGATTGTTTTTAAATCTCATACTTTAACATTTTTATTATTTATCATTTGTTTTCGTTCTAATTAATTTAGAAATTTATAAGAACTTAATTGATCTACTAATTTAATTTGTAAAAGAATGTTTCAAAAATAAGATCTTCTCAATTACAATAGTGAACTTTGGACCTTATGATGCAAAAGTCAATAAGAATCTCAAAGAATCTCACCATTCTTAACTGGCAGATAAGACGTAATAACAATTCAGTCTGTAAATTTAAATCTTTCTACTTTGAATTTTCTAAAATTAACAATTCCCCATCCAATTTTTTTTAAATATTTAAAATTTTTATTACTCTTTGCCTGAACTGAAATTAATCCTGATAAAATGTTATACTAGAAATGAAATATACATTTTAACAAGAAGCAAAAGCTAAAGATATATCGTAATTATTAAATAACAAACATAAAAGTCATCAATGAGCATCTATAATTGTCTCGAAAACTGGTTTTGCGCAACAACAGAGCAAATAAAAAAATTAGCAAAAAATAAATTACACGTAAAATAATTAGTCAATACGATTGGAAACAAAGAGAATAAAGATTGCTTGTATATAAAATAATTTCTAAAGTTATTTGAATAATCCGAAAAGATATCAATTAAGAAGATATATGTTCTAAAAAAGGAAACAAATAGACTAAATAACATAATAGCTGCTGAAAAACATTTCTGAAGAATATCTATGAATACTTATCAAGAAGAATATCAAGAAGTTCGAGAAGTCAAACGAGTGGAAAACGAACAAAGAGAATGAATTAACAAAAAAGAAAAAAATTATTAAAGGTGCTCGCTGAAGAGTTGATCTCGCATTGATCTTATTTCTAAGAGACCTTGTGTGCAGAAAAGTCGAAGGCATCATAATTATTGTCATTATAAAATCCTCCAGGTTAGTGTAGCCATAAATTGCAAATCTTAATGAATCATTGTACATGGAATGTCATTGCACATTGAATATATTAATGATTCATTTTTCTGAAAAAAGAGATAAGTTATATATATATATATATGTATGTATGTATGTGTGTGTGTGTGTGTGTGTTTTTAATTACATTATATTTTATATTTTTAAGTATATTATATACGTTATAATTTAATTATTTAGTTATATATTTATATATATATATATATATATATATATATAATAATCATAAAAAATTTATCTCATATATTGTATATGAAAATTACTGTTACGTATATGTATATATATAAACGTACAAATAAAAATATTAGTCGTATAATATTATATTCTAAAACCATTATTGTGTCTTTTTCGATCGACATTGACATTATCCTTGCGATAACGATCATTGACGATTGCGCCAGCATCATTGACTGCCAGTTATTTTTTTGTTTTGTAATGGCATAAGTCAGTCAAAAGAAAATTGTCGATACAATAAAAAGACTCTACATAATTGCACTCGACATGTCAGCAAATGTAACGAATCCGTTTTATTCATTTTATATACGTCTTACGTTCATTTTATAACGTCACAAAGTCACTGATAAAAAAAGTGCAAATCTATTATTTATTAATTTACTTATTTAAAGATAGTTCTTAATATCAAATTTAGAAATAAAATTTAGAAATAATACAATTAAAAATTATAATAAATAATTATAATCTTTAATTGTGTTATTTTTAAATTTGATACTATAAGAACTCTATAACATCTATAAACAAATAAATAAATAAATAACAGATTTGCATTGTAATTTTAGTGATTTGTGACGTTATAAAATGAATAAAACGGATTTGTTACATTTGTTGACATGTCGAGTACAATTATGTAGAGTTTTTTATCGCATCGACAATTTTCCTTTGACTTATATACCATTAGTCAAAAATTTTAATACACATTTAGAGTTTTATTTAAAAACTCACAATCTAAAACATTTGTCATTGAATTTTTAATAATGTAAAAAAATGTTAATTTTTTTAACTTAATTTCAAAAATAATTCCTATATAATAGGAGCAAAGCTTGAATTATTTGTATATCGATAATTATTTCATATTCTCCTTCATAATTAATTCAAATTCAATAATTCGAGACAAGGTATTTCCCGCAATACTGACGTATATACTCCTTCGATCAGTGATTGCGTATGTCTGCAATGTAAGCAAGTTCATCGGAAAGAAACCGCCACGGAGAGTTGAAAGAAAGGAAAGCGATCAGACGTAACCTTAGCCGGTCTCTCTTCGTTGGTCTGCTCTTTCGTAATACATATATCTCTCTCGCGCGCGCGCGCAAAAAGAAATGAACAAATTACGTGAAAGCAGCTGCGTTGCGTAGCATGTAGCTTACTCATCGCTTACATTTTTCGGTTAGTTTGATGTAATAATACATTAATGCGGGTTTCGTAAGTTAAATTGTTCATATACCTATCTTGGTTGCATACTTATTGTTGCGATGCGCGAGTTTTGCGATGAATTCTCAGCGCACAGGTACTATGAAATCTCTCGGAGTCTATTGAGTTCTATTAAAGATTATTCGAGTCACAATGACTCCGATTATTTCTACTTTCGAAAAATAAAAACTTGAAATATTTTATCGTATCGCGCTGAATAAAAATATTAACTTATTGTTCAATGTATGAGCAGATGCAATAGAATATTTTAATTATATTGTTGTAATAATTGTTGCATTCCATTTACATCAAAGTTCAGATAAATCTCACTTTTGTCTTTCTTTAACATAGATGTTGAAGAAAAACAAAAGTGAGCTTTATCTGAGTTTTGATGTAAATGGGAAGCAATAATTATTATTTTAAAAGTAAAATCTCTCTCTTTTTCTCTCCTTCAAAAAAAGTAAAATTAAATAGAGCAATATAAATATATACATTTAAAGTAAATTTAGAAAATTTTTTATATTATATTTTATTAATAAATATCATATCACATACAATGCACCGCGAATAAAATGAAGACAATTAACACAAAGAAAATAAAATTTCACATTAAAACTCCTGAAAAACTCCTTTACATTAATTAATAATTGGCACACTTAATTGGCAACAATGGTAAACGTGATGTAACATATTTCTTAACAGATTAAGAATTTGATCGAGTCATCAATTTCTACAAAATCGCAATTTCTAAAAAACAAAAAATATTAGCTTGTTTAAAGCGCAAAAAAAAATCCCGACACTGTCTCTCTTAAATATTTGTCTTTTAATAAAATAAAAAAATTAAACAATTTTTAAACATATTGACTTTTGTCTCTAATGATGTCACTCGTATCACTTAAGACTATTTGATCACTGATATATATGTTAAATATTGAGATGATTATTTATTTTTGTAAGATAATTCATTGACTGAACAAAAGGTAAATGTTTAAGCAACATTGAAACTAATCTCACCTCTTTTGAACATAAGTAATTTTAATAGTAAATTGACGAAATGATGAATGAATGAATGATGTGTGTGTATGTGTTAATCGTATATTCAGTTTATTAATGATCAAATTAATTTTTTTATTATTCAACAACGGGATACTATGTTCAGTCAACGATAAATCATAAGTTGCCAATGATGTAACATCGTAACAGATACTATCATTTATATAACTGGACCAGAAAGAGAAAAAAGAAAAGAGAGATTTTGAATTCTCACGAGTAGGCTTCAAGTCGATCACGTCGTGTTTAATTTATCATTTTCAATAATTGAAAAAATATGAAAGATTGATTGCATGAAAATGTCACGAGCGTGTCAGCAGAGAAAAAAGTGTAGCCTATCAATCCAGAATTAAAAAAAAAACAAACAGCTGGTTTAATCGGGATGATTAATGAAGTGCAATAAAAATACATATGATTACATATATACCTGTTTGTAAATTTAAAGAGATGGAGAGTGCGACCGTACCGAGCACGGTGATGGAGTTAAAAACACGAAGAACGCAATTCCGGCCACAACAATCAACCTTGGATACAAGAAGAAAGCAAGCGGTTTGTGTCAGACGTGCCTTCAAGAAATATGGGTCGAAGAACAACCCTAACATCATTCTAGATGGTCTCAACATGACCGTGCCGAAGGGTACGATGTAAGTGATCCTCCTGCAACATTAATACAAAAAGAAATAATTTAATTTTAATATTGATTTAAACAAACCGATTCCGTCCATTTCTGATTAGACAATTGCATTTACATTTTTTTTTAATATTAGTAAAAAAATAAAAGGAGAAGTTAAATATGTATCATTTGTTCTCATCTTCTGCTAAGACTTTTAAAAACATAAAAGTCTTGGATATTTAGAAATGTTTTTTAAATTTAAATATCAAAAGAGTAGAATAAAAAATGTTAATTTTGTAGGAAAAAAATTAAAAGGATCAGGAATATACAATATATATATATATATATATATACTTATTAAATTATGGAAAAACTAATGAAACTACTCGACATTAAAACTTTTTAACCAAAATTTCAATCATATAATTTTTTATACATAATAATATAATTTCTGTAATAATATTTTTGATATTATTTCTACAATATGTTTTTTATGAAAGAGAAAAAAATGAAAAGATAAATAGAAAAAATCTATTCACACGATGTATAATATATCTTTTGATGTCACAAATAAGCATTCAAGAAACAATTTTTAAATTCCATGCTGCGACGAAAAGAACATATTAGTATAAGAATTCATCTTTGTCTTTTTTTACTGAAAAGTACATATACATAATTATTTAAGAGAAATTCTAGTAATGTATTAGCAACTATTTATTTCGTTACATTATTATCATATTTATAATACGTCAATAAATTTAAAATTTTTTGTCGCAAAAAAAGGAAACTAACAAATTGATAATAACAAGCTAAATATTAAAAATTTGTAATATATTCAGCTTGTTATTATGTTAATTTATCAATCATTGACATTTTTTGTGACATTTACGTAAAATTTTTTAGCCAATATAATTAAGCATATATAAATTTTATATTATTTTTCTCCGACCAAACTGACATAAATTTGCACAACTTCCAATATATTATATTATAAATATGATAATGATATATGAACAAATGTCGATATATACATATATAATGTCAATATTTTATACATATAATATATTATATAATTTTGTTATTAACTATAATGGAATGTATATATAGTTGTTACGTTATATCAATATTTATACAATATGTAGTAAATATTAAATATGTAGTAAAATTGTATGCAATAATTATTATTTATTATAATATTTCTTTGTTACAATTGCAATATATTTTCTTATTCAGTTATGGATTACTTGGTGCAAGTGGTTGCGGGAAAACCACTTTATTGTCATGCATCGTCGGCCGGAGACGCTTGAATTCCGGTGAAATTTGGGTGCTAGGAGGCCGACCAGGCTCTAAAGGATCCGGTGTACCCGGTCCTCGAGTCGGTTACATGCCACAGGAAATCGCACTTTATGGCGAATTCTCCATTCGAGAAACTTTTATTTATTTTGGCTGGTGCGCTGGCATGACGACAGATCAAGTGGACGATAAGCTGGAATTTCTTATAAAGGTAAAATACCTAAATCACGAAAGGGCAAAATCTTCAAGAGATTTAAACTTAGGAAAATAATTTAAAAAATATCTAATTACTCCAAATTTTTATTCATCAATAAAAATAAAATCCTCTCAATAATATGTGATATTTTCTTATACACATAAATTTTTTTAACTTTCTTTGTTATTTTATTATAAATATTTGTATCATCTTACAATATTGACTCTCAATAAAATTTACACTTTAATTGTAGCTTTTACAATTGCCTTCGGCGAATCGTGTTGTCAAAAATCTATCTGGTGGTCAGCAAAGAAGGGTATCCTTCGCTACTGCCCTTTTAGCCGATCCAGAGCTCTTGATTTTGGATGAACCAACGGTTGGAGTGGACCCTATTCTCCGACAGAGTATTTGGGACCACTTGGTGCATATAACCAAAGATGGTAACAAGACCATTATTATCACCACGCATTACATCGAGGAGACCAGGCAAGTTATAAAATAATCACTTATATTTTTATATAATATTTTATAATATTAATATCGTCTTTTTGAGATTAAACAGATGTATATCAAATACGTAATATTAAAAATTTTTACCGTGTTTTTGACTACTAATTGTATACAGCGCGTATGCTCTGTGCTTGAATTAAAGTAAGAAAAACGTTATATTTATTTATTCTCTTTTCCCAAAGTCAATTAGTTTGTGAATTAAAATGTATTTATTCAAGTGTCTGCAAATATATAAAGTTATTTGCTATACATATATTATAAAATGTACATAATGCGTCAATAATAATGATAATACATTATTAATGAATAATACAATACTAATGAATAATACAATATTAATGAATAATACAATATTAATGAATAATACATGTTTTTTTTCTATTAAATAATTCAGAAAATTACTGATAATTGTTAAATCCTCCATAGGCAAGCTGGTATGATTGGCTTGATGAGAAGCGGCAAATTTTTGGCGGAGGAATCACCGACGAAATTAATGGAGATGCACGGATTAGAGACTTTGGAAGAGGTTTTCTTGAAACTGAGTAAGAGACAGAATTTAGGATTAAGGAGAAGAAGCAGTATTCTAAGCAATTTAACGGGCCTTCCGCCCGAAGAAGTAAGTATAAATGGGAAAAAATTTTGACGCGTTTTGATTGTAATTATTTGGCATTCGCGCATCTATATATTTTTGTGATATACATATATTTATTGTATGTATTTTATTAAAATAAAATAGATATTTTATTACCTAAATTTTTCCTCTTTTTCATAGGACGTGGACGAGATGAGTGGTGAATTCGGCGACAACGTGAGCATATCTAGTCGAAGGAAAAGTATAGTCAGACGTTCGGCAGATGACAATGTAATAATTTCTATAATAGAAAAATAATTTCTAAATAGAGAAAAAGAGAAGAAATAATACACACTCTCTCCATTTTTATGTAATTTAAAATAATTGCGAAAATAATTATTTTTAATAATTATAATAGAGTAGCAATTTTTTTATATATATAATAATATTATTTTGCTATCTGGAAAAATTTATTTTTTTTAAATGATTAAAAACTCTTCCGCTCTTTCTATGCAAAACAATTGCCATTTATTTCCGCCTTATTTTTTTCCTAATAGGTGGAAGGATTGCCGCCGGATGAAGAAGGTTCCTCTAAATTTACTATGCTCGATCCGATGCATATGAAGGCACTTCTTTGGAAGAACGTCTTGTGGATGTGGCGAAATGTCGCGTAATTTTCTATTACATTTTTTTACATTAAATCCATTTTTATCTCTTGTTTATTATTTTTCAAATGCAATACTTATTTCCACTCTCATTTACGCTTTTTTTTCGCAGAATAATGTTGTTCATCATTGCACTGCCGGTCGCCCAGATAATCCTCTTCTGTCTTTCCATCGGTAAGGATCCCGTAGGTCTAAATCTAGCCATCGTTAACAACGAACTCAACAGCAGCATGCAACCTTGTGTTCCCACAACCGGATGCGATTGGTCGTTACTGAGTTGTCGTTATCTTCAGTATCTGCAGAAGAAGACCATACGTTTCTTACCATACGACAGCGACGAAGAAGCCGAATATGCAGTGGGACATGGCTGGGCATGGGGTGCTATAACGTTTCCATCAAATTATTCCGACTGTCTTAGGGCAAGGATAGATTACGGCAGAAGTACCACGGACTGGGACGTCGAATTTGGAGAGTTGAAAGTCGTCATGGACATGTCCAGTAAGTCTCCGAACGTTAAATCCTTGTATATAATATTCCCACTTCAGCGACTTTTCGGACCTATATTTTTCTCGCTTATTTCTCCATATGTAAGTTTCGAAATTAATTTATATGTGGAACTTTGGGATCTCAAATTGAGATACAGTTCCGTTTAATTAATTTTTCGTTTCGTTTCCTTGGCTCTATTGCCCAGCTTAGAAGACAGCATACTTATATTAATAATATTCCTTGTTGTTGTAAATCAATTTTTTTCCGATAATCTAACATCGAGACACATACACTTTTTAATACGCGACATATTTTTACATAGATCAACAAATAGGACAATTGTTGCAAAGAGATCTGATTTACGCGTTTCAAGACTTTGCAAAAGAGCTTACTGTGGCTTGCAACTATAGCGCGAAGTTGACGAGCATACCTGTGCAAGTAAGAGAATAATTATGCAGATATCTATTTTTATTTGTTAAACTTATGATATTATAATATATTGGTGTTATCTTCTTTTCATATTTTATAATGTTTTAAATTATTGTTGACAATAATTTATCTCTGTCGTTATATCAGTTTAATACGCCAATTTATGGACCTGCGGAGCCCAACTTTACGGATTTCGCAGCTCCTGGAATAATTTTAACGTAAGTACTTGCATTAATGTAATAGTATAATAACATGTGTTAAAATAAATATTCTTTTTTCTAGACTTTTTTTAGTGATTTAAAGGGCAGGTTAAATAAAATTTTGTAATTCTTTCAGAATTATCTACTTTCTCTCAGTCGCATTGACGTCGGGCGCCATGTTATTGGAAAGAAATGAAGGTTTACTGGAAAGAGGTCTTGTAATAGGTGCGTTAATAAGCATGCCTTTCTAAAAAAAGGCATGTTAATCTTACAATTAGAACATGTAGGCAAAAAAATAAAAAATAAAAATCGGATTCATAAATTTTGTAATTATCATAATTAATTATAATTTTATATAATTTATTCAGGTCTCACTAGTACGGAGATTTTCTTCGGTCACCTAATCACGGAATTCGCAGTGATGTTCGGACAAAGCGTGATGGTTCTTGTAGTCGCATTCGGCATCTTCAATATCACTTGCGAAGGTGACATAGGCTGGATCACTCTCTTGATTGTTCTCACAGGCCTTTGCGGCATGTGTTTTGGTGAGTCATTGACTATTATTTTTATATTGGAGCGTACAGACAAGTATATGAAATATCACACGCATAAAATATTTAAAAAATTTTTTTAAATCGTTCTTTTATAAAGTAAACGTTTTCTAATGATCAATTTATGTATAATATATGTAATGATTATATGCATTACATTTGAGCTATACAAATTTTTTGCAAAATATGTTTCAAGTTTTGCGAAATGTTTGTGATTTTTTAAATAACTTGTTTAAAAAAATTGCGAAAACGTATGAAAAATTGGAAAATGTCGTTTTTCTTTTCAATTATACATATATGTATGTAATGTGTATATATATTTTTTTGACATTTTTTTATCTAAAAATATAGAAATATTTTCCAAAAACACAATTCAATTTTTAGGATTTGTCATCGCCTGTTTCTGCGATAACGAAAGAAGCGCTACATATCTGGCTATGGGTTCTTTTCTTCCAATTGTGATGTTGTGCGGTATCGTCTGGCCTATAGAAGGCATACATCCTTTTTTAAAGTATATTAGTTTTCTATTACCTCTGACAAAAAGTACAGAATCTTTGAGATCAATGCTAACCAGAGGTTGGTCGATATCGGAACCTACGGTATATTATGGTTTTACTGCCACCCTCATTTGGATCAGCATCTTCATGAGTTTATCGATATTATTACTTAAGTTTAAAAAGAATTAACTTAGAATAAGGGAAGGATAATTTTAAAAATATAGAAAAGAATCAACCAAATGACTCTGTTAAGTATTCTCTGTAAATTGTAAGATAAAATAAAATGAAATAGAAATAAAAATATCTATATATATATATATATATATATACACATATGTATGGATATAAACCAATATATAATAATATAAATCAATATATAAAATAATAAAATCATAAAATAATTAAATTAAGTAAATAAAAACATGCCTAGAAGTTTTAATTTCAATTTTATAATCTGACTAGAACAACGCACCATTTCTCAATTTTGTATTAACTTTTAATACTTTAGAACTTGCCAAAAATACATTTTTCCTAATTATTATTTTTTTCTAATATTAGTTTTATTTTCCAATATTAGTTTTATTTTTCATAATATTAGTTTCATTTTTTCTCTAATATTAATTTTATTTTTCCTAATATTAGTATTTATTTCCTCATGTTAGTATTATTATTGCCAATATTAATATTATTTTTCCTAATATTAGTTTTATTTTTCCTAATACTAGTATTATTTTTCCTCGGGTTAGTTTTATTTTTCTTAATATTAGTTTTTAATATTAGTTAATTGAAAAAAAGAGACTGCAGTAATTCCCAACCAGAAAATATAAAAAAATGTTTAGTGCTCTGCACTTAAGCATTTAAATAATTATAAAGTTTTTTTACACAATATATATTCAGTTTAGACCTGTTTCTACCAACGTCGATTAAATTTAACCTCCGATTAAACTATATCTTTGCCTCTTTTTAAGAACTGAATTGTAAAAAAAACAAAAAATATAGTTTAATTAAAATATATTTTCTCTGAAAATTTTTTTATTTTTTTTCATTTCATATTTTTTAAATAGATAGAATAAATAATTTTTCTATTTTATAATATATAAATAATTTTAAAAATTTAATTTAACGAATAAAATAACGAATAGTATTTTCTAATTTAAATATTCTTATAGCAACAATTGCAATAATAATTTTTGTATGCATGCGTCGCAATTTTTGAGATTTTATTATCAAAGAATAATAGGTATAACTTCGCTTTGCGTGCGTAATTATATTCGGTTAGATTAAATAAAATAATATATATGTATATATATGCTATATAAATTTAGTATTTATAAGAAAATTGTTACTCTATATTAATATAGCAATCAATAATCAAAACCAATCGGCATGGCGAAAAAAGGCAACAATACATTTCGAAACTTTGGAGATAAAAATCGATACATTCGAGAATCAAATTAACATGCCTTTTATAAAAAAAGGATACTGTTATAAATTAACATATCATATTTTAAATTTGAGAATATCAATCTAATTTATATTTAAAATATCAATCTAATTTATATTTGAAAACTAAATTTTAATTTATTTAAATAAAAATTGCTCAAAGACGCATAAAAATATTACATTGTTACATAAAAACACATCTTGTAATCAAAATAATATAAATATGTAATAATTTAATTTAGCATATAAAAGAGCAAGTCATTACATGGCTCGTGTTTGTCGATGAAAAAGACAGAAGACTTGCAACCAGTTATATAAAGTAAATATCGCTTGCAATAATTCGTTGCGTTTTATATGCAAACCATCCAGAAAGAATCTCACGAAAAAAACAATGATCTCCACGATGATAACGCAAAGTTGCATCAATAACCAAGGTGTATATAGCATAGGATATTCCTGCTAAAGCAAAGTTATATATATTTATGGAAGAAATAGAGCTATTTAATTCATTCAAAAAGTCTTTGAATTAGTTTATTATCCAGATAGCCACAGTAATTATTATGACATTATTTTGATGTCAAAATGATGTCATAATAATTACTGTGGCTATCTGGGTAATTATATTATTTTTAATCTTTTATACTTACCGTGATGGCTCCTAACATAATTAATGTATAATGTTCGATTCCCAATATCGATGTCATCAACTTCAAGTCTCTCTCAACGGTAAAGGGCACTGCAATTATCATTTTAATATCTAATTAATTATGTAACAATTTAAAAATATCTATTAAAATGTAAAACGTGAAATAGATTATTACCTTCTTGATTAAGTCTATGGCGCGATGTTCTGCGACTCTTATAATTTATTGTGCGTATTATATCAAGAGCCGTGATTACCTGACGAAATTTTTAATAGTGCATTTAAATATTTATTCTTTATTTGACACAGATGAATAATTAAATTAACGTATTGAGAGTATTACGATAGACTAACGGTCTCAATGAGGCCTAAAACGATTACATATAACGAACTGCCCATGACATAATGATCGCACAACGAACAAGCTATTCGACCAATTTTCTGCAAAATATAAAAGTATATACAAATATTCTTAAGAAAGTATATATTTTGTTTATAAATCATTATATTTTTCTATCTGTATACTTTCTTTCTTAATCTTTTTAACTATATTAATTTGTTAATAACTAAAATAATATTAAAATAATAATACTTAAATGACATATTAGAACATATAGAAATCGAAAATCTCTGAATGATTAAATTATTTTTTTTATAAAAATAAATATATATTTTATATTATATATATATATATATTTAAGTCATAATTAATTAACTGCAATAAATATTTAATTACAAATTGTCCACTATGGATTTTAATATTTCGTCGATCACGGAAAGTCATTATTCGCTTCATGTCCCAATTCTTCGTCTGGAAAAATCGCATTTCTTTTCCAAATACAAATTATTAAGCAATTTGTTTAATAATATTTTCATTTCAAATATACAAATGTACTAAGCAATTCGATTAATAGATTTTTTCATTGTACTCGCAATATGTCTCCGCAAATTTTCGAGGTTTGCTTATTGCATAGATATAAGAATATGTATATATAGCATATGGTTTATTGTTATCTTTCGATTGATCGCAATTTGACTAACGCCAATTGATTGTAAATCAACTTAATTTGATAAGATATTTGTAATATATATGTATTTGTAATATATATAATGTAGAAAATTTTTAAATAACACATTTCTTTTATTAACATTTATTATGAATAAATAAATTGTGACCTGTTATGTTGTAAAATAAAATATTTATAGTTATTTATTATTTAAACAAATTATAAATGTATGATTAACATTTATTTTCCAACCTTATAAAGTTTAAATATATAGACACGCTGTATCGAGTTATGTGAAATCATAAATCAATAATATGAAGTGAGCGAGTTTTGCTGTTATTGCAAAATAGTTGTGTGTAATTATAGTTTTTCGCTTTATCTGAATTATATTATTTTCATTATTTGGTTTCTCTTTCTATTTAATATTTTTCTGTGTCTACAATCTTTTTCGTGTTGCTTATTTTGTAAATTTATGAGTCATATATGTTTGAAAAAGTACTTGTTTTCTCTTCTTATGTATATATATATAATTTATGTGGCATTTATATTTATATAAAATAATAATTTAAAATTTACACATACATATTAATACATACAAAAATACATACAAATATATATTTTTTATGTTAAAGTTATAGATCATCCGTTTTAAAAAATTTATTACCATTTATCAGTCATGATGAGTCATGTGTCAAGTCGTATTCGCAACAATAACGAAGATTATTCAGAAAAAACGAAAATGTGCAGTCATCAGGCAAAAACGGTATTTTGCAATATTTGTAAATTAAATTTAATATATTAATATACATTACTTAATATAAGATTTATTCCCTTCTTTTAATTAATATGCTCCTAAGAAAGATGCAAACATGCATGCTAAGATTAAAAATAAAGTGATTAAAAATAAGTACATGTACATATATGAAAAATTTGCAAACTTATAAATAAAATAAAATTTTATCTGTTTATAGAGTAATATATAAATAACCAAATTTGCATATAAATATTTAGAATTTAGATAGATGTATACACGCAAAAATACATTATTATAAATAAGAATATAAAAATTGCCATACTTATTTATTAAAATTTTGAATTCTTATTTTATCTTCATACAATTTTTTTCAATTTTCACATATTTTTTCTTTCGCAGATGATTGAGTCTAAAACATCACCACATATGTTTAAGAATCATTTTGACAATTCTCAAATGATCGGAAAGATTGAAAAGAAGACGTTCTTTGACAGTGAAATTTTCAAGATAGTCAGAGGAATGTTGTTAGCCTTACTAATATTATTCTTGTGTTATCACGGACCAATGCAATATAGTGTTTTGGAGAATGGTCAGATCCTTCATGGTCTTTCTTCGAGAAAAACGATCATGACCTTTAATTTGGGCTATTCTCTTTCGCACTCCATAATATCCGCTATTGCAACTGGCATGCTTATCTATTCCATTATTTTGGTAAATAATATAATAATAATTTTTGATGTCTATTTATTCTTCTCAAATTTTGATTTTATATATGTATATTTACATATATTTACTTTATATATTTATATATTTTGTATATTACTCTTTTATATTTATTTTATTTTAATTATTACGCATTTTGCAGAAACAGCCAAAATTTAGTTGGCCCCTTATGAGTCTCTTTATGGCCGAACTTGTCTACGATTCCTGCGATGCGATTGAAATGGTTTGGTATCTCTTTGGGTATCTTCGGCTACAAACTGCGCTGCTTTATGCTGCAGGAATTCTTCTACTGATTTGTAAATTTTTCTCTTTTTAATCTCCTTTTCTTTCTTTTTACAAAAAAAACGTAACACGAAAATAGAAAAAAATATGTTTATATATTTTTTTAATCACTGCAAGCAAGCTATCGTGTACTGTGACTAAAATTTACAAATCATTAATATTTACTAAAATATTGTCTTTTTTTCTAAAGAATATTGTCTATTGTAAAATTATTTTAAAAGTAGATTAAATTTAAAAAATTTTGTTACAATAAAAAAAGAGAATTTATTTTGATAAATAATATTAAATATGAAAAATTATTTTTGATAAATATGCAAAAATATGTCACAATTACAAAAAATTTTTTTACAGCTTTGCTTTTATTATTTATTTAATTTATCTGATTTAATTAATTTACTATTTATTTTATTTCTTATTTTCATTGTAAATTGTATAGTAAATGCTACTATATACATTGAGTCTTTTATATTTTATTTAGTGGCAGAAATCTGGACGTGGCTGGGTGTTTTGCGACTCTACGAGTATCGAAAATTTCAATAATTACTGATTAAATGACAGACATCAAAACGATGAGTATAATGCACAAATATATATATATATATATATATATATATATATATAGCTTGTATTCTGTACTGTATATATCATACACATTTTTTCACAAAATTTGCAGCAGTATTTAAATTAAAGAAGAATATATTTTCTTTTCTATATAATTTTGTCTTATCTTTTAATTTCGTAAAATCTTATCATCTTTCGTAAATTCTTAGTATAAAAATCTAAATATCACGTTTTTTTTCTCATTTTTATTTTTTTAATTTTCAGGTCCAGTTATATTGAACTTTTCCATGGCTTTACAAGGAGAGAAAACAAGATCTTTAGTTATATATAATTTCTAAAAATTTCTAGTTGATAGGACGGTAGGACAGTCGAGAACGTTGACGGAACATCGTGATTTTAAATCAAGTATTTGTACTTCAGGACACTTATCAATTCTAAAAAATATAAAAGTGTATAATAAATGTTACAATATATCCTATATGTGTTATATATTTATATTATCACATTATTATTATATTATATATATTTTGTATTTATTATTAACTATATTATCATCTCTATTAAAATATTTATAGAAAATAAAAAGAAAAATTTAGATAATTTTTAACTGTAAATACCTTGGACAAAATTTATGCAAAACATCTTTTAAATTATAAATTTGCGTAGTATTTTTTGATATTTCCTGTAATAAAAATCCTAAAAATGCTTGACATTGTATTCCTGTTGCTTGCAAATCGATTGTCGGATCAATCGTGAACAATTTGTTAGGCGTGTAATTTCGTTTCTCTTCCTTACTTCAGGAATAAAATAGAATCACTTAAAAGAGATTATCAATTATTCATTATTATTTATTTATAATCGTCGCACTTACCTCCACCGAAATTTATTGATACTCGACAGGTTGCAATATGCACTAGGATGCATAGCGACTCCGGGAGAATTCCAGAGTAAATATGCTCTTGCTGCCATCAGCAACAATCCATTGCTCAAACTTTTCGCAATGTTCGATAAATTTGACCTCATAATTTTAAAATATAATTGAGAATTACAGAGTAATGTTTCTTCGTTATGTACTAATTTCTTGTCAATACTTTGATGGCCGTACTTTTTGCATAAAAGCTTTTGTTTGTCGTTGATATTTTTCGCCAAAAACTTATATGTATTCGTTGCTTAAAAATCATTAAAATTACTATTATTTAAATATTATAATATTTATACACATGCAAAAATGCTAAATTTATAGACTCTGAAAATTTTTGAATTAAAACTGGCTGAATGATTTGATTACAGATGTCTAATGTAATAGTATATAAATATCTGTGGTTTTGATGCAAAAAAAACAAAATACTTTCTTAGATTGATAAAAGTTAAACTAAAAGAAACAGTTTTATTATAAAAATATATAAATATATTAAATATAGTCCCGTAAATCTTATAACAAAAAATAGTACAAATTTAAATAAACATGAAATAACTGTGCTGCATAAGAAGATAAGAGGCTTTACAAGGAAAATCACGAATACGTGACATCAGCCGATAAATCGCTGGCAGAACTAAATCACACATGTAAGAACGGCCGTCAAAGTATTGAGCTACTTTTCACACGCAATAATAAAATATATGTATAGTATATATTATACTATAAACATTGTTTTACAGGGAGAGAAAAATACCCTGTATAGATTCTGAGTGTACATGTTAAGAATTATATTGTATACTATCGGATCCTGATATCAATAAGAGGGAGGGTCCTGCAAAATTATTTAATTAATATTTTTTGTTTCATGTTTAGCTTTTACTCCAGAATCAACGACAAATTTTTTTAATTTCCAAAATTCCAGGATCCGCTAGTGATATTGTATATTATTAATTAGTGTTATATAATTACTTGCTGAAGAATTCGTCAATCGATAAATCGGCTATGTGAATATTGGTATTTTGAGTAGCTAGTGCCATTTTAATATGAGCTTCCGGAATATTTAATGTATCGGAAGTGCGCATCAAATTAATCAAATGTATCTACAAAGATATATACTTTATTAAATTGATGTGCAAAGATAACATTGTTATTATGACGAGAAAAAGGAAAAAAATTCATGTGATAAGCTCTCGTTATTTTTACGTCAAATAATATGCATTTGCTACTTGGAGAATTCATAATATGATCGACTACTTATGTTTTTCTTAAAAGATAAAATCAATATTGTCAGAGTTTGTAAAATTTCCATATCTCTCATAGAAAATATTTACTCTATATAAAGCGTATTAAAACCAATATTTTACCAATATTTACAAAAATAAATAAATTACTTTTAAATAAATCTTTAATAAAAAATTTAAAAATGTTGACATACGTTCAAATCGGGTTGTTCTCTCGCCGCAGCCTCGATATAGCAGAATTCTTTTCTGGACCAGACTTGCCCAGCTTCCTTCACGAAATAGACATTGAATGAATGCTCGTCTTCCAACATATTGTATTCACTAAAATATTAATATAGATTGTCATTATTAGTATTTACATATTTGTCAATTCATAAAAAAGATACAAAATATTTTACGTGAGCAATATGTTTTGATATAAATTATTCTATTAAAATTAATATTATTAAAATAATTTATTAAATATAAATAATTATATTTAATTATATTTAATTATTATTATTAAATTATTACATTAAATATAAATAATTTAAAATATTGTAAACAATATAATATTATTGAAATAAATATTAAAATTGATTTCTACATATATTATTAAAATTAAATAATTTTTACTTTTTTGAAAGTATTAAAATAATCCTTGATAATGATTAATACGTACCAGTAATTATCATTGCTTGTTACCGGTGTGCAAAATATTGCCGTGATGAAAGCAAAAAGGACCAAGCCGCTAATGATGAGACACGCTGCTATAAACGAGGAGAACAGATCGTTCGGCCATCTTCTTAACTGATGTGCGACACCTTTGAGCATCGGTGAATTATACTGAGCACCCTGAATCGGGCCTTCGAAGTACATGTACGGAAGATCAACAATCTTAGCCTCGCTCTCATCCAGAAAAAAAGGAAGTCTGTCCTCGTCAAGATCTGAAAATATTCCACTTTTCTTTTAAGTTTTCTTTTATGTATTAAATGATTCTATAAAAAGTTCTTATCAGTTTTTTTCCGTGTGAAAATATAAATATTTTTATAAAAGAATATATATTCGCAATATTTCTTTATTTACATAAATATTTTCATGTTGTTTCGCGCAGACAAATTAACTGATAACAATAATGACTGATAAGAATATCTGATAAGAACTTTTATAAGAGCCACACACAATATTTGCGATTGTAGAAAAATTATGTAAAATAAACATTGAAACTTGCGAATTTTTACACTGTCAGATACTCACACTTAGCTTTCGGCATTCTACCACACTTTGTCACACTGTATTACTTCGGGACTTTCGTCAATAACGCTTTCAAGTGTCAGCGCAATTTGCCGAGTCGACACTTCATAATAAAAGTCGAATGGACTAGAATCGAGCAGCAGCGATGTTGAGAAATCGACGAGGTATCCCGAATTGCGTAATTATAAGGTGTCACACTTTAGCGAAGTTGTCCGATACAGACAATGTCAGAAATGACATGTCAGAATTTTCTCATTTTCAATCGAATACTCGGTTAGCTCGCGATGCAATAAGCTGCGTCGATGTTTTCTATGCACAAAAACACACTTTTACGCGTGAAAATGTGAACGTGAGTGTAAAAATGTGCGGACTCGAACGTGACTCGCGGCAGCGAATTTTATGTCTGATATCTGACGCGATTCGAAATCTATCGAAGAACTGCGGCGGTCGGGATATATCGAAACGATCGATCGTTCGAGATATCTCGATCGCGCGGTCACGTGGTCGTCAACGTCGACGGTCAACAATAAGATGCGGCGCGTAATTCAATGTGGGAATAAAATGCAAAATGTGTATTAAAAATAATTGGAATTAGCAAATTAGATGTGTGCACATTGTTCAACGGCGGTAAATATTTTCTTAAATAAATTTTCCTTATACTTGCATGTATATTTATGCTACTGTCATGCGCATGCTAAGACGTTTGACATTTTAGGTTATCTCTTATTAACAGCAAACGTTGCAAGAAAATTGGAAAATTCGAATTTGGAAGAATTAAAAAAAAAAAAAAAAAAATGTCGGCGGCGAAGCCGGAATTAAAAAATTGGAAGGAATACAATCGCAAGCGGAAGGAGCTACGAAAACAATGGAGGGAAGAGAAACTGGCGAAGAGGCTTAAGAAGGAGGAACTCGAGAGGCAGTCGAAGGACGAGTTGGAGCACGTGGAGCGAGTCAAGTGCGAACGGAAGAACGTCTGTACTATCAGCATCGCGGTGCCAGGATCCATCCTTGATAACGCGCAGAGCTCGGAGCTGCGAGCATACCTAGCGGGACAGATCGCGCGCACAGCCTGTATTTATAAGGTCGACGAAATCATAGTGTTCGACGACAAGGGTGACGTTACGGAGAGCGAGAGAAAAAAAGTTAGGAAGGACGATGCGCTGGGCGAGGCTAGGATCGGATGCCTGCAATTGGCCAGGATACTGCAGTACTTGGAATGCCCGCAGTATCTGAGGAAGTACTTCTTTCCACTTCACAAGAACTTGCAGTATGCAGGGCTGTTGAATCCTTTGGATACGCCACATCATCTGAGACAGGAAGAAACTTCTCTGTATCGAGAGGGGATAGTTACTAATAAACCTATAAAGATCGGCAAAGGATCTCAGGTGAACGTAGGACTCTTGAACGAAGTTCACGTGGATAAGGTGCTGATGCCTGGATTAAGGGTGACGGTTAAGATACCAGCAGAACAATCAAATCCAAAGAAATTGAAGGGTATCATTGTAGCGCCTAATGTACCACGTGCAGAAACTGGAATCTATTGGGGCTACACAGTCAAACTAGTCAAGCATTTGTCAGAAGTGCTGACAAATTGTCAGTATAAGGGAGGATACGACTTGACAATTGGAACATCCGACAAGGGAACATTGATTGATGAAATAGAAACAAAGAGTTTAGAATATCGACATTGTCTTATAGTATTTGGAGGTCTCAACGGATTAGAAGCCGCCGTGGACGTGGATCCAAATTTAGACGTCGACGATCCATCCTTGATATTTCATAAATATGTGAACACATGTCCTGAACAAGGATCACGAACAATTAGAACAGAAGAAGCTATTCTTTTGACTCTAGCTGAATTAAGAACTAAATTAGTGCCTAAAGAAATCACTTCTTAAAATAAATAATAATAGAAACAGATAAGTATTTTTGTCTTTAAAATTATATTGAATTTTGTCACAACTGTTTTTATATCAAGAATAGAGCTTTATACATATATATTTTTATAAAAATGTTAAATGTTTTCTCAAAAATGCTTTCCATATTTATAATATTTTCAATTGTAGCTATTTTTTTGCATGACTGTGACTCAAATAACAATTTACTGTATCTCTAAGAGTTGTAATTACTTTAGCTTGATCAGTAGAACCTATGACAGCTGTGCCAGACACAATCATATTAGCACCAGCCTAAAAAAAATAATATAATTGATGTATAATTTGTTGATAATATAATTTCAGATTAACTAATGCTTTTCTTGATAAAATTATTTACATATTGAAATAATCTTCAATTATACCTTTGCACAGGCTTCAATTGTACTTGGTCCAACTCCACCATCTACCTCAATGTCCAATCCAGGATAATTTTCCCTCAACCATGCAACTTTCTGTAACATTGGTTCCATAAATTTCTGCCCACCGAAGCCAGGTTCCACAGTCATTATTAAGACCACATCAGCTAGATCGACATAATCTATTATCGCATCTGCAGGTGTTCCTGGTTTAAGTGCCACACCAACCTATTTTGAAAGTAATTCATAATCCATTAATATTCCACTTAAAATATATAAATTTTTAGATAGCATTACCTTCATTCCTACTTCCTTTATTTTCCTACAGATTAAAGGAACATCTTTTACTGGTTCGACATGGAATGTATATTGATCCACACTAGCATCAGCCATGGGCTCAATCCACTGTAATTATTCATTTAGTTTTCTTTTATATAGATTTATTTATTTCATATAAAAATTTATATTTTTAAGCATTTTTTGAAAAAAAATATTTGTCTTAACATTGTTAAACTCTTACATACTTGCTCCGGATTAGACACCATCATATGTGTCTCGAAGAAGGCATCTTTTATTTTACCACGAAGACACTTTACAATCGGATGACCGAATGAGAGATTAGGAACGAAATGACCATCCATCACGTCCAAGTGTAAATAATCTGCGCCATTGTCGAGTAATTTTTGTGATTCTTCATAAAGTTGTGCCAAGTCAGCGTTCAAAATCGAGGGACCGATTTTTGCGCTCAAAGACTTCGCCATATCACTTTCTTCGAAAGGGAATATTTTGAAATTGCTTACACAATTATAATACGTAATTCAGTAATTGTACACTGATTGTCAGATAAAGTAGAATGTATATTTGATGTAATATATTGCGTAAATAAGATCGCGGCGAGTGATAACCTAACTTGATCTGCGATAAACGTAACGCGCCAGCGATCAGCTGATCGCAATCCAATTTTTGTTTAGTAATTTAGCACGTGGTTTTCGTTTGTGGGGACGAGTCTTTGACTATATGCGAAATTTAAAACATCATTGTAAAATGATAGCTTCAAGTTCTATTCATATTCATATTTGATATTTTAAAACAATCATTCGGTGCCTGAATTTTTACTTCACACTTCACATAAAGTTATGTTAAATAACAGGATATATTATAATGGAAAATTTCTCTGTCAAAAAAGATGATGTAAAAATCAGTACATCACAAAGATCATCAAAGATTGGCTTATTTTTTATTGCAGTTACAGGTTTGTTATTTATGTGTCAATGATTTAATGCTAATTTCATATATAACAAAAATATTATTTTTACATTTGTCTATTATGCATTATTAGGTGGAATTGCAACGGCGATTAGTATTGTGTGCTTTCCATTTATAAGCCCTGCCTTTCGTAAAATATGTTTGCCATATGTACCAGCCACACATCAACAAGTAAAAAATGTTATTCAAGCATTAAACAGTCGCTCTGGTTCCTTAATTGATCTTGGTAGTGGAGATGGACGTATTGTGAGTCTGATAATACTTTTTATAATTATGACTTGTGAGAATAAAACATTTAATGTTATAATAAATAAAATAAGGCAGGATAAATGTTTTATTCTTAACATAGTAAAAAATAATTTAAATATATTTCAAATTAATTTAAATCATTTTTAATTTAAAAATAGGTTCTTGCAGCAGCAAAGCACGGTTTTAAAGCTCATGGTATTGAATTGAATACCTGGCTAGTATGGTATTCAAAGTTTAAGGCATTGATTAGCGGTCTATCAAATAATACTGCCTTTTTCAAGCAAGATTTATGGAAATATAATTTGGGAAAATATGATAATGTTGTTATATTTGGTGTAGATGAAATGGTAAGATTTTTTAATATTTATTATGATTATCTAGATGCTATAAAAATATATGTATACTATACAATCATATTGTTTGTTACAGATGAAAGATATCGAAAAAAAATTTAATAGCGAATTGTACAAAGATTCCCTTGTAATTGCATGTAGATATCCTCTTCCTAATACACGTCCTATTACGACGATTGGACATGGAATTGACACTGTTTGGGTTTACAAAATACGTTAAAGTTGAATTGTGTGAGATCACAAAGGTATTATTTTTAGTAATATTATTTCTTGAATAAATTGTAATAGCAAATGTAGAGATAATTGTTGCATATTTAATATTACATTTACAGAACAAGACTTACATTAGCAATTTTAGTTATAAAAAAATTAATTTACATTTTTACCAAGTTGACATGTATGTTTCTCTTTATTTCTCTTGAACATTGAATAAATTATATTATATCTACTATGATAAACTTATACGTTTAATCTTAGGAATGGTTTCTTATATTCTAATACAATTTTCAATTTTTACGAAATTTTTTGCTAAATCAATTATTCAATACATGTCAAATCACATTTTACATTTAATGTTTTTTTTTGTTTCTTCTTAATGTGATTTCAAAGCTGTATAGAATTTTATGTCTTAAAATATATATGACAATGCATACAATTACTTTTATATATATATATATATATAATTAATTTTAAGTATCATAAACCCTATCACAAATATTAAGATTTTAACGTGATCAATGATCTGTAATGAAAAATTGAGCAATGAGATTGGTAATTCCAATAACAGGTATGCTTAAATGGATTAATAGAGAACATGTAGTTAACTTTTTTTCTTTTTTTAAAATCGACAAATGCAATAAACTTGGTAAAGTGAAAACGTAGATGAATCCGCTTAAAGCACCTGTATATCTAACGATAGTTCCGATATAAGGCATAAAAGTCGCGAACAAAATACATATAAAAACTAACACAAGATTAATGATGAGCACTAAACTCCTACTAGAGCTTTTGTATATCGATGAGAGCAATTGCACACGTAGCATAAAAGCTAATAAAGGATAGACAGTCATTAATTGGAAAAGTAGTAATATACGTGCACCTATTGTAAAGCCATCCCATTTTTGAAAATTATTCAATAGATTCTGTGGAATAAAGAATTCCAATTTAGAGAGCATATTAACACAACTTTTCTATCATATTATAGTATATTAAATATTATTTTTTTTTAAATATTGCATATATGTACTTACATCTTCTATGCATGACTTTTGCAGAGGGAAGCATATGAAAAATGCTACTCCAACGATGATGTAAGTTAACGTGACGAGGATATACGCTATAGTTAAATCTCTTCCCTAAAAATAAACCCATTTCTATCTGATATGCACAGATATTCAACAAGAAAGTTTGAAGAATTTAAACTTACATTATTCTTTTGATTGCGATTATTTTTCATTACACTGATTATAATATTATGGATAAAAAACGACATTGCCAGCAATCCAGTGAGGGCTGGAAATGTATCTTGTATCTCCCAACTTGTTGCCCATTCGGTTGGGTCCATATTAATACCCCATAATGAAGATTTTATCACAATGAAGATAACCAAATATATAATTGATACCGTTCCTATGAAGATTTACAATTTTATAATAATAATAAAGATTTTAATAATAATTTCCAATAAATTAGAACTATATTTGTAACATGTAATTTATTACTATTGAATGAAGATATTCAGATATGAAAGTGTGACTAATACCACGCATACTCACCAAGAGAATTAAATTTTGTAAAAAATGTCGTACTATTAAAATTTAGTAACGGAAATATCAGTAAAGCTAAAAACACAGGAACTGTGTTGCGTAAGTCCCATGCTGGTCCCAATGCATCAAATGTCTTCTCGTGTATTATAATTGTGTCGTTATCTTGGGTTTCTTTCTTCGGACATAAGACTAATTAAAACAAAAATATCAATCAGTAATGTGTAAAAAGCACTTGTTATTCTCGAACAAGCTAAAGTAAATTTTTTTACTTTTTACATTTACCTTCTGTGTGTGAAATGTTTTCAGGTACAGAATGTGTCGGCCAACCAGCTATACTATCTGCAAAACGGACGTACTTTATTATAGGACGATTCAAAGGACTTTCATAAGGATAAGCAATCTCTCATATGTTAATGTTTAAACCGAGGATCCTCACCGTAAATAAAATTTACGCTGTTGTATAAGAAATTAGCCATCAACACCCAATAAGCTATAGTTGCGCCCAACAATACGGCAATACTAAAGATTTTGGCAATATATTCCGCCCATTTGCCGAGATATATTCGACTCAAGTTTTGGACTTCTATATTGTCTCCTCCACCTTTGGAAATACAAACGGCTGATTTGTAACATTATATCGGTAAGTTATAATCTGTTGTTTCACAGAGAAAGATTATCTCTCTTACCATGATACGCGTGTGCAGCTATGAGACGATAAGCTGTGTATAGACATAAACCGCTCATCAGTAGATTAAGGATAATCCCAGGAAATAATCCGGCCTTCGCGATTCCCCATGGCATAGTCAATAACGACGATCCTAATATCGTATTCCATATTGAAAATCTAAAAAGATATAAAAGGATATATATAAATTAATACCTAAATTCTTATCATATTATCACAATGCTGAATATTATTATATACATATTATTACATATAATAATATTACGTTATTGTATAGAATTCGTATTTTTGACTAAATTTATTTCATAATTTTAATTTATTAAACGACGTTTAATAATCGCGAATATTAGAGAAGAAAAAGATCGCAAATTCTCGTCATAGAATCTCTAAATTTATGATAATGATTGAGACATCTCGTTTATCGCTTATCAGTTATTTCCTCTTTGATATATATAATATGCATATACGTTATTTTCGCGTATATACGCAAACATTTCTCCCGATAATTGATTATACTTTGTACTCGAACGTTCGAGCTCGTAAATATATTCCCTATCTCTATTTCTTCGAAAGATCCGCGTTACGCATTAGAATGTGCATTATCGTCGTATCTCTATATTTTGGGAGAATTATCTCATTTATAATACATATATTTATATCGATTGAACTTGATTCATCATCTTGTGACCAGAGCAATTTTGCGAATATGGCTTTTTTACGACCGAGATAATCACCTATTTTCAGAATATTCGCCAAGATGAACTTTGAAATGAATGCACAACATCCGATTTCACAAACGTCACTAAACGTATATATATTTCTTTCTTTCGTCCTAATTTTATATATTTATTCCATATATGGGTGAATGACAATCTTATCTCGCTCGTAAAAATACATATTTATTTTTTTCATGCATCATAAAATCAGTAATAATACAAATAATTTCGATTTTATACCTTTACGCGTTGTATATTAAGTAATTTTAATCTTTATTTTTTTAGGAATGGAATAAAAAATTATTTTAGAATTTATTACAAAAGATCCATGACATAATCTTAAAATTCCGAAAAATCCAGTCTAATTTTTTGATAAGATTTCATCGTTGCACTGTATCAAATAACTTTAATCTTTATTTTTTAAGAGTATAGAATTCAAAAAAAATTTTTTTTTATTACAAGATTTGTGTGATAATAAATCTTCATTTAAAATTCCGAAAAATCCAGTCTAATTTTTGGATAAGATTTCATCGTTGCACTGTATCAAATAACTTTAATCCCTATTTTTTAAGAGTAGAATTTAAAAAATTGTTTAAAAATTTATTACAAGATTCGCGTGTTGATAAATTTTCATATAAAATAAAGAAACATCCAGTCTAATTTTTTGATAAGATTTCATCGTTGTACTATATCAAATAACTTTAATCTTTATTTTTTTTTAAATTTATTACAAAAGATCCATGACATAATTTTAAAATTCCGAAAAATCCAGTCTAATTTTTGGATAAGATTTCATCGTTGTACTGTATCAAATAACTTTAATCCCTATTTTTTAAGAGTAGAATTTAAAAAATTGTTTAAAAATTTATTACAAGATTCGCGTGTTGATAAATTTTCATATAAAATAAAGAAACATCCAGTCTAATTTTTTGACAAGATTTCATCGTTGTACTATGTCAAATAACTTTAATCTTTATTTTTTTTTAAATTTATTACAAAAGATCCATGACATAATTTTAAAATTCCGAAAAATCCAGTCTAATTTTTTGATAAGATTTCATCGTTGCACTGTATCAAATAACTTTAATCCCTATTTTTTAAGAGTATAGAATTAAAAAAAAAGTTTAAAAATTTATTACAAGATTCGCGTGTTGATAAATTTTCATATAAAATAAAGAAACATCCAGTCTAATTTTTTGACAAGATTTCATCGTTGTACTATGTCAAATAACTTTAATCTTTATTTTTTTTTAAATTTATTACAAAAGATCCATGACATAATTTTAAAATTCCGAAAAATCCAGTCTAATTTTTGGATAAGATTTCATCGTTGTACTGTATCAAATAACTTTAATCCCTATTTTTTAAGAGTAGAATTTAAAAAATTGTTTAAAAATTTATTACAAGATTCGCGTGTTGATAAATTTTCATATAAAATAAAGAAACATCCAGTCTAATTTTTTGACAAGATTTCATCGTTGTACTATGTCAAATAACTTTAATCTTTATTTTTTTTTAAATTTATTACAAAAGATCCATGACATAATTTTAAAATTCCGAAAAATCCAGTCTAATTTTTGGATAAGATTTCATCGTTGTACTGTATCAAATAACTTTAATCCCTATTTTTTAAGAGTAGAATTTAAAAAAATTGTTTAAAAATGTATTACAAGATTCGCGTGTTGATAAATTTTCATATAAAATAAAGAAACATCCAGTCTAATTTTTTGACAAGATTTCATCGTTGTACTATATCAAATAACTTTAATCTTTATTTTTTTTTAAATTTATTACAAAAGATCCATGACATAATCTTAAAATTCAGAAAAATCCAGTCTAATTTTTTGATAAGATTTCATCGTTGCACTGTATCAAATAACTTTAATCCCTATTTTTTAAGAGTAGAATTTAAAAAATTGTTTAAAAATTTATTACAAGATTCGCGTGTTGATAAATTTTCATATAAAATAAAGAAACATCCAGTCTAATTTTTGGGTAAGGTTTCACGTTTGTCCGATCGTCATAAACGTAAAAGGATGATTTAGGAAACAAAGTTTCTCTGGAAATTGCGGCGCTCTCGCGCCTGCAGAATGTGCCCGGGATGTGCGAAACGGGAGCTCGGCGCGCGGCGTGGCGGATCGTCGCGGCTAAGGGCATTCACCTACGGCGGGGCGGTCGTCTGTTGCCCGGGCAACAGACAGAGCGGTAACCCCTTTGGGCGTCCTGTCGCGCCGCGCCGTAGACGTTCCGGGACAGTCGCGCGGCGCGCATCGCCGCGCTCGGCCGCGAGAAGAGAGGCCGACCTTTCGTTCCCACGTCTCGAAAACGAGCGCCGCGTTTTTCCTTTCGCCTGAACTCCCTCGATCGAGGATCCAAGTGTGCACGTTCGCCGGAACTCCCGCGCGAACGGATGGACGTGGAGGAGAGAACCCGGAGCGACGTCTTCGACGCTCGTTCTCTGGACGCGGGAACGAAAGAGCTGAACGAGTGAGAGAGAGGTCTTTGGGATTCGATATCGGAGGAAGGATGCGTGACGAAAGATGGGAGATTTCGCGAAATGGTGAGTCAAGTTCTCTCTGGTTCTTCCAAAATTGAAGCGAGTAGCCGAATAGCAAGTGTCAAACGTTATCGTTCATTCGGCGTCTAGCGTGTGCAGATATTTAGGTTATATCTGTCACACGTGTAGCGGTTATATGTATATATACGTGTGTATTATATGTATATGTGTGTTAGATGCCGATTATATTATTTCTCTTTCATAAGTACGTGCATTATCTCGCATTTTGATTGATTTGACGTGAGATGTTTAATTTTATGGAAGCTCATAAATTGTTTATGCTGATACCGATGCTTTTACGTGAAATTAAAAAAAAAAAAAATAATTACGACACATCGATTCGTTTCCCCTTATCTTTCACTGTAATAAAAATATAACGAGTATGCGAGGTTTCGTATACACCTTTTATCTATATATAAGCTTGTATAAAATTATATAGATTTTTTTTAATTTAATTAGATTTTTCTTAATTTAAAATATTAAAATACATTATGGATTTTGTATAATAAATTGTAAAGAAATTATTTTTTAATTCTACTCTCATACAAATAAAGATTAAAATTATTTGATACAACGTAAAGATGAAATCTTATTAAAAAATTTGACTGGATTTTTCTTAATTTTAAATTAATATTACGGATTTTATAATAAAATATGCACAGGATTTCCTATTTTAACTTTCAGATTAAAATTTTCCTGTAATAAAAATATAACGAGTATGCGAGGTTTCGTATACACTTTTTATCTATATATAAGCTTGTATAAAATTATATAGATCTTTCGAAAATCAAGGGATTTAAAAAATGTTTCAAACAAAATAGAATTTCGACGGGGACATTTCGTCATAAGCATAGTTTTATTCCAAGTGGAGGCATTTTTGAGATTCCGAGATCATTATTATTTTTTTAACAGAACCACTATAAATTTTTTGCATAAATCGATTCCTTGTAATATTTAGTGTAAAAAATTGTTAAAGTGGAATAATCGAAAAATGAATGATTAACGAGATAATGCTTTATCCCAATATCTTTTTACAAAAAATAACTTTTAACATATTCATTTTTTTAATAAAAAAACTTAATAATTTTTTGCGTAGAAGAATGAAACAAATCAATTGGTGTAAGAAAAATATATTTTATAATTAAAAAAAAATTTTGTAGTTTGCAACTTTATTTTTTTTAAATAACAATGTTTTTTGCACTAATTGATTTATCTCATTATTGTATGCAGAAAATTATTAAGATAAGATTTTCGTGAGTTATATATTACATTAGTTAGATATTTCATATTTTTTATCAAAATGTGTCAGGGTGAAGTATAAAATATCTCTTAAACCTTAACTTAAATTAATTTTTCAACTATTCAACTCTAACAATTTTTTACGCTAAATATTACGAGAAGTCGATTTGTGTAAAAAAATTATAGTGGTTTCATTTAAAAAAAATAATTAAATGATCTCAAAATTTCGAAAATACCTCTGCCTCGAATAAGACTATATTTACAACAAGATGTTCCCCTTGAAATCTTACAACTTTTGTGTGAAAGATTTTTCGAAAAAAAGCCTTGATTTTCGAAAAATTTCAACCCAAAAGTTAAAATGAAACATCCTGCATATATAATATTCTGTGTAACAAATATAAATAAGAAAATATAAAGAAATTATTTATTTATTAAAATAATTATTAAAATAATTTATATACAATCCTTTATAAAATTTTAAAATTATTTAAAAGGGTTATATATAAATTTTTATTTTAATAAATAAATAATTTCTTTACATTTTCTTATTTATATGTTACACAGAATATTATAATATGCAGGATGTTTCATTTTAATTTTTGGTTTGAATTTTTCGAAAATCAAGGTTTTTTTCAAAAAATGTTTTATACAAAAGTTATATATATAAATTTTCAAATTACAAATTAATGTATATAACTTTCCGTGACATAAAGGATTATTTTTGGAAAAACGTTGCTATTTTCGAAATCTATGCGTTGTTTTTCAGTACAGATATAATTAGCTATTAATTAATTGTCGTTTTATGCAACTATTCTTATCTTAACGGCGCTCTCACATTTTAAAACACAAGATTACTTGAACGCGATAATGTTTGAAATATAGCACTGTCATACACAATTTCGCCCCCTTATGTACGGTATCAGCGAAGAAGAAATCAATTTCCAAGATGCGCTGATGCAAGTTACGAGCCCATTGCCATCAGCCATCTATGGGAGATAAACGAGTGCGTCATAACACGTAAAAAAGCAAACAAGACCCGCGATACACGCTATGTATCGCAGAATATACAAGCAGAAATACGATAAACAATACGAGATAAAATACCTTGTATCGATCTCTATTTCTTTCCCTTCGTGTGTCTATATTGCAAAATCAGATGATTCTATGACGAGAAAAAAGGCCTTTAAATCATTTGACATAGAGGAAGAATCGGAGTCATTCCATTTTACATAATAGATTCAAGTATTGATAAATGTTAAAATATTTAATTATATTAATTATATTAATTTTAATTAATTATAAAATTAATTTTATTATGGAGATTTATTTATATTACGAGCTCTCGAAAATTACGAATCGAGTATTAATGCAGAAATATATTAAAATGAATATTTTATCGATAATAAAAATAATGATATATAATTTTAAAAATATATACTATTAAATAGTTTGAAGTTTGACGAGTTTTGAAATACTTATTTACTCAAATAATAGATAAATCGTGTAATCTCTTCTCTAATCTATTGAATTTGAAACTTCGGAACTTGTGTATATATAACGAAAGCGTGATCTATCGCTCGGGGTAATTCAATTGATTTTAAGAAAACGGTTGATTATCACACATAGTGCAATCATCATTGCATAAATATATTAACGCCATTCTAAAAATATCTCCTATGCGTCAAAGACAATTCCATATATAAAATATACTCACATGGTGACCAGTGAATTTTGCTTCGGCTTGAGGTCCTTGCAAGATGCGAGCACCATGTCGGGTTGAAATTGTAACGATCCAGGTTTAAAGTCTATTCCATATGCTTTTTTCGGATCGGCATTTTCATTCGTCAATATCTGTAAGGAATTAAGAAACGATACACATGCATGCAAAAACAATTTGACGATACTGCATTCTTGCATTTGCGCGATCTCTTCTCGATTTTCTTTTATCAATTATATTGCTATTTTATGTATATATATATTTTTTTTTTTACAGAATTTTTTTTTAGAATTTATTCTGAAACTCGTGGTAATCGTGGGACAATATATAGTATTGGAAAAATTTTATAAGTTTCTGATTAATATTTTTACCACAATTAAAAATGTTAATATCTACCATAATAAGATATAAAATATATTCGATTAATTTTACTATGTACATACATTGAAAAAAATTATTGAATTTAAATATTTATCTGAAAAAGGATTTCTTACATCAAATAAATATTTTTTTCACGGCAAATCGATATTATTAGTTTCAAATAAATGATGTGTAAATGAATATTGAAATAAATATTTATTTGACTAATTAAATAATTTTTTTCAGTGTAGTAAAATTAATCGAACGTCTTATAAAACTCTTCCAATATCGGATTGTCCCACTTTCATGATTTTCAGGATAAACTCTAAGAGAAAATTCTCTCTGAGTGTAAATATATCATTATTTAATTTTTTTCATTTTATACTGTAATTTTTTTCTTTTTTTACCAGGTCAATGTTCCGCGCCTCGTAATTCTTCTCGTGGACGAGATTCGCGATGCAAGGCGAATGCGCCGCTGCTGAAAGGTACAACTCGTTATTTTGTGTTCGAGAGGGCGGCCTTTTTGATACAGCTGTTAGGGTTGTGCTATAACTAGCGGCTTCGATGCTCCCGTATCTAGGCAAGACAACGAAGATATGTCAACACAAGTCACGGGTATGTATCTCCTATAAATAATATAAATATAATATTTATATAAAAAATTTGTATATTAAAAAAAGAAAAAGAGAGAAAGAACAGAGAGATACCGTACTTGAAGGAACAACTGGTCGGGCTCAGATCTAAGTCGCTCGTTTCCAAATCGTCGGATATCGTCGACAGTTCTAGACTTGTGCGAGATTCCGAAGAGAGGAACGGCGTGCTCTCGGATCCGCTGTCTCGTGGCGAAATGTCGCTGCCATTTCGGTAAACACGAGATTTATACATAATATATATGACGATCAAAGGCTCTGTAATGAAAGAGAGTTTAAAACCTCGACGTAAATGCAGTTTTTACTTTCTTTCTTTCGGAGCAACTTGCAAAATAAGGACATTCATTGCACTTACGCAATCATGTAATTACTACATACGAGAGCTCTGTTTTTATTTTTATTTTTTAAATAAAAGTATACCGTGTGTTCATATCATTTTGTAAGGTGCGAGCGCAGATAGCGGATTCAATAACTGTTACTTCTCATATAGCATGGCTTTATCGAAATGATAAATGTATCTTTCTTTTTTGCTTGATCCAAATTACAGTCGATGATTAAAAAGGATTAAGAAACCAAAAAAAGTTTATCGTAAGTTTAGGGTGAACGATATCCCGCGATTGTGTTGTGTGTGTGTGTGTGTGTGTGTGTGAGTCGTAACGTAAATTGAAAAATTTCCAACTCACTCTATCTATCTATATATCTCTCTCTTTCTCTTTTTTCTTAATATACAATTAATCCGACTGATTTCTTCCTGTCTCGGCGGGTGGAATGAATGACTGACGATATATCGTCGGGCTCAAAACTGCCGCCGATAATCGCCCTATTATCGTTTCTGCGCGGCTGATCCGCTCGCGCGGTCGATTGGAAAACTGGGTTTTGGAGCAAGTTGATCTCTGTTTTATAAACTCGCGAACTTTATATCAGCCATCCTTGACTTAACTCACTCTCCCTCCACCAGTTTTTCAACTGCCAGCCAGCGCACGCGCCACTGTCGCTAAAACGGCGGTAATCGACGTCGTTCGGTGCCGATCACAAAGTGATCGCAATTTTTTGCTTGACGATCTTCGTTTCCTTCTCCCTTGCGCTATCGTTGCCCTCTTAATAGCCGAATAAGAGGCTCGCGGGAAGATAATAGTCGTTACGAGCACGATTTTCGTAAGAGCACACGATTCCCTCTCTCTTATTGTTTCGCGACATACTTGGATCTGATCGTCCAATCACGACTTTAATCCCTCAAAAAAAATTGTATCGATGCACAGTAGCTCTTTGAGATTATTTGAAAATCTATGTTAGATAGAGAATTGACAAATGAATAATCGATCGAAATAATCTATTCACTCTGAATTAATCTTAATTATCAAATCGACCTAAATGTTCACTTCTTACGTGATTTATTCCCACGCAGCATCATGTCCAAAATTGGGACACATCTTTAAGAAGAAGTCTTTAAGAAGAAGTCTTTAAGAAGAAGGAGACATCTTATGATATGATATCTAAAAGATATCTTAAAGACGTTTCATGTCCCAATTTTCGACATGTTTCAATTTTGCTGCTGTCTGGGATTATATGCTATATAATTTGGAAATAATTTTATATTTTTAAATAATTTCGAATGATGTGATATTTAGAACAATACGAATCTTTGAGCACATGTTATGAAGTATCGTTAGCTTCCCGTCGTTAGCGATACCAATTTCAATGTTTACTGAAATTCTCTTCATCAACTCCGCACAAAGATGATTAACTAAATGAACTGAATAAACTTCGGGTCTTTTCATGTAGTACGTACATACAAGTTCTTCTGGGGCAGGAAATCCTTATATACACCAGTTCTTCAAGGAGTCACTATAAATCAAAATATAAATACACTGTTAACGCGGAGATCTTGTTTCTGAAAGCAAGGCTCGCTTATAAATGTGCAACGAAAAGTATCTGTCAATACTATATATACAATGTACCCAACGAGTCATTGTCAGGAAAACCAGTCGAAATTATCTTTATATCGTTATCTTTATATTTACTTATTTTCAATCATTTGGTCAATCATGTTTTCCTATCGTGAACTGTCTAACATTTCGGTATTCCTTGGAACAACAAAACGCTTACGAAAGAAATGTTTAGCTATTGTTAGTTACCAAGTATATATATTAAACAAAAGCATTTGCAAAGTATTCAAGAGTTCCTTTTTCTCGAGCGCTATTTTTTTACAGCAGTTAATAACTGCGCTGTTTTCTTTTTATTATTTCCACTTAAAACATCGAACTCGCGACCCTATTCATTTATCTCTCAACGAGTGTGTTATGTATATATGATACTTGAGAGAAACTCCGTATTTGCTATCTTAATTTAAAGTAATGTACGATCCGTGACGTCAAACTGGATTAAGCACGCAATTTCTATTATGTTCGATGTCGAGTTAAGTTCTATATACAGAACTGTCATTAACGTAATTGTTCTCTTTTTTCTTTTTTCTTTACGTTTATTTATTGTCTCGAAAATGACAAAGCGCAAATTCTGAGAGATTATACATGTATATTCATGATGTATTTGCAAATCGGAAAAATCACGACATACATCCATTTTTCTATCTTCTCTCTATCTCTAGTTCTCTCACTTCCGTCATTAATCTATACATTATTTATTAATCTCTGATTACGAATGACGTTCATTCATAATCGTTCTTCTCTTATTTATTGCATTTATTCAATCCTTCTCTTATTTATTTGTTTGACGAAAGTATTAGAATTATTTTGTGAAAATTGCCACTACGATCAAAAATGATCAAATTGGAATTTTAGAAATCAACGTAGGTAAACTGAAATTTATACTATTTTTTGTTTCTCAAATACAAATATCTTGATGCTATACACACACATATCATTGATCATACTATATATATCATCAATGATACTATAAATATATTTTCTTGATCTTTATATAAAAATATTTTTTATGTTTTTATATTAATATATATTAATTTTATTCATGTAAATAATTTAATTGATTATAGGATACATTATTATTTATCCAGCATTTTTTAAATACAAATACAATAGTTATAGAATTATTAGGAATCTTTACATTTACATCAAAATATATGACAATTTTTAATTTTTTTTTTATTTAGTTAATTTAAAAGTTTATTAACATTACACGGAACATTCTGATTATACGTTCATTTTCTTCGGTTGAAACAGCAAACTTGTTTACCTCGCAAATATTTTTCCGCAAATCTTCTCAAGTAAATTTATACACTGCCTAAGATAATTAAGTCAGCTTTTGATATTAAAGATATTAAAAAGCTTCAAACGCGGTTGTTTGAGAATTATAATAAACACGATTCGCTTTACGTATATAAACAAGATTAATTGTGCTTATAATCGGAAATCACTATATATATGGTAATATCGTCAAGAAAATTATTGTGTATCTCCCGACAAAACTGACAAGTTTTAGATCTGTTCTTTTTACTTTATATCCTGTATAAATTATATATTCTCTTATTTTCTCCCTTTTTTCATACGATACACTTATGCGTACCTTTTTAATTCTTTTTCCACGAATCGCCGTAAATTTCGAAAAACTGACAAAACTTAGATCTATTTTTTATATCTTTTATAAATATATATTTCTTTTTCTCCCTTTTTTCACACAAAATACACTTGCGTATATACTTTTTAATTTTTGAAAGAATCGGAGAACAATTGCAAAAAAAATATTTGAAACTTGATCAAATTAACTTTTTTGTTCGTCAATCGTCGTAAATTTCGAAAAACTGACAGGTCTTAGATGTATTTTTATATCCTATAAATATTATATATTCTCTTTTTTTTCTTTTCTCACACGATACACTTTGTTTAGTTTGGGTCGAATTTAATATATCGTTCCTATCTGTAAATATAATTTTTTTCCCTTTTCCACACGATACACTTGCGGACACACTTTAATTTTTGAAAGAATCGGAGTCGCAGAAAAAAATATTTAAAAAATTTCTCGATCAAATTACCTTTTTTTTCGTCAATCGCCGTATATTTCGACACAGATTAATAGACAGATCGCCAAAGGCCTGCCTAAAGAAGAGACCGCCATCTTCGTGCGATAGACTTTGCCCCTTACCGACACACTTTGCCCCTGGTTCGAGTCCGTGCTAAATTTCGTAGACTTGAACCAAAAGACTTTGCCCCTGGTTCGAGTCCGTGCTAAATTTCGTAGACTCGACCAAAAGACTTTGCCCCTGGTGCAAGTCCAGGCTAAATTCGTTTGACATTACCAACAGACTTTGCCCCTGGTGCGAATCCAGGCTAATTGATCATGAGACCAATTTGAGAGATTTGGCCCCCGTTGTGTGTGTGTGTGTGTGTGTGTGTGAGAGAGAGAGAGAGAGAGAGAGAGAGAGAGAATATTTTACATATATGCATATATATATATAAAATTTATTAAATATAAAAAATATATAAATATAAATTTAACATATATAAGATAGGCAATAAGAGCCAAATCGCGGATGACAGTGCGTTATTCTAAACGAAACTAAATTTTTTCGTTAGAATTAAATACCTGTGCACAAGGCACCAAATTTTTACTTGGACACGGCCAAGATATAAAATTGGAATAATCTCTACAAGAGATTTTTAATTCCATGTATCCCCTATTCCCCCTAAAGAAATAAAGTGCGAGAGAAAAATATAGATCCGAAAGTCGCAGAATCGGGAATCGAACCCGAGACCTTTCGCTTGCCGGGCGACTGCTCTTCCAACTGAGCTATTCAGATCCTTTCGATTCTATACTTTTCTCTGTTATATATATTAATGTTGGTAAATAAACGCCTTTAAGCCAGCGTGTATAAACCAACATTAATATATATAACAGAGAAAAGTATAGAATCGAAAGGATCTGAATAGCTCAGTTGGAAGAGCAGTCGCCCGGCAAGCGAAAGGTCTCGGGTTCGATTCCCGATTCTGCGACTTTCGGATCTATATTTTTCTCTCGCACTTTATTTCTTTAGGGGGAATAGGGGATACATGGAATTAAAAATCTCTTGTAGAGATTATTCCAATTTTATATCTTGGCCGTGTCCAAGTAAAAATTTGGTGCCTTGTGCACAGGTATTTAATTCTAACGAAAAAATTTAGTTTCGTTTAGAATAACGCACTGTCATCCGCGATTTGGCTCTTATTGCCTATCTTATATATGTTAAATTTATATTTATATATTACAGAGCCTAGTTAAACTCTTAATTTATACACGCTGGCTTAAAGGCGTTTATTTACCAACATTAATATATATAACAGAGAAAAGTATAGAATCGAAAGGATCTGAATAGCTCAGTTGGAAGAGCAGTCGCCCGGCAAGCGAAAGGTCTCGGGTTCGATTCCCGATTCTGCGACTTTCGGATCTATATTTTTCTCTCGCACTTTATTTCTTTAGGGGGAATAGGGGATATATGGAATTAAAAATCTCTTGTAGAGATTATTCCAATTTTATATCTTGGCCGTGTCCAAGTAAAAATTTGGTGCCTTGTGCACAGGTATTTAATTCTAACGAAAAAATTTAGTTTCGTTTAGAATAACGCACTGTCATCCGCGATTTGGCTCTTATTGCCTATCTTATATATGTTAAATTTATATTTATATATTACAGAGCCTAGTTAAACTCTTAATTTATACACGCTGGCTTAAAGGCGTTTATTTACCAACATTAATATATATAACAGAGAAAAGTATAGAATCGAAAGGATCTGAATAGCTCAGTTGGAAGAGCAGTCGCCCGGCAAGCGAAAGGTCTCGGGTTCGATTCCCGATTCTGCGACTTTCGGATCTATATTTTTCTCTCGCACTTTATTTCTTTAGGGGGAATAGGGGATACATGGAATTAAAAATCTCTTGTAGAGATTATTCCAATTTTATATCTTGGCCGTGTCCAAGTAAAAATTTGGTGCCTTGTGCACAGGTATTTAATTCTAACGAAAAAATTTAGTTTCGTTTAGAATAACGCACTGTCATCCGCGATTTGGCTCTTATTGCCTATCTTATATATGTTAAATTTATATTTATATATTACAGAGCCTAGTTAAACTCTTAATTTATACACGCTGGCTTAAAGGCGTTTATTTACCAACATTAATATATATAACAGAGAAAAGTATAGAATCGAAAGGATCTGAATAGCTCAGTTGGAAGAGCAGTCGCCCGGCAAGCGAAAGGTCTCGGGTTCGATTCCCGATTCTGCGACTTTCGGATCTATATTTTTCTCTCGCACTTTATTTCTTTAGGGGGAATAGGGGATACATGGAATTAAAAATCTCTTGTAGAGATTATTCCAATTTTATATCTTGGCCGTGTCCAAGTAAAAATTTGGTGCCTTGTGCACAGGTATTTAATTCTAACGAAAAAATTTAGTTTCGTTTAGAATAACGCACTGTCATCCGCGATTTGGCTCTTATTGCCTATCTTATATATGTTAAATTTATATTTATATATTACAGAGCCTAGTTAAACTCTTAATTTATACACGCTGGCTTAAAGGCGTTTATTTACCAACATTAATATATATAACAGAGAAAAGTATAGAATCGAAAGGATCTGAATAGCTCAGTTGGAAGAGCAGTCGCCCGGCAAGCGAAAGGTCTCGGGTTCGATTCCCGATTCTGCGACTTTCGGATCTATATTTTTCTCTCGCACTTTATTTCTTTAGGGGGAATAGGGGATACATGGAATTAAAAATCTCTTGTAGAGATTATTCCAATTTTATATCTTGGCCGTGTCCAAGTAAAAATTTGGTGCCTTGTGCACAGGTATTTAATTCTAACGAAAAAATTTTAGTTTCGTTTAGAATAACGCACTGTCATCCGCGATTTGGCTCTTATTGCCTATCTTATATATGTTAAATTTATATTTATATATTACAGAGCCTAGTTAAACTCTTAATAAAAAATATATTTTTTACACATAAAATGTTTTTTTATTGAAATAATCACGATTTTAAATGTGATATAACACAGTGTTCAAAAATTTTTTAATTAAATTTTTTAATTAAATTTTATTAAAGAAAATTACTTGAAATTTTTTACATTAAGAATTTAAAGGCTCCTTATTCTCTTGTAGAAATTTATCACTACGCCAATTAATCACTTATTTTGAGTATTTAAAATACTATAATATACAGTAATTTAAGTATTCGAAATAAAAGTGATTAATTACTCGAAATAAGTGATAAATTGGCGTTACTAGTAATAAATTTCTATAAGAGTTGAAATAAAGTATAAGAGATAAATAGGCTATATGTGAGCCGTATGCGAAATGTGAGATGTAAGACGCATATTGAAATTTAATTTTTCGATATAACTTTCAAAAATGTACACGAGGTACAAAAAATTAGCTTGGACATTTGTAAGACTTAAAATTGGGATTAATTCTCAATTCTATTAATTAAATTTCGATATAACACACCTTACATCCGCGCACGGCTCACATATAGCCCATTTATTAGTGCAATTTTTAAGTTCCTTATTTTTCAAAGTTCACCTTTTTACGTTATCAAATATTTTTGGTACGTTTTCAAGAATTTTATATTTTTACTTACCGCAGTTTCTTATCCAAATGTAAAATCTTTTATCGCAGTCTATAAAAAATTGAAACAATTTACAATTTTATGATATAATATTATTATTATTACAATTTCTATATATATGCACATCTGTCAAATATCGTGATTTATTTCACATTATTATTATCTATTTTAATAAAAAAAAAAACAAAAACACTTGCAACAATCAAAAATAAACCGCCTGCCGCGAACGGAAAATGCCAAGAAAGCACGCAATTTCCGCGAATCTCGTAATTTTTTTGAAAAATCAACAATTTCAACGAAATTGTAAATTCTTCAAATCACTGCACAAGTATAATTCACAATAATAATTTGCAGTAACTACGATAAAAAATCGTATACTGAAAACCGCAAACGAAAGTGCAATGGGAGTAAGAGTAAAGTCTGTGATAAAATTAATTGGCAATAGAAAATTAATAATTTTCAAATAGAAAAATTTTGAAATTACCGAGGATTTACAAATAATAAAGTAAAAATATTAAATAATTTATGTTTTCGAATTTTGCTCGCGGAGAGGATCTTTAAAACAAGATTTTTAGAAGAGAGGACCTTTAAAATATAAACAGGCAAAAACGTTGGAAAAATTAAAGCGCGCGTTTAAACAGATAAACGCAATGAAATAAATACGCAATTGTTTTTACTTATCGCTGTAAGCTCACAAGCTTCTGACGTGCTATACACTTTTATATAATATATACAAGGTGTCCGGTAACTAACGGACCAATGATTAAGGGCGGATTCTCTGGCCAATTTGGAGACGATTTTTCCTTAGCAAAAATGTTGAGAAGTCAATAATTTTCGAGTTATAAGCGATTGAAAAAAATAGGTTTTTTGAAAACTAAACGTTTTGGAGTTAAAAGTCTAACATAATTACATTCTTCAGTTAATTTCAGGTAGAGTTTACTATAATAAAATTTTAATTTAAGACTTAGTTATAAAGATACATAATGACAAAGATTGGAAAGTTGTAAAAAATGATGACCTTTTTCGACATTTTTGCTGAGGAAAAATCGTTCCCAAATTGACCAAAGAATCCATTTGTAATCATTGGTCTGTTAGTTACCGGACACCCTGTATATTGGACACGAGTTTCGTTTGTTTCAGATTCTCGAGAGTTGAAGTAGGAACATACGAGTATCATATATCGTTTGTGACTTGCCGAATGAAAGCAAGACAGAGAGCGAACGAGATGATGAGCTTAATAGCTCATAATGTTATAAATAAATAAATAAAAAATTATAACCTGACCTACTAGTTATTGAATCTTTTTTTAATAAAATGTTTCATTATTATTATCATCTAAGTCTAAGTCGTTTAATTACTTTTTAGTTTTTTAATAATTAATTTAATTTATTCTAGTCATTTTTATATGAGAAAAATAATATCACGTATACGTTTTATAATGAATTAATATATTTCGGGAACCGAATTATATATTCTTAATAATATAAAAGTGTTCAAAAATTATATTTGACTTTTAATTTTAATTATTTTATAGCAAAGAGTTCCGAAATCTCTTACACACATAATGGGGATTTTTTTCATCCATATAATTCGCAATTAAGTATATATGTTAATTATTAATTTTAATAAAATAAAAATTAAAATTAAAGGTCAAATATAATTTTTAAACACAAATATATTAAATTAATTATAAAACGTATACCCATAATAGTATTTTTCTCGTACAAAAATAATTAGAGTAAATTAAATTAATCATAAAAGATTAAAAATTAATTAAGGGGTTATACCTATCTGCAAACTTCAAAAAAATCGATTTTTGGATTTTGATATTTTCTTAAAGTACATACTTTCAAAAATATTCCCTGCAAATTTCAAGTCGATTCGACAAAAATTAACGAAGTTATGTGAGTTTAAAGGTATACTGGTGTGAACGTATCCTGCTGTTTAGAAGCAGGGTACAGAAACGGGTCTCAGGTATCGAACGGCAGCTGCGACGCGGACAAAAGCGGTCTCTATACAAAGCCAAAATATATATAAATAAATAATATATATAAATATATATAAATATATATATAAATATATTATTTGGTTGTGAACTTAATTTGAAACTTCAAATGCGTTTTTCTCAAAACAGCATTTTTAAAATCGGTGACCAAAATATCTCGAAAACCGCTGCATCGATTGAAATAAAATTTGGTAGACATCTTTAATACTAAAAAATCTAGTGCCCGATCGTGGCTTTTGTTTTTTCGTTGCGTATTTTTTTTAATAATAAAAAAACGAGCGAATTTTTGGTAGCAAAATCATACCTTCAAATTTGAACAGCCGCCATTTTGTCGCAAATTAATTTTTCAAAAAAATGAACGATCGGGCACTAGATAATCTTATATATTAACTAAATTTCTCGGGTTTTTTGATTTCTGGTAAACCAGTTCAAAGTTAGAGTGGTCACCGCAAAACGCTTTTCAAAAAACTGCTTCTGGAAGATTAAGCATATCTTTTTTATTTATCAACATTTTGCAATAAAAAAAATACTAAATAATCTTTGAAATATATATATTTGAAAACATAAATGTTCCTTTCCAAAGCACTTCAAATATTTAAAAAAAAATTCCCAAAAATACGTGTTTTTCAGACCTTGCAGGTAGGTATAACCCCTTAAAGAATTTAAACTTATATTTTATATAATAATAATAAAACATTTTATTACGTCAAACCGTCGTGAAATAATTAAATAAAATTTGCTAGTTATGTCAAAGTCAAGTTTTCTAAGCTTATAAAACATTTTATTAAAAAACAGATTCAATAAATATAAGTACATGTTATATATATACTTATATTTATTGAATCTGTTTTTTTTATAAAATGTTTTATTATTATCATATATAATATAAATTATTTAATTATTTTTTTATTTTTTTATGAGTAATTTAATTTGTTCTAATTATTTTTGTACGAGAAAAATACTATCACGGGTATACGTTTTATAACGAATTAAATATATTTATGTTCAAAAATTATATTTGACCTTTAATTTTAATTTTGTATTTTATTAAAATTAATAATTAACATATATACTTAATTGCGAATTATATGGATGAACAAAATCCCTATTATGTGTGTAAGAGATTTCGGAACTCTTTGCTACAATAATTAAAATTAAAAGTCAAATATAATTTTTGAACACTTTTATATTATTAAAAATATATAATTCGACTCTCGAAATATATTAATTCATTATAAAACGTATACGTATTAGTATTTTTCACATATTAAAATGATTAGAATAAATTAAATTAATTATTAAAAAACTAAAAATTAATTAAACGACTTAGACTTAGATGATAATAATAATGAAACATTTATTAAAAAATAATTATAATAGGTCAGGTTAATATTTTATTTATTTATTTATTTATAACATCATAAAATTCTGTCCTTTCCGAAATACGCGAACGCTACGAAAAGATAAATCTCGTACATGCCGCCGGACGAGTTCATGAGCATGAGACGCTCTTATCTTGGGAACGTATTAATAGTTACTGCATTGACCACTACCACGATATGGCGCTGAAATCAGTGAGAAATGCTGGTCTCTCCTTCATCCAGACCTTTGGCGATCTGTCTATTAATCTGTGATTTCGAGCATCTACTTGACGCAGTAGATCCCCTGACCTATCTATATGCCTATATGCCATGCCATGCCATGCCATGCCATGCCACACCACGCCGTGCGGTGCACGTGCGCGACAGCTGGCGCGCGCGATCTTTTGCAAGATGGCGGCGACCGGGCGCTCGTGCCCTTGCGTGTCATTGACAGGCGGAGTTCAGGCTGCCGGCAGTTATCGGACGGCTATCGCGAGAGTACGAGCTCTCCCTTTTGTCCGCGCGTTCGCCGATTACGACACGTCTTCCTCCTAGCCTTGTCTCCAGTTACGTTCCCCTTTTTCTCTTTGACATTTCTTCCCGTTTTGCAGCGCGCTTGCAGACCATGTCCGCGACGACGACGCCGGTGACGAGTCTGACGGTGAACACCCGGGTGTACGAAGGCCAGAAACCGGGCACTTCGGGGCTGCGCAAGGCCGTCAAGGTCTTTCAGCAGGAACACTACACGGAGAACTTCGTCCAGGCGATACTGCAGGCCCTGGGCGATCAGCTGATCGGCTGCACTCTCGTCGTCGGTGGTGACGGACGGTTTTACGGCAAGGAAGCGGTAAAGAAGATCATCCGGATCGCCGCGGCAAACGGGGTAAGATCGCGGAAACTCCATGAGAGGTCTGCGGACTGAACGTGCGAGAAAATTTTGGTAATATCGCATCGTTTATATATAGCATGCAATGTGTCTTAATTCCATCAGGATTCTGTTGATTTTTATAAAGTACATGTCATTTAATTATTTGACAGTTTTATTCGAAAAAGTAATAAAATTGAGTTAAAGATAATTCTATAAAAGGTTATCTAGAGTTAGGTGTAGAAAGAAATTTTATAGTATATAGATACCAAAAAAGTAGATTGTATTACAAAATTATTGTTTTTTTTTTTAGGTAGGAAAATTAATTGTTGGTCAAAATGGTATTCTCTCAACGCCAGCGGTATCAACTATAATAAGAAAGTACAAGACACAAGGCGGAATTGTCCTAACAGCGTCGCACAATCCTGGTGGTCCCGATGCCGACTTTGGCATTAAATTTAATTGCGACAACGGTGGCCCTGCTCCGGACAACGTGACGAATAAAATCTACGAAATCACTAAAACAATTCAATGTTATAAAATTATTCCTGATATTAGCGTAGATATTGATAAAATACAGAGCACTTCTATCGAAGTGGATGGTAGACAATTTACCATCGATATAATTGATTCTGTGAATGATTATGTGGAACTTATGAAAGAGATTTTTGACTTTGCAAGTATTAAGAAATTATTGCAAGGTAATGCTGATAAACCAGCATTTAAAGTTCTCATCAATTCGATGAATGGAGGTTAGATTATTACATAATTTACATGTTATTCTTGCTTTTGTGAAAAATTCTCTCGGATGAACATAAATGTTATAATAAATTCTCATTGATTTTCAGTTACGGGACCGTATGTAGAAAAGATATTTAGTAGCGAATTAGGCGTCGATAATTCAAGTTTAGTAAATATAAAGCCGTTAGAAGATTTTGGTGGTTTACATCCTGATCCAAATTTAACTTATGCCAAAGATTTAGTGAATGCTATAAAGGAAGGACCATATGATTTTGGTGCCGCTTTTGATGGAGATGGAGATAGAAATATGGTGAGCAAAATCAATTTAGAAAAAAACAATTTTAAATCCTTCAAAATTAGATTAATGTTTCAACAAATTTTACTTGTGCTTACAGATCTTGGGCAAGAAAGCTTTTTTTGTTACTCCCTCTGATTCTTTAGCAGTATTAGCTGCTAATCTAAAGTTTATTCCATATTTCCAAAAGACTGGCATTAAAGGATATGCTAGATCTATGCCAACGGCTGCAGCTGTCGATAGAGTTGCTACTAAAGACGGAGCGAAATTCTTCGAAGTTCCTACTGGATGGAAATATTTTGGTATGATTCTTACTTTTTATTCAAGAAAATCTATAAATCATACAAGCAATCTCTTTAAATTTTAGGAAATTTAATGGATGCTGGGGATCTATCATTGTGTGGAGAAGAAAGCTTTGGTACAGGTTCTGATCATATTCGTGAGAAAGATGGAATATGGGCATGCCTGGCATGGCTCAATGTCATCGCAGGACTTGGGAAATCTGTAGAGAATATTTTATTGGATCACTGGAAAATTTATGGAAGAAATTTTTTTACTAGGTATATACATTATATATTAATTTATCTACTAGGTATATATAATATTAATATATGATCTCTCTTTACTATATCTTTGGAAATTAATTACATATTCTTCAGTTCATAGTGTTCCTTTAGTGTTTTTTCAAATTTCTAAACTTATTATTGGTTTTAGATATGATTATGAAAATTGCGACTCTGCGAACGCGGACAAGATGATGCAGAACCTTGAAGCTCTGATTCAGAAACCAGAATTTATCAGCAGAAAGTTGCAGCACGAAGGTAAAGAATACATTGTTAAGCAAGCGGACAATTATTCCTACACGGATCCTGTTGATGGTAGCAAAGCTACGAAACAGGTATGTTTTACAAACATGTTTATTATGGTATGATTTCATAATTTCAAGCATTATAGTTACATTGTTTTGTACATTAGGGTTTACGGATATTGTTTGTGGATGGTTCCCGCATTATATTCCGCTTATCCGGAACGGGAAGTTCAGGCGCTACTATCCGTATGTATATCGATAGTTATGAGAATGATCCAGCTACTTTCGAGAAAGACGCACAATTGGTGTTAAAACCTTTGATTAATATCGCATTAGAATTAAGCGAACTTCGTCAACACACTTGCCGCGACGCACCGACTGTGATTACATAAAAATATTTTGTTTTGTATGTACTAACAACTATTTGTTCAGAGAAATTTACAAAACAAGAGGGTAAAGTTTCACATCGGTATAAATTCATTTTGGGTTATAGAAGTTCGCTCCATTTTATTATCGTCAGATTACAAAGCAATAGCACGAAATAATTGTTGCTGACATCAATGAACGAATTTTCCATTTTTATAAATTGTTACCAACGTTTTACGGAGTCCATCCATATTATATATATATATATATATACACCGTGCGTATTGGACAAAAACTATTCAATATGCATATCTGTAAGTAGCAACTGAAAGAAATGTTTCAAGATCTATGTAATACTAGATATTTGCTATAGATGTTGTTGTGCTTGAATCTTTACATTTCAAGTCAATCGTGAGAAAATGCAACTTAAACTTATTTAGATCTTACTTAAATATTTATGTGCGCAAGAGGAACATTGATATTGTTCCTTGAGCATTAAAAGATGACTAATTATCTCGAATTCTTTGGTAGAAATTTGAGTAATATAATTTATACATACTACTCATATATTTACATGAGTTAATAAACATTAATTGTTCTTTTATTCTTTATTAAACTAGATATGTCTGGTATATGTAGATATTCTACATGTGCTAGAAAACTTCTTCAGAAATACTTTTGTGACATAAATATTATGTTACAAAGTGAAATTGTTGCAATAACCTATCTATCTTGTTATGCCACAACATATTGATAAAAAATACAATTTGTTATATCGGATACATATACATAGATAAAGTAAAAAATGCATTGACATTTTCCGAAAAATATAGAGGGCGAAAAAAGTTCTGTACCCATTAAAAATCATGTCGATTATATGTAATCCTGTAATGTGTGCACACATCTCTTTTTCTTAATAGTTGATATTAAAGCCACGGAAAACTTTGATACATTTCGCAATCGTAATTATATTTTACAATAATGAATATCACCACGTGCATTTCGGTATGTAAAAAAATATAATTTGTAAAAATCATGATTGAATGAACAAAATGGATACATTGTCAATCTTCCAAAGCTTATGTCTATCCGCGATTCACATCTGATATTCTTGCTATATAATTTGCATTCATTTCATCTATGATTTTACAGTGAAAATACTATCTAATATTTGAGATTCTTTAAACCATTAAGTTAATGTGCAATATCAATTAAATTTTTAACACAATTGAATTAATATATAATATGCGGAAATATTGTTTTAATATGTTCGTTTTTAATTTTATTAACTCCACAGTCTATAAAGAATGTAAACACTAAAGTTTTACATCAGATAGCATAATATTGGAGGATTAACAAAAGCGTAAATTCAATATTGTCTAAGGACCAGTCTTTCCATTAACACTGATCTTATTACTCTGTCTGTATTATAGCCAGTGTTACGATTTAAGCAGAGATATATGATAGAGATTTATTTTTCAAAGAATTATGTCATCTCCAAAAATGGAATGATTGGTCCTGGGAGTTGAGAATATAGCGTAATAAATAATAATAAGCAGCTTTAATTTTTTATTATATATGCTTCTTATAAGATAAATACTTTATTGAATTATAAATTAAGTGATCTTTTATAAACAAAGAAAAAAATAATGTCTCACTGCAATCCATAATGGATGATAACACTATTTTAAAATTCTGATGGTATGATACAAAATCTTTTCAATGTCAGATATTATGCGAAAATTACATTTGTGTTTAAAGCTGTATAGATTTTATTTTTATATTGATAAATTTATATTTAAATTGGAGTGGAGGGGAAAGTATAAGAGAATCTTTTCACATTCTTCTTCTTGTATAGTAGCATATGTAAAACTGCCTATGTAAAAATTATACTATTTATTGCAACACAAAGCGTAATATGGAAAGCATATTAAAATTAAAATATCAAAGTTTTTGTAGATAGTAGCGTACAACTGTAAGAATCTTTCTTTTCCATTAAGGCAGTCATCCATTTGTCTTTCTTTAAATTCTCACATTAATATTTTTACATAAGTTGGCCATTTTAAATTGCGATTCATAATTCAACTTTATTGCTGTAGATTATTATCACATTTATATACACATACGCTTTTTTCAAAATTTTTGTATCTATTTGGTCTCTTTCTTTTTATCATAATCGTATCGTGCAATCTTTCTATGAAAATAAATTTGTCACTTTTTTAATTTTTTTTGAAATTATGTACAGCTTGATTCTGACATTTGAATGTCGAGAGAAGCATGGATACTTAAGTTGGTGAATTCTCCAAAACCTGAGAAATATAGAGCCAGAAAGAATCATCACAATTTCTCAGAATTTGGGTGATCAGATATAGCGATGTAGGTTGCAAATTCGTAATTAGCGCGATACTCAGAGTCTTGTATAGTCTCCAAAGTGTAAATAGAGATCTATATATATATATATATATATATATATATATATATATATATATATGAAATGAAAATCAATCATCATGGAAATTGTTTGCATATTGTTAAGTTGATTTTTCTCAGAATCGTATACATAACAGGCAACATAATTCACTGAGTATCTCGTTAAGATTAATCGATAGAATAGAATACGTCTACGAACTTGTATAAAGAACAGTAGGATGACAAGAGAAAATATAAATTTTTGTTTTGAGAAGGAAGCGAAATCGCGCGAATAACGCCGAGAGAAAAAGATCGATGCGAAATTCTAAATGTAATAACAACATATCCACGTAAGAAGAAATGAACAATAGATATAACACGTAAGAAGAAATGAACAATAGTATAATATGAAACACGTTTAACGATAGAGGTACGAGAGATACATGTTATTATTGTATCTCTCGTGAGTTTAGTGACTGTCTCGGCTTATATAATTATTAATAATCGCGCAAAATGTATGTATTATATTACTAGTTTGTTTTCATAATTTCTCTTCACTTCGTCTTTGCTTCTTTCTTTTGTACGATATTTCATTAACTGAACTATCTGAAATATCACACATAAATGTCACGTTTATTGCGGATCACCTCTAAACAAAAACGCGTGATCATGATTCATGTTTCATTTTTTGAACGAATTGATAAACATTTCACGAGGTGTGTGTGCGGCGAATATACGCTGCGAAAAATATATACATATATATATTTATGTAAAAAAAAAAATATATATATATATATATATATATAAAATCTGAAGAGATAAAAGAAAAAAGATAAGGAAACAATATAATGTAAATGAGTTTTTCGTTCTTTCTCGAATAAATGCAGCGTGTTACGGAGAGATTTCGCAAGGCATTTATGTAAATAGTTGATGACGGTGGAGGAGGAGAAGAAGGAGAAGGAGATACTTAGGGACCTGAGCCGACACACGCCCCCGTTTGATCTGTTAATTACGTCCTAGAGAAGTGGAATACTCTGTGAAGAACTCTCTGTAGAACGTAATGAAGATTATTTAACGCGGCGGCGATGTCACAGAGACCAGCACAGAGACTGCCGATTACTATAAAGATATTAACATGTAACATTTGTATCATAATATCATAAATAAATACTAATTATATCATTATAAGTATATGAATGAGTGGCTGCTCGAAATGCACGTGGTATGATTCATTGTGCTCTATCATCAGTTTTTGTCACTGTACACTGCGTTTTTTAATAATATATATACATATAATATGTATAAGTCTCTATAAGATGATGAGATTGTTTTTAACATTTATATAAATTTGAGATCCTGTCTCTTATTTTCCGAATCTTCATAGTTTTTAGCGAATTGTATAAAAATATATATTCCACTACTTGCTCTTGTGTCAAATACGTGGCTTTATCTCGATTCTACTTTGTATTTATCTTGAATTGTTATATTCATGTAAGCGAGAATCAGAGATCATGTTGTGTTTGTGTTAAATTCAAAACAAGATGCTTTGTTATTATAATTATGTAAACATGCTTTGTGTGCACACGTTTAAATGATTACGTACAATCTGAAAAGTGGCGATCACTCTAATCCGACTTTTAATAATAAACTTTACCTCATTATAATGGAAATCAATCATGGTTATTCTATATAGAAATCCCACCAGGGAGAAATGTAGAAATGTGTGTACAACGTATGTTCAAATATCAAAACTCAGGTTAATAAACAAAATCATTAATGTAATATAATCTCAAATGTAATTATTTGTAAACATCAAGAAAGAATTCCTCTAAGATATTAATTAATTTTCGTTTCAAAATATCTGTTTATAATTATAAGATGAGAAGTTATGTATAATAATTAGCAAAATACTTTGTTGAAAAAATTTAATTCTAGATTCTAGATATTCACGATATAAATAATCTAATAAACAATTCATTTTTCTTTATAAAAATATAGTTTTACAAGCACACGTTCAATCAACATACATATTTATGCCAAATCAAAATCGTCCCTCTGCAAAATAAATACATAAATGTAATTTAACTAGTAATAATATATATATAATATAAGAGAGAGAAAACTAAAAAAGATATGCTTACCGCATTGTTGTATTCTAGTACATGTTTTCTAATAGCAGAGGTATCTACCCAGGTGACAAAGTCTTCCAAATTTCTGTCGAAAATGTATATAAACATTTTATTTATTCCACATATTTATATAAAACAAAGAGAAAATGCAGTAAGGCATGTTACCTTGTTACCAGAAATGCAGGATCCTTTATAACTTCAACCCCAACTCTGACATGACCCTGTTCTATCAGCTTTGTTGCCATTGATATCGTTTGACTCATTTTGTTGCGTACCATAACAACTGGAAGTCTTCGTCTACAGAAGCAACTGGCGGTTACTTTTTGTGTTTGAGACAGGTCCCACTTGGTAGAGATCAAACCCATCATGTACAGCTTCTCCAACAACAGAGCACTCTGTTCTATGCGGAAAGGATGGTCTGGTTCGACTTCCTTAATTTTTTTACCCAATTCCCGTATCTCGCGTGACAATTTGTTATATCTACAATTATAGTTAAATTATTAAACTATGACATTATGATATTTAATATATATAAATATATATTAAATATAATATATAAAATATAAATATATAATAAATATATAAAATATTAAATATAAAATATTAAATATAAAAAAATAAATATAAAAATAATATATTATATTAAGTATAATATAAATTTATTAAAATAAAATAATCTCATATTCTTACACTGTATAGTCTGATCTTTTCTGAATACAATATCGCTTTAAGATCTTAACCTCGTGAAGATTATTGTCGGCCGACCACGATAAAAAGTCCACCTTCTTCAGCAACTTTTGCTCATGATATTTTAATTTTCGCACCATCGTAGACGATTAATATAACAATTTGTCGATTAGTATTAGCAGAAAGAAACCTGAAAACGGCACCGCAATTCAGCGGATTGAGATTATTCATAAGGTTAAGACCATAGATATATATAATATAGACACGATGCAAGTAAACACAGAGAGAAACCTGAAAGCGGCCGCTGAATCCCGATGGCCGCTCTCAGGTTTCTCTGTGATTACAGCCAATCAGAGATCGACCTATTATTCGTCCATTTTTCGGCGGTAATTCAAATAAAATAAATTGTTTACTTGTATCATGGGCCATCTGTGAGCGGAGCTATCAGCGTCAGCTGTTCGCGTCTTCTACTAAATGACATAACGATATGGCGTAAATATAGATTTTATAAGTTTATTTTGTCTAAAATATATACAAAATAAAAAAATGTCTTATTGTTGCATTTGCAAATCGCATTCTGGCTCTCATGAAGATATTACATTTCATAAGTAAATATATTATTTTGAATTGTGGAACAAAAATGGTTTAGACTTAAATCTACAATGTATATGTATAATAATAGAAATATGTTTTTCAAGCATACCACGGTCACAAGAATTCAAAGAAAAATGGATTGCTGTGATCGGAAGAAATGTTTCTAAACACAGCAAAGTGTGCAGTGATCATTTTGAACCACATTTTTTTCACTATAAAATCAATAAACATGGTAACATTCAAAGACATTTAATAATAGGAGCAATTCCTACAGTAGAAAAATGCCACGATTTAGACGATCCAAGGTAAGTTTATCATAAGCTATTTATCTGATAAAATTCTGGAATAACATATATTTCATTATAAAAAAATTATTATCATTAGTGAATTGATCAACGAAGTTTCGTCAACAAATGAAAACTCTTCAGACTCTTGTGAATCAGAATCAGAACTAGTAAATATCTCCAATAATAAAAATCCAGCAGTCCAATACTGCAAAGTAATTAAAGATGTTTTATTTCCTGAGCCTCTATTTAATGCGGACAATAGTGAGAACGATTCAATATCAACAAGGTAAGTCACAACATATAGTAAGAAAAGTATGTATACTTTATCTGATAAAATTTTGAAATATTATTTTATTATAAAAAAAAATTATTATTATTAGGGAATTGGTCAACGAAGTTTTGCCAACAAATGAAAAGTCAGACTCTTGTGAATCACAATCAGTAAATATCTCCAATAATGAAAATTCAGCAGTCCAACACTGCAGAATTACTAAAGATGTTTCATCTCCTGGTCCTCTATATGATGCAGACAATAGTCAGGACAAACATTTAATGTCAACAAAGTAAATTGTAACATGTAGTAAGAAAAATATGTACAATTTCTTAACAGCAGCATCATTTTCATATTTCTTTTTATTTTTACAGAAAAAGAAAACGACCTGCAGACAAAGCTGCCACATGCAATAAGGTACGAACTGTCAAATTTCTTGGAGATTTTTGCCCTGAAGATTTTACTTCGCCCGAATGCTATAATGTAGTTAGGAAATATCTAAAAAAACACAATACTCGAATAAATAGTCTCCAAAAGCAAGTTAAGCGACTAACAAAGAGAGTCGAAAACTATAAAGATTTGCTGTCACAGTTACGTAACAAGGATCTTCTGTCAAATAATGCTATCGATGATCCGGAATAAGGTAGAGTAGGTTTATGATATCTTGATTGACCTAGTAGCTTTTCTCTAAACTTAAAGGTTTCATGAATGTTTGTACTACTAATAATTTATTGATATATTAATGTATTCAATATCTTTAAAAGTATGAGTCAAAAGTTAGCCTGATTTCACCCGAACAAAAGTTTTATGGAGTATAAATCTTCAAGTTGCTCATCCAGAGAAATCCCTGAAGTAATATTTACTGCGAATTATTTTTTTGTAAATCATTATTTAAAAATGTTTCAATCAATGTTAGGAATTATTTCATATATAATTGTATATAATTTAATTTCTTTGAACTATAATTAAAATTGAATGTATTATAAATCACTCCAAAAATGAATCCCTTTTGAGTATGTAAGCTATATGTAATAAGCCATCATTATTTTTTACGTTAACGTCATATATTTTTTGTGATATTTTTGTAATTACCATAATTTACATTGTACACACACATACACACACTGCCCATCATTAATTCGTTCTATTTTCCTAGCAAGTTTATATAGGATATATTTCATACAAAACTAGAACAGGAGATGAAAATAGCCAAAATCCGAAGTGCTACAAGCTTCCATTACATGATCGCTCGAAATAATTTGAAATTTATTACGATTTCGGCGCAGTAGAATCCGTGTATATTGAGCAAACAGGTCGTAAAACATGCTTTTCTCAATACAAAAAAATTAATGATTGACACATGATTTGTTTTAATTTTTAACTAGAGATTAGTGATATTATTAAGAATATTACATATTAATTTATATATATTTATATAAAAGTTTTATATCAATTTTTTTATATGTATAAAATGTAAGATGTTTCATTAAATATGTAATTTTCAATTATTCTATTTATATATATATATAAAACAGTTTGTGTACCTTCGAATATTTACCTAATTAATGATTGAAAATAAAAAATGTTCAAATTTTTTTAAAAATAAATAATAAAATTATTAAATAAATAATAGAATAAAATTAAATAAAAATTAATTGCTTTCATAAATACATATGCAAAGAATTTACTTTTATTTTTTTTTTTAGTTTAAATTTTAACTTTGGATTTTATAAATAAATACGTGCATTTGATTTTTTTGTTTATATGATATTATATTTTGACCTTCTTTCTCTCTATAACTACATATGGGCTGATGATAGGCCTGCATAGTATACAATTTCTATATTGTATTAAATATACTTTACATTTTCGTAACATCACCATTATCGTAAAAATGGTATAACGTTCAAGAATATATTTTTTCTTCATCAAAAATACGGCGACATATCTATGAAATTTAATACAATATAAGATCATTGGTCCCACATATATGGTATATGGGTCTACAAATATATATATTTGCAATATATATTATATATGACATCTACAACTTAAACATTATACGCTCTTCTGACATTTTAACGTCTCTACTGGTAATTTTTAACTTTAACTTAAAAAGAAAAAAAGGAAAGGGATAATTTCTCTTTCTCTCTTTCTTTTTTTCTCTCCGAAAACAGAAGTCATCCTACACTTTGTTCTCAAAGTCAGGTACATCTCAAATAAACTCGGTAATCTGTGATCTCTGTTTTCGTGCAATTTAAATACAATTTTTTATATTACAAAACGTCGCTATTTGTTGGGATATATTCTTAAAGGCCTTCAGTTCAACAATTTTATCATTACAATGTATCAAAAACTGCAGAAAATTCATCATTAGTAGATCCGAAACTAAAGTTAAATATAAAAAATAATGAATTTATAATATATATGAAATTAATATATTTGTATAATTTTACTAATTATATGTATTTGTTCTTTTTAATTTAATAATTGAAAATTTTCAGCTGTTATAATCTCTAAAAATGTTGTTTGTACATACGTGTAAAATTTTCTTTACTCTCTATTAATATACATATATAAACGTATATTGTAATAGTACATGCATATATACATATATCCATATATGTATATATATACATATATATACATATACATATATATAAATGCATATATACATATATATAAATAAAAAGAGAGTAGTTGTGTACATTTTTATACTATTTTCAATTAATATATAATTAATAGCATATGTAAAAAATTATAATTAATAAATTTGTAAATTTTTTAAAAAATTTCTAATTATTAATATAATTGAAATACAGTATGTATCAACTAATCTTTAGAATTATAACAGTTGATATAATTTTAAATTTTATGAATATTTTAATAAGATTAACAAAATCAAGAATTAAATATTCTTGAATAAATGTTGATTCGCAACATTGTCCAAGGATTCGAATAACGAAAAACTTCATATTTTCGAAGAACATACAAATTTTATGAAAAATATTTTACCTTCTAATTATTTCCAAATTATAAATTTATAATTCAGAATTTATTTCTTAATTAATCATCAATTATGATTTTGATTGAAAATATTGATATATAATATTGGAAAATTTGTGTTAATGATTCAAATCCGGAATTATTGGAATATATCAAATTAAAATTATCGGGATAAGAGCATATATATATAAAATTGCTATAAAATTTACAAGAAATAAGTTACTATCAATGTACTGCTTAGCAAAAATATGCCATAGTAGTATTAAAAATCCCAATGATATTTTCAAGGAACTTCGTCGTTTATTTTATACGAGAAAGATCGCACTTTTTGCATTACGTTTAAGTAAGTAATAACTCGTATGAAATGACTACAAAGATCGTAGTTACATAAATGCGCTTCGAAGGAGCTTTTGGAATCAGCGTTACGATTGAGAAGGTTTTTTACGTCTTCCGAATAAATTGCTCAACACGGAACTTCGTTTGTAATCGCGATCTTTGCGACTGCCGCCTGAGCTTTGCTCGCTTTCCGATCCGCTTTCTGAGGTTCTTCTCACGCCATCCACCACTGTGATATTTGAGGGAGACGTTTGCGGAGCTGCTGGCGGAGCGACGTAAGGCGGCAACGAGGTCGGTCTACTGGTGTAGGTGTTATTTTGTTGCTGCATACCCTAAAAAAAAATGCGAATTTATTATTCAGATTTGTAAACGAAAGACTGATAAATTTAAACTTAAAACACAAGAAGTCACTAAGCAATCACTTGTTTATAAATGTTATATAGCTATTTTTGTAACTTAATTTAAATAAAGTATAATTTTTTTATCAATATTCTTTATAAATCATCTATTTTAAAAGAAATTTATGAAAATAATGATAATTATGATCTCATCTCACATAGTAAATATAGAAATTATTTTTAATTGTTCACTCAATTTTAAGTGTTTAATTTATTTTAAAAGAAACTTACTTGTCTAATATTTACTGGTACATTCCCGTATGCTGTAACAAAAAAGAAAAGATACAATTAATAAAAATTATTTCAACAAATTGACATCACAAATTGATGCAACATTTGCATTCAGCTATATTGTTATTATATACTAAACAGCTATTTACAATTGTTATTGCTGATCATGTGAATTATAGAGTTAGAAAATCAAAGTGCAGATACTAACGCAGAATGCAATATTAAATTATATAATTTTTTTAAAGTGCTTATAAACAAGTAGCAAAAATCTGTTAATATTTTATAATAAAAGATATAGATGGCTATGTGTTTCGGTTAAAGATACATGTATATAAATGTGTAATTGATCATTTTTATACATTGCTTTAGTATGTTACATTCCTGGCCAAGCATTTTGGTAGATAAAAAATATACTTTTTCTCATAAAAATACGGATAAGTGATAAAAAACAAAGTGTCAATATAAATATATAAAATGGTTGCATGCGACTTTTTCACATTCAATCTTTCTGCGCATCATCGAATGTGAGTAATGACTGACCAAGATGCTGAGGAATGTTCCACTGAGTCATTCTAGTCGGCGGAGGGGCACTCAATGGCAATGGAGGTGCTAATTCTATAAAATGATGATGAATGTTCACGTGTCCATGAATATCAGTAGAGAATCTTCCTAAATCTCTTGAGAGAATATCTTTCAAATTACGTATACTATCTGTATAATAATATGTACCTTGATGTTGCGGAGGAAGATCCACGCTACTTTGTCTATGCCATGTTGTTGGCTCATTTGATGAATACTGGCCAGATCCATTATGATTTAACGTTGCACTGCGTTGTTGATAAACAGGTCTTCCTTGTTGCATATGGTGTTCCACATCTAGAAAACATTTTTTTTTAATATTAATATATAAAAAATTACAGGAGGAAATAAATTATAACGTGTGCAAAAAGACATTAGATTATTAGAGACAAAAAAATAAGTGATACGTGCAAAGTAAAAATTTAAAAAAAATTTTTTAATTATACGCTACATTAATTAGCGTACCATTGCGCCTATATTGCATCATATTTTCTGAACTCGGTGTTCTCATGGGAATAGGTGGAGGAGCTCCTCGCGGCGGTATGGGTGGTTTATCGGTTTCCAGCATCGCGGAATTGTGTTGATACTGATCCCGCTGAGCCGCCAGCTGTTCCTGATGCATCAATTGTTGTTGCGCAAGCAGTTGCTGTTGCCTATGCATCTGCAGAAACTCAGTTTGAGTCTGCGGCTCGGATCTCTGCGACGCGAGGAATGCATCGGCATTCTGCGCGTCGTTGCGTCGTTGCTGATTCTGCCGATGGGTCTGCAGGAACTCTATCTGCACGTTGCTCGATGAGTGATGCTGATTCGACGACGTGGGATCACGCCTGATTACAGAGTTCTTGCGTTCCATCTCCGGTGTAGAAACGCGACTACTTCCGGTCGACACGTTGTCGTCCACGTGATCCAGTGCCGAGCTTTGCAGCCTTTCCAAACCTTCTTGCTGCATTTGAATTTAAGAGATTAGAAAATCTGAATTATTTTGCAATAAGATAATAAAAAAAGAAATAATAAAAAATGCAAAAATAATTGTAGACAAGATTAAAATAATAATTATAAAAATAATACTCCAGAAAAATTCATATATAAAAATATAAATTAATTTTTCTTCGCAAACCTTCTGAGACTCGTCGTAGCTTAAGAGCTGCAGACTCGGTGGTAGTTTCGCGTGGAACGAAATTTTGTTAACCCAGTCTTCCATCTCCTGCTGACTCGGAGCTAAGAATAAAAATTCCGAGCCGTCCGTACACTTCAATCGGAACACGTTCTTCTTCTTCGTGTAATCTTCCGCTTTTTCGCACACGGCATTGAAAATCGTTATCGGAGCAGTAGCGGCTTTGCTCAACGAGAAATCTTCCACGTCCTTGAAGAAGCACAGCAGTTGCCCGCATAGTACTGCATCGACCGAGAAATAAAAATATGTTTGTAAAACGAAAAGCTTTACGCTTCCATCTATTAAATTTTATAAATAATTAAGTTGTACCGGTGTAATATTGTTTCCACGATCGAACTGCTGCTTTTTTGCCGGCGCTCTGAAGCTCGTGCTTTCGTTCGAGAAAACCTTGAATTTCGACCGGCCGCAACGCGTCCATATTCTCCATTCGTTGCAGTTTTCTGAAACTTTGCGTTCTTCGTCTAGTCGTGAAGCTCGGGGTCCGTTTTGGCTTCTTCGTATCCACTTTCATGCTTTCGGCTCTCTTGATATCCGAAGTTGCTAAAGAAATTTTAATAGAAACGTATATTAATAAATAATAAAACCATTTATTTTATTTATTATTGTATTTTTTATTATTATTATATAATATAATATATATTATATTTTATAATGTAATAATATATTACATAATTATATTTTATATTTAATTATTATATTTTTTCGATCTTTCCTCATAAAAATGACATACCTCGTCTTAATTTTTCGCCAAATACGTGCGATAAACCATGAGATTTCTGAGGTATCGCGGGTTCTGCTGTTTCGGAAGTAGCACCCTTCAGCGGAGCTGATCTGATAGATACAGACAACAGAGCATTTGTTAAAATATTAAATTATTTCAGCTATTTCATTATAATATTTAATCTTGAATAAAATTGTAATTTTTACTTACATATTCACAGATTCGTGTTCGTCGACAGATCCATTAATCTCATCGTGTTGAGCGCGATGAGAATTGTCTAACAATCGCCTACGTTCCCCTTCGCGTTTTCGCTCTTCGGTTATCCTCTGTATCTCTTTACGCTTTCGTTCCGCAATTCGTTCACGTTCCGCACGTTCTTTTTCCGCTTGGCGCGCGGCCATTTCCGCTTCTTGCTGTTTCCGGAAGGCTTCTTCCAGCTGAAAGTAAATTAATAACATTAGATAGATACATATTATAAAAGTCATTAGTAATAATTGCTAACAATCTCTTTTCTTTTTATTTTCACCGTATTATCTTCATATTATCTTCATATCATCATATTAGCAAACATACCATTGTTGTTCGCTTGAGCGCGCTGAATCTTTCTTCCTGCGCTTCTATGGTCTTCTCGAAATCCTCGTGTTTCCTGATCAACTCCTCCACTTGCGAGATACTCTCTCCAAATTTATCGTCGTACAACATCGGTTCCCTGTTGACTATCCAGTTTTCCAAAATTTCGGCGTCCCTCTTGAACAGCTGCGTATCCAAGTTCTGCTCGTAAATAAGTTTCCGTTGCTGCCACGTGTCCTTCAAGATCTGTTGACGCTGTTGCAGTGCCGATATCTTATCCTCGATCTCTTTCCCGAGAAAATGTCCCTGTTCGATCAGCTTCTGCCCGATCCGGTAAAACTTGTCGAAGGCCTCCTCGCGAGTGTCGATCTCCGACTTGTACTCGTTGTGCCTGGAGATCAGCGCCTCAGCGCCGGGAACGTCGCGCGCCAATTCCGGCGCCGTGACCTTGGCCACCATTTCGTTTATCCAGGATATCAGCTCCCTGTACTCGCCCAGATAGGCTTGCAGCTGTTCGGCTTGCGCGAGTTTGCTTCGTCTCTGAGCCGCCTTCTCCAACAGTTCGGTCCACGCCGCTTCGGCCTCCTGGTGCTTCACATCAATGTGTACACGCGCGTCTGGGAAGAGCTCGATCAATCTCGAGGCCTCCTCCGTCAGAGACTCCACTTGCTCCTTCACGGCCGCGAGATCGGTCTCGAATCCCTGATGCTTCCTCACCAGAGCCTGAATCGTCTCCAGGTCGTGGCCGTAACCATCCGAGCTAAGGGCCACCTCTTTCTCCTGTATCCAAGAGATGGTCTCGTCGGCCGTTCTGTCGAACATGTGAACCTGTTTGGCGCCCGCCAGCGCGTCTTGCCGAGCGTGCGCCAATTCCTTCAAGTCTTCCCACTGCTGCTTCGTTTCTTCGATCTTAAGAGATATCTTGCTCTTCTCGGGATTGTTTTGCTCTATCAATCTCTGTCCTTCGTCAAGTACAGCCGACACCCGGCTTTCGCTTGTCGTCAATCCGGATAAGAAATTGTCGAATATCTGAATCAGCAGTTCCACGTGTTCCACGTCACGGCCGTAGTCTTCCGATGCAGCAACCTGGTCATATTTTATATTAGTTTAATAATTATGTATACAAGATGTTTTGTTTTATTTTTAATAATTAAATATCTCGATATCATTTAATTTTAGAACAAAATGTTTCAAATAAAAATGACTCAACCTTGGCTAATTGTTTAAGTCATGTAAAGATCACTTTTAATTTCTTAAATAAATCCATCATTTTTTATATAACTCGATTCCTCACAATATTCTGCATAAGAAGTTATAAGGGTAGGATGATCAAAAAGTGAATAGTTTATGAGATTTTTTATCCTATTCTTTACTAACTTTTTATGCAGAATATTGTTGAAGATTTGTGTAAAAAAATATAGTAGTTCCATATGTATAATTAAAATATCTTTAATAATTATATTTTAATATTAATTATGAATATAAATGTTTGGTGCGTATACATATAATTATATAATTAGCTTATTAAAAATTATCTTTGAATTTACCGTTGTTTGGTCCCCGATCCATTCGATCACTTCGTCCGCCTGTCTGATAAATTTGTAAAACTTTTCGCTCTCTGATAATCTTTGCAATCGATATTCTTTCAATTTCTGCAATTCTTTGAACTTGAATTCGATATCGGCCTGTTTCTGAGCGATATTCTTGCTGTCAAAGTGATGCCGCTCGACCAGACCGTGTGATAGCTTCTTTAGGTTGTCAATTGTGCTTTCGAAACCGGACAAGTCACGTTCGATACCTTCTAGTTTCTTTAACAGAGACTGCACGGAATCTTCGTCCTTGCCGTAATCAGTTGACGTTAATTGCGGGTGTTTTTCTCTAATCCACTGCTCAGCTTCCGTGGCTTCAGCATAAAACTGTACATAAAATGCAAATTTTTTAATTTATATTGTATATAAAAATCATGCATTTTTCTCTATGATTATCAAATCTTCAAATTATCTATGCATTACTTATCATTTAATAACACTATGATTTTCAACATTATCATAAAGGTACATTTAATCTTACCGTTTGCGATTCCACGGCATCGAGTAATCTCAGTTTTCTGACGCTCGCCAGATCTCTGAGATGCGATAACTCCTCTTGCAGCTTTTTAATTAATTGTTCAATCTTGTCTCCCGCAAAGTGTCCACTTCGAATCATCACGGTTGCTCTGCTAACCAAAGAAGCTACTACAGGTTCTCTGGACAATAATTCTCCTTCCAAAGCTTGATGCTTTTTTTGCAATCGCTTCACGGTAGTAAGAGAACTTCCGAGATCATTGCTCGCGGCTAATGGTTCCTTCTCTGACAGCCAGTGTAACTCGTCCTCGACGTCTCTTGCAAACTGGTGCAACAACTTTGCGTCTTCCAAGTTGTCCCTGCGTATCTGCATCGGCTCCTGGAGACTGTGATACCTGTTTATCGTGACTGATGCTCGCTCCTGAATCTCGTCGCGCATGAAGTGAGCCGACTTCTGGAAGCTAGCGGCTGTCTCTTTGATGGACTTCGCACGCCTCGTTATGACCGAGCACGTCGTTCTCCAAATTGGTATGTCTCTTCAGCAGATTCGCCACGCTCGAAAGATCTTTTCCGTGATCCTCCGACTGCAACTGGGTCTCCACCTCGTCCATCCACGTCTCGAATTCGTCTAAACTACGGCCGAACAACAAGGCCTGATACGCGTCGTTCAGTCGGTTCTTCTTCAATTCGCTGGTGCCTTGCAGATGGTTCCATTCTGCGTCCAGCTCGTCCAACCGTTCCTGTATGTCCTTCGAGGCGTAGTGGTTTTCCTCGATGAGCGCCTCACCCTCGTTGGCCACTGATAAGATTCTCGCCTTGTTCGCCATCAATTCACTCTCAAACGCGATATGCTTCTGTATTTTGCTCTGCAGGTTTGAGGAATCTCTATAATTTTCATCGCTCGCTACCTGTTGCTTCTGGTGCAGCCAACCTTCCACTTCGTATATGTTCTGAGGAACTGGTGCAGATGATGACTCTCTAAAAGTTTCTTCCTTCTGGCCGTCGCACTATTCTTTAGCTTGTCCCGTCTGGCGCAAACGGAAGCAATTCGCTGCTTTATTATACCTGAGTCCGCATGTTCGCGCGATAGTATGTCATTGGCGAACTTTTCGAGCTCGTCGATACGTCCCAGTTGAGACATCAGCATCTTCTCGAACTCCTCGTGCTTACGCAGCAGTGTCTCTACTCCCGATAGGGATTCGCCAAGATCCTCATTATTGAGGAACGCTTCCTTCGTCGCCAGCCAGCTATCAGCTTGATCGGCTTGCTCCTTGAACAGTTGCAACTGGTGCGCTTGCGTCAATTTCTGTCTACGATCATCCCAGGCATTTCCCAATGTCTGTCTGAGTTCTTTCAAATGCTCGAGATTATCCTTGATATCTTCATTGATCGATAGAAGCTTCTGACCATGTTCCTTCAGACCTTTAAATGCATCTTGTCGACCGTCGATTTCCGCTTTCCTCTCTTGATGCAGTTCTAATAAAGCCTCAGCTTCGGATATGGTACTCGGTGGTTCGGATTCGTCCATGCGTTTGATAGTATCGGCCACCCAAATGTCCAATTCGTGCAGATCAGCTTGGAACTTGTGCAATGTATAAGCTTGATTTAAAGCATCGCGTCGATGTCGAGTGAGACGTTGTAGATCGTCCCAATTAGATTCCAGTTCGGACAGTATTCCATTTATTTCGGATGCCTTGTCCGGATATTTGTGCGACAACTTTCGTGACTCTGCCTTATGCTCCTAAAAAAATATATAAAATGAATTTAAAATATAAAATGTTATTTGTACTTAAAATTATGTTTATATAAATGTACTTGGAATTATTACAATTAATCATACTTTAATGTACACGCAAACTATATTCACACATATAATATATATATAAATAATAGTTTTAAAATTAATAATAAAATTAAATTAAATTAAATTAAATTAAATAAATAATATTGTAATAATTTTTTTGTTTAAATAGAAAGATTGAGCTTTAAAGAGATAAAATGTATATGCAGTTATTATTATTAATATCCAATGTATGTATTATAAACTATGTAATTATTGCACATAAATTTATTATTTTTTATATTTTTAATTAATAAATTTATTAATTATTAGTATTCATTTAAATTATTCCATATATAATTATTAATTTTAAAATAAAATAATTTATAGAACATTAATTCTTGACTCACTTTTAATTTCCCTTCTATTGCCGTCATATCTCGCTCCATAGCCTCTTGTTTTCTTTGTAGTTGTTCGACAGCTGGTAGATCTTTTCCTGTATCGCTCGTATTCATGGCCACTGATTTTTCAATAACTCTTTGGTTTGTATCATCTATATCCCGATTAAATAGATGGATCTCTAATGCACCTGCTAATGTTTCACGGTACATACTCAGCGCACCTTGCAAACCTTTCCATTTATTGTTAAAGTTATCGCGCCGCTGCTGAATTGCTTTTGATTCGTTATCGCGACCCTGTTGATCAAAACAGCAAAAACGTTTTTCAGTAATAAAATTTACGTTTTAATTAATGTACTATAATAAAAATGTATTTAAAAAATTTTTTAAATTAAAAAATTTTACCTGTTTTATAAGTTTATCCGCCAAAGCATTAATAGTTTTTATTCTGGAATCGTCCACTCGCATATCGCTGTCCACATCATCGAGTTTTCTCTGAAGGCTCAAGCAGTGCTCGTAATCCTTTCCGGTATCGCCGGCTTGGACCATCATTTCCTTGTCTCTGATCCAGGCCTCGATCTTCTCCACTTGATTATTAAATTCCAAGATATCTTGAGCCTCCTCCAAACCTCTACCTCGATTTCCAGATTCCAACAGCAATTTCCGCCAGGACGTATGCAAATTTTCCAATTGTTGATGAATTTCCACGCTAGCCGGATGCTTTCGCGCTAGCAACGTCTCTCCTTTTGCTGTTTTAAATAAATTTATTATCAATCCGATGTATGTAAGCGGAAAAATTACAACTTATTTATCAATCAATTACCTTTAATCTCTTCGATTCTGCTTTGATTTGCCGCCAGTTCCGCCTGGAATGCTTGATGTTTCTGCAATTTCTTGATTTTGTCTTCCAAACTGGAGACCTCGCCTTTTGACGCTTCCGCTTCCAATTTCTTCTGCTTCTCGCCGATCCAAGATTCTGCCTCACCCACATCTCTGACAAATTGCGCGTGCAGTAGACTGGCCTCCAACTTTTTTCTTCGCACGTCGCACTAAGTCTCGGATTTTTCCACGTCTTTGAATGACCTCGTTCAATCGCCGGGCGATTGTCGACGAATCGAAATGATTTTGCGCCAAAAGTTTGTTTCCATGTTCTTGCAGCGCAGTTAGTTTTTCTTCGTGGGTAACCAACAATTTTTCAAACTCGTTGTGTTTCTTCATCTGCGCGTCTACCTCCTCGACGGAGATCCCGAAGTTGTCGCCGCTCAGCGCAGCCTCCTGAGTGCTGGATAAAGTGTCGAGCTGTTTGGCGTCTCGTAAAAAGAAGTGCAAGTCGATCAATTGATCCAAATGCACTTTTTTCTGCTGCCAAGCAGTGTGCAACTTCTGTCGCTCGTCCAAGAGTTGATTGCATTTTTCTTCGACATCCTGAAAGATATATCGTCGTGATTAACGGATACTGGACTTATTATCAGTGATCAGTCTCATGTGCGGATATGTTTCATCGCGTTTTCACATGTGTACAGGGTTTGTCCGGAAAGTAATGCGTCGCATTTTTTTGTGACGCGACTATACATCGCAGAGCGATGGGACCGGTTGGGGAGGAAGGGGGGTACCCTTAGCTTTCCAACGGTAGGTCGCTCAATTGTTTCCATGCGCTTGGAGGGTTAGGACGGCTTATTCTGTGAACCTCTGCTTAGTGGTCGCGTCGAACTTGTGATGGAGAGAACGATAGAGCAACGCTATGCGATAAAGTTATATTACGGCCTACCTGACCCGGATCGGTGTGGCAACGGTGCCGCAGCCGCCCTACAGTCCCGACTTGGCCCCGGCGGACTTTTTTTTATTTCCTCGGCTGAAAAGGGAGCTCAAAGGACAACAGCTCGAGTCGGTTGACAACGTACAAGCTACTTCGACGGCCTCCCTGAACAGCATCCCAGTCAAGGAGTTCCAGAAATCTTATGACGCATGGAAATCGCGTTGGCAAAAATGTATTGACGCAGAAGGGTCATACTTCGAACAATTTTAAGTTGTTTTACCTATGCGATCAATAAATTCTTTTTTAAAAAAATGCGACGCATTACTTTCCGGACAAACCCTTATATATTTTTTGGAAAATCTGTTAGATCTAAAATATAAGTACTCAAACTTAAATTTGGACAGTTTACAATTTACAGAAAAAAGTTTGAAATTTTTAATAAGAAAATGTACAGATATCTTGTGCAGTTTATAAATCTTTCTTTAACCAGCTAATGACTGAAAGGCGGGGAGTCCCGCAATCCTTAAAAACAAGATAAGACATAGATTTATTAAACTTACTATAGCGGCATAGTGACCAGTTTGCACCATGGCCTCGCCTAGATCGAGTACCGAACTGAAATTTTCCTCGCGCGCTTCGATTTCTCCTTTCAGAGCATCGTGTTCCGCCTTCAAAGTCTGCGCGCTGGCCGCGTCTCGGACCTTTTCCTCCGTCGACATCGTAGCGCGTAATCCAGCTGCCCAATTCATCAAGTCTCTAGCCTGGATAAGTTTTACGTTAGAAACAATGTACACCATTAAGCATAAACAGAAGATAATAATAAGAAGCATACCTGAGCGTGGAATCGTTGCAGGTCGCAGCTAGCCTGCAACTGATCCCTTCGATGAGCGGATCTATTCTTTAATTCCTCCCAATGAATAACGACGATTCGTTGCTGCTGATCGATGTGCGTCGCGTTGTTGCCTGGATAATGAGCTTGTAATCTGGACGCATCCTCGACTAGAACTTGCAATTGAGCCTCCAGTGCGACTAGATCATTCTCGAAGCCTTCATGACGTCTAATCAACGCCAAAACGGAATTCAAATCGCGACCCAGATCCTCTGGCAAAGCAGCCTCCTTTTCCTGTATTCGTGAGAGCGCTTCAGCCACATCGCGATGAAACCGATGAATCTCGCCTGCTGCTTGCAATCGCTGTTCACGATTTTGAATGAGACCTAAGAGATGTTGCCATGATTCCCTAAACAAGAGTAAATTAGAAATTATTAATTTTGTATTACCTTTTTTGAAAATTATATACATTTTTTAATTTGGAGTAGTTTTGACAGCTATCAGCTGATTTCTGTCAAAAAGTATTAATCGCGGATAAGGTACTATAACATATTATTTACATATCACTATTTAAATATTCTTAACATATTACTTTAAAATTTAATTAGCAAATTAACGTTTTAATAAACTGATTAAACTGATTAAAAAATATTATTCAAGTTTAAATAAATTTTATATTATTTTTATAAAAATATTCTATTTAATATAAAATTGAAAAATGACGTTAAAAAGTAGAAAGAAAAACCAAGAAGTAAAATATGCAGAGTTTAGGGATATAAAAATTGCAAAGTTCCAAAAATTTGCACGCAGAAGCATATATGTATAAACATATGTATAAACTTTGAATTATTTTATGTATGATATAATTTGTGCATCTGAGTTCCGCAACCAAGCAAAGTGTACTCACTTCATTACTGTATGTTGTTTTTCTACTTGAAATACCGGATCGTCTTCGTCCGATCTGCATAGATTATGTACATAGGAAGAATATTAGTGAGACCCAACACCGAGAAAAATAGAAATAGATTTTTTTATATTAAAATATAGTTACCGTTATTAATGTAGATGAATTATATATACAAAAGATACAAAAGAGAGAAAGAGAAAGAGATATTTTAGATGCCAATATTATATTATATATATGTATATATAATTTATATACCAATTATGTCATCTTGTTAATTTATTTCGTGCAAATAAGGTGATACTAATGTTTTATAAAAGTAATAAAGAAAGTTTTAAAGTAGCAGAAATAAAGATAAAAATTTTGATCAACCCAGAAACTTACCCTAATTGTTCTTGACGTTTTTCGATGTCCTGGATGTAAGGACTTTCGTTCGCGATCAGTTTTCTGGCCAATTCTTCGCACTGATTGAATCTCTCGGAGCCTGCCTCTATTCGATGTTTGAAGTCGTTGAATTTCGCTTGTAACAATAACAGATGCTCGTAATCTTGGCCGTAGTCCTCCGACGCGGCCGTCTGTTCTTGTTCCTTGATCCACTGCTCCAACTCTCTGCTCTCCAGGAAATATTCATGGCGATACATGCTCTCCATTAAACGTTGCTGCCTCACGGTAGCTAGTCGCTGCAGAGCGCGCATTTGTTGAACGATCGCTTGCTGCTTGTTGGCTATTGCTTTACTATCAGGATGCTTCGAATTTATCATCGCAGAAGCGGTGTGACCCATTTCTGTCACGATGCCATTGTATGTGTCCAATTCAAGTTCAACAGCCTGTAGATATAAATCAGAATTTTTCATATAATATTTTATTCAATTAGTTGTAATAATATAAACAATATTAATATATAATTAAATTAAGAGTTTAACTAGGCTCTGTAATATATAAATATAAATTTAACATATATAAGATAGGCAATAAGAGCCAAATCGCGGATGACAGTGCGTTATTCTAAACGAAACTAAATTTTTTCGTTAGAATTAAATACCTGTGCACAAGGCACCAAATTTTTACTTGGACACGGCCAAGATATAAAATTGGAATAATCTCTACAAGAGATTTTTAATTCCATGTATCCCCTATTCCCCCTAAAGAAATAAAGTGCGAGAGAAAAATATAGATCCGAACGGGTTCGATTCCCGATTCTGCGACTTTCGGATCTATATTTTTCTCTCGCACTTTATTTCTTTAGGGGGAATAGGGGATACATGGAATTAAAAATCTCTTGTAGAGATTATTCCAATTTTATATCTTGGCCGTGTCCAAGTAAAAATTTGGTGCCTTGTGCACAGGTATTTAATTCTAACGAAAAAATTTAGTTTCGTTTAGAATAACGCACTGTCATCCGCGATTTGGCTCTTATTGCCTATCTTATATATGTTAAATTTATATTTAAATATATAATTAATTTAATAATATATTATATATAATTGATAATATATCATGTACATAATTAATAATATAATTTAATTATATATATAATTAATAATATTATATTCACACAATTATAACTATAAAAATTAATATAAATTATAATATAAAAATCAGCTCGTTAAGTTGGCCTTTTAATTTATAACTTATAAAAATTCCTACCGCGAAGATAAATAAAATAACAGAATTGTTTTATCGATGTCATATTTCATGTTACGCTTTACAATATATACCTTGTGTTTCGTTAATAATTTTGTGGCGGCATCACGATCTCTGCCGTAATCGGTGGAGCTTAGCACGTCGTTTTTCTCGTTCAGCCAGCTCTCGATCTCACCGGCTTCGAAGAGAAATTCTTGCGCTTTCAGAGACAGATCCAACGCTTTACTACGCTCTCCCGCTTTATCTTGCAAGTCCCTCCAGGCATCATCCAAAATATCGCATAGTTCTTGGATCTATTAAACGCATCAATGTAATCGATTACTTATGGTCGTATATAATAGCTCAATTTATTATATTTCCAATGTGTTACTTGCGTAAAACAAATACAAATTAATTTATTCAATAATTATTGTTTTTAAAAGCTAAGTTTTGATTTCAGCAGATGAAATCTATACACTGCCCAGAGTTCCGTTGCTGTGGCAGAAATATTATTTAATATTTGCATGCAATACATATACATTTTCAACCGCACGATTATTGAGGCTTACTTATCAAGCTATGGGAAAAAATCAATAAGCTCCACTTACAACTAGAATTACATAAATCCTCTATTAATGATAAATATTATATTCCTAATTTTGAATAGATATAAGCTGCAAAATCAGACTTTAGTAAAAATAAAAAAATTATATAAAATACTCGTTCAATATCCCTGTAGGTATATATAAAAAAAAACATTTTATAATTGACTCTGGATACATGTGATTTTAAATCGAAATAAAAAAATTAATTACACAATTTTTATATATGTAATTACTGTATATACATCTGATATTACTTTTCATAATATAATAGGAAGAGTTTTCGTGTATCAGGAGTCAATTATAAGAAATATAATTTTAGGGACTGCGCTACAAGTGGTCCAATACAATTAAAATCCTATAAAAATAATAATTTATTAATTACGCGATTGATAACATTTAACGGAAAAGCAACAGACATCAGTGACAACATTTCCATGCATCAGTGCTTCCACCTTACCTCTGTGGACCCAGTACTCTTCGAGATGCTCCAGCTGTGCAAAAATCACAATTTCTTATCTCCAATCTCGTGTTATGTCCGATCATCATGCGAATCCACGAGAGAAAAAAATTATTATTTGACAAAGAATTTCTCGCAATTCACCTTCTTTTTCTCCGGATGAATCTGATCAATAAGAGCCTGTCCGGAAGTCAAAGTCTTATCTATCATAGGCTGATGACCGGCGATCTCCGCTTCCAGTTTCTTGTGCTTCTTATGCAAAGTCTGGGCCTGGTGTAGATTTTGTCCGAGCGTCGTCGAGGATGCCTGCGGCAAGTGATCCTTGATCCAATGTAATTCTGCGTCCAACTCGAAGCCGAATTTATGGAAGCGCAAACTCTCCTCCAATGCATCTCGACGTTTCTTAGCCGGTTCCTTTAAGCTGCGGAATCTGTAAATATGAATTTCGTATATTATCTGTATCATCATATCTATATTTACTTCAGCAATGAATGAATTTGATCATTAAAAAAAATCAATTTTATTAGATAAGAGAAAATGACGGTATAATTTAAATTTAAATAATGACAAAGGACTCTCACATACTTTTTTTGCGTGGCTTGACTGGTCTTCAGGATATTCGCCGCATCGAAATGACCTTCATGCGCCATTTCCTGACCCATGGCTACGAGATCGTCCACCTTCTGCTCCCACTGACACATGTCGCTCTCGAGAATCTGGTGTTTCTTCAGCAGTTCCTTGTAACTACGAAGATCTATGCCTACTTGCTTACTCTGCAAACAGCTCTCTATCTCTTCTAGTTTCAACCTGGCGTCTTCCATAGTGCGATTGTATCCGTGTTGCGAAGAGGCTTGTCGCAGTCTGCGACCTTTCTCCAGCGATAGTGTTACGAGTCGATCCCATTGATCATTCAGATCCTTCAAGATTTTTCCTACGTCGTCCGATCTATAATTTTCTTCGGATATCAGCGCCTTGCCCGCTTTGTTGACTGTTCTTAACTGTCCTTCGTTGGCACGTAACTCTCGTTCGAAAGCTTCGTGCTTCTGCAGCTTGCGTTCAAGATTATTCAAATCGCGATAACTCTCATCGGCCGCGGTCTTCATCTTGTCGCTTAACCAGCCGCGCAAGTCATCCACTTCGGCTGAGAATTGTTGGTAATGCTCGGACGCATTCAAGGCCGCTCTTCGACGTTGAGCAGCGTCCTTCACTGCCATACGACGGGCTAGTACTTGGTTTCTTTTTTCGTTGATGCTGGAAATTTTATTTATATAAAAAAACTTATAAAATCTTATTAACATTAAATTAAAAAATTACGATTAAAATATTTTTGTTTATAACTTCAGACATTCGTAAGAAAGATAAGCAGCAAACTGACGTCATTAGACGTAAAAATAACGTATGATATATTTACTCTTAAGTAGATATATGTCTATAACTAATCATTAACTGTTGCTGCATGATACTTACTAATCTTTGTCGTAATGATTTTGGGCAATTAATTTGTCAGCGGTGTCGCTAAATGCCTTCAATCTGTCATCTTGCGCGTGCAGAGTGTTCTCGAATTTTTCATGTTGTTTCAATAGAGCCTCGACATCGTCCAAAGATTCACCCAATTCAGTGAATTCAAGGAAAGCTTCGTGGGAACTAGTAGTAGCTTCAATCTGATCGGCTTCTCGGTTAAATTGTTGTAATTCCAGGCATTGTCGTAGCCATTCTTCTTTTGTCATCCATTTGTTCGATACTGCCGGATATAATCCATTTAGTTTATCCAGACGTTCGCGTACATCCGTCAAATTTGGATTACGTTGTAACAGCTGTCGAGCGAGCTTTTCAACTTCACAAAATCTATAAGTACAAAAAATATAATTCATAAAAGTTATGTTCAAAGAAATTCTATTCAATATTATTATATCAATGTATCATTATTTACTGTAAATAATTTTCGATAAAATAATATCGTTTTATAAAAACTAGTTTATAATAAATTCAATATATTTTTAAATAATTTGATTATTAATTATATATGTAATATATTATTGCATATATGAATTATATATATATATATATATATATTTATAATATATATTTAGATATATTAATTATATATAATTTATATAATATTTTTTATTTATAGAAATTTTTCTAAATTAAATTAGAATATATAAAAATATATATAAAATTATGTATTACTCGTCTTCTTTGGTTCGTATTTCTTCTCCGAGCTCCATATGCTGCTTCTTGAGCTGCTCGGCCGTGGCTACATCTCTGACTGGTTCCTCGGCCTTCATCGTCTCCTGTACATCTGTAGCCCAGTTAATCAGGTTCTTCGAGCTATTCATAAATATTTGTTGACCGACTGCGTCTTGCAAACGAGATCGTCGATCTTTGGCCTTCGTTTGGACTTTATTCCAGAGTTCCTGGATTTCGTCTTGTCTCACATTCACGTTGTTACATTCGTGCGGATACGAATGTTTGACACTATTGCCCAACAAGTTTACTTTTCGTACCTGTAAGCATATTAATTTATAAGAATTGAAATATAAATATTCTCTCTATTATTTTTATTATTCTAAAAAATGCTCCAGATATTTTACCTTTTCTTCGACTGGTGCTAATTCTCGTTCTAATTGTTGATGCCTTCTCTGCAGAGCTTGTACAGTCTTCAAATCAGGTCCGAGTTCGGCTGTGTCCAGCTGAGTAATTTTTTCCAACATCCAATCGTGAGCCTCACCGCAGGTTCTGTTAAATAATTCGACGCTTGACGCACCCTCCAAACTCTTCTCTTTCTGCGTTTTCAGCCAGTTTAGATGATCCCACAGCTGATGAATGTGCCTCTGTCTGGTCTTGACCTTGTCAAGTTGACTGTGGCCTTGACGAACAAATTCGTCAACCGCCGCATCTATCGCCTCCACTCGTTTTCCGGAAGCCGACAAGTCCGTTAAGAATTTTTCATACTTTCTTCTCGCTGTCTCGACATTATCGTGAGGATCCTCGACCCTCAGCATCTTCTCTTTGTCTTTTATCCATTTTTCAAAGTCGTCGCACTCCCGATAAAAGCCATAGAGCCTGATAGCGTCCTCCAGTAATGCGTGACGTTTCACAGCAAACTCCTGCAGCTCGCTATAAGTATCGTTGATCTTCTTCTGTCGTTTCTCCACGCTGTCGCCATCGCTCATCGTCTTTCGCTTGATCGGTTTCACGGTAGATTTAATGGATTTTAATCGTCGAACTGGAACCACCTGCTTAACCATCTTCGTCTTCTTCACACGTTGTGTCGTTTTAATTTTCTCGAGTTTACGTACCTGCACTTGTACGATCTTTGGCTCAATCTCGCGAACGTAGTTGGTAGGCACGAATCCATCCGTGCCGTCGGCTTTTCTAACGCTCCACCAATCGTGATTTGTTTTATTCAACAGAAACATTACCTCACCCTTCACAATATGTATATCTTGGCCGTTGAACGCATATAAACTCTTCACTTGCGGCACCATTCTATCTTCATGAACAATTCTCGGTTCCATTCGTTCAATTACCTCGTCCACCCATTCATCTTGCGGCACCAATCTGATCTCCTTGCTCCACTCTTCTTGTTCCAATTCGGCAACCGGTTCCGGATCGGCGGTTAATTCTAAAGTAGAAATGCCGGATTTGATAAGTTTCTCCGCCTGGGTATTCAGAGACTGGACGTCACCTCTGTAAGCATTCAATTCGCCTTCCAGATCCTTGTGCCTCTGTAATAAGGCCTGAGCACTTGGCTCGTCCACTCCGTAGTCCTCGGAAGCGACTAACGCCATTTTCTCATTCATCCACGAATCCGCCTCGTTCGCGTCGGCGTAAAACTGAAACGCTTCGGCCGCGTCGTCCAGCTGCTTCTTCCGCAACGCCGCCAATTCTTCCAAGACTCTCCAATGTTCTTGCAACGAGTCTATTCGATTTTGTATTTCCAGTGCAGACGGATGATTGTCGGTTATTAATTTCCTGCCTGCGTCACAGAGCTGCTCGGATTTCGGCCTGCGCACCTTCATCTCGTCCTGCAGGGCCTTATGCTTTTGCTGTAACGATATCACGGCTCGTAGATCTTTCGCGGAGATGCCAGCCTTGCAAATTCGTTGCTTCTCTACTAGCCACGACTCCTCGTCCTCGTGATCTTGAAGAAAGTGAAAAAAGTTTCGAGCATCCTCCAATCTAGCCTTGCGCTCTTTACTGTTCTCCATAAGCTCGTCGTAGGTGCGATTTAGCAATTCCAGTTTTTGCTGCAACAGTGGCACTTCCTTACTTTGCGGCTGTGCCGTAATATGTTGAGCAGCCTGTCTACCGAGTCGCCTCTGGCTTTCGCCCAGAGCCGTTACTTGAAGCTCCTGCAAACTGTGCTTTTGTAAAAGATCTTCAACTCCTAGTAAATGCGGACCTACGTCGGTACTCTGGAAGTTCAGTTGAAGCTCCTGGATTGAGGCTAGAGTCGTATCGATCTCTCTCATCAGACTCATCAAGGAGCTCAGCGCGACTAGATTGGATTTGTGATGATCTAGTAAAGCCAGCAGCTCTTTCCATCTCTGCAACACCTCTTGTTCTCTACTACGGACTCTCTCGAGGCCATGATAGTTCTCTCGCACAAGCTCCTCGGACATATTCGTTAGATCGTGAAAACGTTCCTCGCGCGCCACAATGTCGGCACTGATGGCCTCGTGTTTCTTCACCGTCGCGTCCACTTGCGCGTAATTGCTGCCGTATCGAGGATCCGTCAACACCTGGATCATCTCCTTCAGATAGCCTTCCCTGAGTACGCTCTTTCGCTCGAACTTATAATTTAATTGCTCGAGCCTCTCTTGTCGCAACAGCTCGATTCTCAGAGCAACCTCGCGACGGTGTTCTGCTCTCTCTAACTCCACCCAATTTCTCTCGATGTCGTGAATCAACTGGCCTTCCTGCGGAGTGAACGCTGGCTGGTTCAGAGATTTTAACCGGGTGTTTATGTGAAAATACAATGCTTCTATTTCGGATCGTTCCTTGTACTTCGGCGGCTTCTCTACGGTGCGATATTGTTTGAACGCTAAAAGCTCCCGTTGGATACCTTCGAGCGAGTTCGGGAAACTGCGACTTTCCAGGACTTCGATCTTCATTTTGATCCACTCGAGAAGGTCGGTCGTTAACTTCTCGTAGTGAACCTTCATCTTGTCTGCATCCATCATTTGGCCAACGATCTGTACAAATATAAAATTCAATTTAATTTAATGAACACTTAGAAATTCCTGAATTTTGTTCTAGTTCTTTCCGAAACATTTTAATTCTGAAATGCGAATATTTAAATTCTGACACATTTTTTGCAGAGATAAAAGATATGTTTTAGAAACTATAAGATACTTTCTTAAATTTATATAAAATATGATGGGAATTTCTAGATACATATATATTCTCTGATTTTTATATAAATTTTAAACAAAATTATCAGAGAGAAATATGTATCAAATCTTAAAATGTTAAAAATATATTTTGTTTCATAAATTCTTTCCATACATAAATTGAATAAAGTTTGAAAGTGACCGTACATTCGCTATCCTCTTGCCGCTCTTTATCTCGTTCTTCATTCTGGCGAACGTGTGGTAATAAGAAGCAACATAAGTGATAATGGATTTCTCATCGGGTCTGGCCGTGTCCACATCTTCCGCATCCAAGAGTCGCGGTATGCCGAGTTCTGAATTGGCAACGTCGAAGGCACAATTGAGATTATCGATGTTCTTGTTTTGCTGCAATTCCGACCAATTGACCAAGTCTGGTCGATGAGCATGTATGAGAGCATTGAAACCAAGACCGCTTCTCCAGGACCCTGTTTGTATAAAATTTAGAATATTATATATTTTGAATTTTTCTTATACTTTCAATTTCTATAATGGCAGATTCTTAGGATCATTTGGAAATTATTATTCCTCAGTAAAAATGTCGATGCACTAATAATTTTCAAGTTATAAGAGATTGAAAATTAAAGATATTTCGCAAATTAAGCCTCGTGAAAATAAAATATTAACAAAATCTTCAAGTTAATTTTAGTTTACTTTATAATATATTTATATATTAACTTATAGAATTTTAATTTAAAACTTTGATACAAAGATACATGATGGCAAAAATGATGACCTTCGTCGACATTTTCACTAAGGAAAAATAGTCTCCAAATAATCTTAGGAATCTCTTATTAACAGGTGGTTCCGTAGATTTTAAGATATCGTATATATAATTTTATTTTATTATATTGCATATTATATTTAAAAAGAGAAATGTAAAATATTACTCAGACATATTTGCCGAATTGTCAAATATTCAAAAATGCAGAATAAAATTTGTAGACAAATATGCGGTATTTGTAAAACTGTAATAAATATTTTTTTAAATTCAAGAATCTCGCGAGATTTTCTCAAAGTGTTTTGCGACTTTCAAAGATCGAATATTCATGCCGCGTAATCATATGCAAGAAAACTCGACTCACCGGTAAAGTCTTGAATGTTGACACCGGGATAGCCATTTGTTTTTCTCTGGCACCAGAGTAGCAGAGCATCTTTGGCAGACTTCTTCTCGCTGCTGTCGTTCTCTTCGTCCACATCGATCTCGATCTCTTGTATTTGGAATCTCGGAATAATGGTCCAAATGAGACCAAGGATCAATCTAGGATTTCCGTCCACAATATCTTCTGCACCAATACTCTCCAAACGAACCTGAAAATGATAATGTAATTCTTGAGATGCTGAGGAAAGCATTAAAAAGAGGAACAAAATTAATTACCACTAACTAATATTTTTAGCTATAGTTTAATGGAGAATTCTACAACTAAAAAAATGTTAGCTCTCATAGCTAAAATTTAGGCATGATAACTAAATTTCAAGTGTAGTATAAGAACAGCTCTAAAATTCAGCTATGGTGGCTAATTCTTTTTTTTGCGAATAATTCTATGGTGTAAATTTTTGTGTAAAAAGATATTTTGATATGAGATAATATTCTAACAATTGCGATAACCGAACAATAATATTCCCATACAGCACAGATTATTGCAATTATATTGCAGCAACGTTGCAATGTTGCAAGTTGCAATGCAACATTATAAAGACATTGCAGAGATATAGGTGCACAAAATTCCAGCACACTTGTAGCAACATGACATTAATATTTCGGAAATATTGCATGTAATCCAAATTCTATAATTTATATATTGTAATATATATAAATTAATTACAACGTATTTTCATTAATGATTTATTTACATTTATATACCTGTATATGCAACATTAGTTTATGGTTGCAATAACAATGCATTATTGCAAATTCATAACATTGCAATGTTGTTGTAATATTTTGTTGCAATCTTCCAAAAAGCGGACATTTTAACATTGCTGCAATTCAACAGCAATGATGTAGCAACATTTTGCAGTGAATTTGCAATATTGCAATATTGCAGTGAAAGATTGTTGTAATGTTTTTGCAATCTATCGGTGCTGTATGGGTTGGTTCTTTTATAGAAGCTAATACAATTATGTTTTGTGCACATATTTAGTATGAAGTTAAAAACTTTTTCAAACATAAGAAAGAAGAGAAGACTGTTTGCGAAATTTTCAAAGTGTACCTTTCCTCTTTTCGACTTCTCTCTCTCTCTCCCTCTCTCTCTCTCACAACGCCTACATTAACATACAGTAAATTCTAAGTTTCTCCACTTAGAACGCTATGCGGCGAGACCTCGCAAGTTTTTTTTTGCGGTACTCGATCAGCAAATGAATAATGCGCCCGTGTAATTTATGCGACATGCCGTTCGCATAATTATTTGCATTCCGATCTATTGCACGTCCAATATACCTACGTCGGCGGAATGCTCGACGCAGGTTGCGTAAATGACAGGTCTTAATAACGGATGAGTAATTTGTAAGAATAGAAAAGGCACGTAGCCATAATCACACGATGGATTCTGAGTAATCGAGAGTAATAAGGCGCTGCCTTGTACCGGCAAAATTGTAAACTGCCACCGAGAATGGTGTAATTTTACAGATCTGAAAAAGAAAAGGTAGATGCGTTTGCCGTTTTGTTTGTAACTCGAATTATGTGTGCTTATCTCATTCTTCCGCAAATTATCATTTCTCGTTATACGGATGATCAAACCTCGAAATTATCATTTTAGTTTATTTATTTTTAAATGTAAAAAATGTTATTACAAAACGTGTTATTAAATTAATTTTATTAATTTTTTAATAAAATTAATTTGTAAATATCAAATAACTTAAACTTAATTTTATAATAAAAAATTAATTTATGAATATCAAAGATTAAACTAAAAAATCTCGATGTACGTCATGATGAAACGTCAAATGTTATCATTTTAGTCTAATAATTTTCGAATATTAAAAATTAATAAAATAAATATTTCACAGTATCAAAAATTAAAATAAAAAAAATCTCGAAACACATTCGCATTGTATATAATTATAAGGCGTGAAATTTTAGCGGCAATATATTACATTTGCACGCGGTCGAAGAGAAACGAATACAAATATCGGTACTACTCTCTTCGCGGGATTCCTTTTAATTTTATTTAAGTCACGGACGGTTATGAAATTTATTTCGGATCATTAATTTTGAAGCGCGTAAAATCCCGTTGAGAGCGGACTCGACTGCGGCGGAAGTAATTATGCGACCGCGCCGTGTAATGAATTACAACCGCGGTGCGATTTAATAATTGCATTTTATTCCGCGCGATCGAAGAGGAACGCATGCGGAACGGACGGTGAAACTTTTTTGACACCCTTTTTTTCTGCCCGTGACCTGCTTTCGTGTTTTATGACCCTCGTGGTCTCGTAATTATTTAAAGTAATGAACCTGGCCGTTATACATTAAATCTCTCTAAGGTCCAAATCACAGGCGGAACGATATTTCTCGATTCGTAGCATATACAGGGTGTCTCTTAAATATATGTCAAAAATTCAAGGAGTGGTTCCTTGCGGGTCATTTTATGAAAATTTATATTCTGATAATTCTTCGAAAATTTAATACGGAAAACTCCTACATTGAAAAAAGATTTATCGAATTCGAATAAATATTTATTTTAATACTGCCTGATAAATCATTTATTTGAAACTAATAATATTGATTTGATGTGAAAAATATTTATTTGATATAAGAAATTCCTTTTCAACACAGATAAATATTTATTTGTTACAAATAAATGATTAATAAGTCAGTGTTAAAACAAATATTAATTAATTTAATAATTTTGTTCAGTATAGGATATTCCAATAAACCAATCAATAAGAAGTTATATTTATTACATGTAATATTTATGCAATAAAAATATTTTGTTTCTTGTAAATTGTTCCTCCTGTATCTTCAAGAAACGAAGCGATTTTCAAAAAAATTATCAGGTATATAAATTTTCCTAAAATAACCCAAAGAATAATCCCTTGAATATATTTTGACATATGTTTGAGAAACATCCTGTATGTCACGGCTGGAATAAAATTAAATTTATTGACATGCAAAGGAACCTGGTAATCGAATAGCAAGGAATCAGCTAGAGAATAAAATATGTGTGCGTGCGTTGTAGAGATAATAAATATAATAAATTCCAATTTAGCCCTGACAGACCGAAGAAGATTCCGAAAATAGTGGTTCAATTATTCCGGCCATGAATCTCTTGGTGTCTCGGTGAAATGAATACTCGTAGAGCAGCCGGTAGCAAGAACCGATTGCCGTGTGTGTCACTACATTACGGTTAATTCAGTCGTAATTGGGTGTCTTATTGATAACGCAACATTTGTTACGCTCCCAATCGGCAGCGACAGCTCGGGTCTCGGGCCATTATTAATAATCTCTTGTCGATGCGAGATGATGGTGAAAGTAACGCGTTAGATCATCGAGCGTCTTTATATGTTTGTCGATCGCTAATAATTCTGCGATGATACTCGATGCGTTTTTAATGGTCGCTTTAACGCTCGCGGATGTAAGCTCTGATGATATAATTGTGGGTGTCACGCTCGTACATGCATAGGAGGCACGTATGGTAGATTAACAAGGTACTCTTGTAAAACGCTTCCTTCTCAGAGTGGATTACTTTTTTTTTGTAGCAACTGGATCGTGATGACAGAAGGCAAGATCCGTTCGAAGTAAAAGGGCTCAATGTATTAAATAATCTAAAGATTTACATTCTTTCTAATGTGTGTGTGTTTGTATATATAGATTACCTTCATAGTACAAAGGGAGAATTTTCTCTTAAAATCCTGAAAATTATGGTAATCGTGAAACAATATGCGGAACATCAAAATCATTAAGATTATAAAGGCAATAATATGCATCAACATATTTCTTATTAAAAATTATACAGTACAAATTATGTAAAAAAATTTAAATTTAAATTTAAAAAATAATATTCATAAAATTAAAAAAAAATTATACTAGTTTTTTCTATGTATAGGTGCTTTCATAATTTCGTGGAACACTTGTGTAACACTTTCGCGGAACATTAATGTTCCGGTTAAGAACCATTGCTTTATATGCTTTTAATTGCAAATTCATACGATTATGTTGACCGCAAAATATTGAGGGGATCGATACAGTTTCGCTCGCGTTTCTCGCCACGCTATTGTAGTTAATCGCGGACGCCCGTCGACGGGCGGACGTTCCTCGGCTGCTGTTGGAATGCAGTCCGATCACTTGTGCCAGAGGGTCTATCAAGGCCACTGGGAAATGGAAATTATGGCGTTTGCACCAGTCGGGATGGCTGACAGCTTGCGGAATCCAAAACAAAAAGAACGCGTAACGTAAACCGTTAAGCGTTGGCGACGACGACGACGACGTCGTCGTCGTCATCCTGGACAAAGTTAACGAGCCGAATGCTGCTGAATCCTAACGTCATCTCGGCCTATCAGACCGGACTTCCTCATGTCCTCTTAGCCACGTGCTCTCTCTCTTGCCTCGACTTATTTCGCCTGACAGATGCCTGAGGAACGACTAGATTCCTCCGGACCTGATCAACGTTCACGTACATCTAACATAACACGATTTCTTTATTTCCTCTACGATCATATAGATAAGAGTGTAATGTAATCTAGGTAAACCGGTTTATTATTATCTAATTAAGTTTAAAGTTAGAACGTCGATGAAAACTCAGCATGTTTGACTTGAGAAAGCAAGACAAGTTTTTATAGTGAATATTATCTCATATTTACCACATATTATTTTAAGACGAGGTCTTTATTTTATATTTATATGTGCACGCTTCTTATATATTATATTACATATTTATTTTATATTTTTCTGTTATATTATATACATATAATAAAAGTTATATCGATTATTCTTTACATTAATTCTTTATGAATTTTTTAAATCTGAAAAAATCCTAAGCATTGTCTTTTATCATCCCTACACTCGATGCTCTCATATTTGTCCGAATTAGACAGTCTTTCTGTGACAAGTAGCGAACGAGGTGCATTAGGCTAACTAAGCATGCGCGTGTGGAATGTCGCAGTCGATTTGTCGTAAGTAATAAAAAAAGTCTATCCCTTCGTGACGTGACTCATCACACACGATAACGGGACGCGCGACTAATGATCTACTTAGCTTAAATAGCGTGGCGAGAACGCCGGAGCAAACGCATTCCCGCTGTCACCGTGCAATTTGCAGCTACCGTGAACATTATACATCTATGTTCGTAATGACGAAAGAAGAGCGGATAATATATTTACGAGCGGTATCCGAGTATCGATAATGATAGAGCGAGGCCTCAATAACAATGTGCGACATACCTGTCGACTGGCGCAATGATCGGTAGCTGGCTCGATCAGCTGATTGCGCGCTCTCCCGTCCCGCGAACGTGTCATTAACTCTGGAACTTTAATGCGCTGTCAACGATACGCGATACGCTGTCATTCAACAATACGGTGCATCGCGAAGCTGAAATGCGATCCGAAGCGAAGCGCAATAAGGTAATGTTATAATAGTGTATGTTCTGCGAAAAACTGCGCAGAATCCTTTGAAACCACGCAAACTATTTTTTGATACCTCTCTCTCTTTGATTTGTTGGAAAAAATTGATTAAAATATATATGCAAATTCAATCTCAGGATTTTATTGTGAAATAAAAAACGGAACGTAAATAAAAACTAAATCCACACTTACAACGGACAGATTTCAATTGTACATCGTGTATTGTTCTGAAATTTTTTAGTAATTTAATGTTTTCTTGTAAGGAGAGAGAGATTTATAGATTATTATATTGTAATTTTATCCGAGATAAATTTGGCTTTACTATTACGTTTTTATTACGTTATTAATCAAGTGGCGAATACGAAATTAAATATATAATATTATATATAAATTAGAATTCGATTTTTCTGCATAAAATTTGTATTATGTGTTAGAGATATTTTATTGAACCATCAAATTTCATAAAATGGATTAAATTAAAAAAAAAAAAAAACGAGATAAATGCTTGAATGCAGCCATGCAATTACTCCAGTTTATATGCACTGAAATTGTACTCGGCAAATTAACTGTATGTCGAAGTATTTTTAAATATTTCCACGAGAAATAAATAGAATAAACATAGCTCATAGTAAAGTTTAAGTAATACAAGTTATTATCAGGAATTGATCTTTGAAAAAATAATTGATACTTGTTTCATGATTGAAATCTGTATATCAGAATTAAATACGATTATATTGTTGTAGATATAATTATTGAAATACCTGTTTTTGTGTCTGTTTATAATTAAAATTTTACAATTAGCATTCAGCATTATACAATTATACGATTATAAAATCCTAAGGAAAGGAACATTCTAAATTTTATAGTATTTTTAATAGCACAAATATAAAAAAAAATATTTTTCCTTAATTTTCAAACAATCAAGTATTGTGAAAAAATTGTAGATCGATATTTTTCAATATTCTCTCCTCGCGATTTATCTTAACAATGATGTAGACACACAGTCCGTTAGTCATAAAAGGTGGAGGCGAGCGATGAGAGAGGTACCTTCGAATTTTCGCCACGAGAAGACGAGGCGAGACGAGACGCGTGCATTCACGTTTGAGTTTTAGCAATGCATGAATAATGAATGAGTTGCATAGTAAAGCGCCATAGGGGAACGCGATACTGTTATGCGTCTCGTCACGAGTTAAAATGCCGGGCATTAAAACTCGCGCGCGCGCAAGAGAAGAGACCATATATGTATATATACGTTGGAAATAAGGGGGCAACAATGTTAAATAACAACCGGACCGATTACAGCCGCCCATTCTTCTCGGCGATCGCTTTTTGCGCGTTGCACGCCGACCGCAATTTACGCGAGATTTCAAAGCGCCTCGAGCGCCTCTTGTATTGCCTTTCCTTCCCCTAATTGACGTATTGTGTTGAAGCGTGCCCGATCGAGTCGATTAAATTTTCGAGCCTCGACCCCGCTCGTCGCGATGAAATACGATCGTCTCAATTGATAATTGCATAATGCGCGAGTCTGGCATTTTGCACGAGAGAAGTGTCAAATTGTTATATACATATGTGTCCTCCATAGGTTTGGAAACACCTTACATTTTACAGTTAAACAATCGTATGGCAGCGATGTGTAGATTTTTTCTATCAATAATTCGTAAAATATTTCAATAACATTTTTATTTATGACAGATCGCTGCCATGCGATTGTTTAACTGTCAAATGTTAAGTGTTTCCAAACTTGTGGAGGGTATTGTATATGCAATAAATAACACATGTCCATTTATAAGTCTGTTTTTTGTTATCACGATTAATAATATTTCAAATAATATACTGATAAAAAACATTCCATTAAGTTTATATTCTTGCATGTTACGAATAATTAATTAAAGAATATTTCTTTAGAGAATTTTTCTCTTAAATTAAAAGGATCCTTTTGACAGATCTGTGCAGATTTTTTTGTATAAATAAATCATAAAATTAACATAAAATATTTAAATAACATTTTTATTTATAACGAATCGCTGCCATGCAATTCTTTAACTGTAAAATGTAAGGTGTTTCCAAACTTATAGAGATTACTCTACGCTGTTTTGGCGCCAAGAGAATATAGAGTGGTCCCAAGAAAATCGAGCCATCTCCAATAATTTTTATTGGAAATTGGATTTCGGTGAACAATTATAATCTGCTAAACGAGAGAAAGATGTAATAACTTCATCAAAGCTGAATAATGAACAGTTTCCGAGCTTTTCATGTTTGACTGACTGTAAATCTGTTTATTATTTAGCTGAGTCCATTACATTTTTTGTTCAGCGGATCATAGAAAAATCAGCTGATATAAATTTTTTTGTTTGCTGTTATACATTTTTTATTTTTTAATATAACATTAATATCTACCACAATTTTCTCCGTGTAGAATTCTCCATTAACTATAGCTAAAAATGTTAGTTATCATAGCTAAAGACATGATAATTAAATTTCAAATTGTAATATAAGGACAGCTAAAATTTAGCTATAGTGGCTAATTTATTTTCCGTGTTTGAACCTATTACATCTTTTGTTCAGTAGATTATAAGCAACAATATACAAAAAAAACTAGCCAATTTCACCGAAATCCAGTTTTCTTAAGGATTGATTGCGAGCTCCTTTAACGCATAGAGATAATACTGGATTTTTAAAAAATTTCCACCAAAGATTTTACAAGATTTAAAAAGAATATTTTTTGTTAATAATTAATTTGAAAATATGCGACATCACAGTAGAAAGCAATCCCTTAATATGACTTGGATTCAAATTGAATTTTCCAATTCTCACAGTTAATTGGAAGAGGATTATCGCGATCTTATCGTCCGCATGTCGCATCCGCGGTGCGAGTTAATGGAAACATTCACGGGAATTAATTTCGCTAGGAGTTGCGGTCGGCCGCGCCAGGCTTGTAAAATCGGTGGAATGAGAATAGCAATTCTAATGCATTTACCGTGGAATGCGACTCCTACGTACAGACATTCACTCTGAATCGGCCGTAGGCAACCGTTCGCTCGTGTTTACTTGTCGAAGACAGTAACTGCATCGTGGAAAAGTAACAAGTAAAGGCGTTTGCAAGATGATGCGGTTAATTCAAACTTCTCTTTCGATACCGATCAACATGCGATCAGTAATAGGCTGTATATTATTTTAAATGTTTTTCTGTCATTTTTCTTCCCCAAGAAAGAGTGTCTTTCGAAGTAAACATTTTAAGTAAATTGTCTCTCTTTTTCTTACGAGTCTACGAGAATAATTAAAAGCTGGAAAGTCTTTTCTAGAAGCGACAGATCGATAAATGATAGCAGGGAAGATCAGTAATAGGCTGTATATTATTTTACATGTTTTTCTGTCATTTTTCTTCCCCAAGAAAGAGTGTCTTTCAAAGTAAACATTTTAAGTAAATTGTCTCTCTTTTTCTTACGAGTTTACGAGAATAATTAAAAGCTGGAAAGTCTTTTCTAGAAACAACAGAGCGATAAATGATAGCAGGGAAGATAACTTAATCTCTTAAAATTCTTCAAAGAGTCTCGATTTCACAAAAGACAATTAGTCAGGATTAAAAACCTACAAGTTCAATTTTTCGATCCCTCGACTTCGAGATAAGATTGTGACTTAAGAAAAGACACGGAGTGTTCAGGTAATATCTATTCCCAAAGATTTTGTCGGGAAAGTGCAAAGGACCAGGTCGTACGTGACGGTTTTTCTACGTTAACCGCACATTCTTGGCAGACATGCGGAATACCGATCGCAGACACGTAAAAACGACATCTGTGAAAAAAAGGAAATTCCCGCTTCTAACATTCACAGCGAGATTCTCAGTTTATTTCGTCATCGTTTCGAGAAAACTAACGAGTCCCGCAGAAGTTCCTTGGTTCTAAGTGGGTTAATGAAGCTCTCGTCGGAATGAGACTCCCGACGAATCGCTATATGTGACTTCAATATATATCCCGCGCGCGTTAAATTTATGCCACAATAAAGTGCGAGGTAATAAAAAGGCCGATTACATCGTTATCCCTCGTTCTATCGAAACGCCGCGCCATGCTGAAGAAATCTTCGTGATTATCGTAAACATCGTATCGCGAGTCGCCGAGAGGAAAGTGACATGATCCTAAATTCACTGATCGGTATCGCGATGGAATAAATTAGATAATTAAGTTGTTCCCCTCTTTCAGATTGATTGATTTATAGTCGAGAAGGAAAGATTCAGTTATTTACTCTCTGTTAACTCTATCGCGGTATCTATCCCTTTACATTATATATTTTTCTTTTCTCTCGAAAATTCAAATTCTGCACTTATGACATTTTATTTTTCTGATATTTTTTCTCTTTCTTTCTTTTCCTCTTTCAATTTGGATACGAATTTTTGAATATATTTGTACTTCAAAAATATGAAAAAATAGAAAAAAAATATTCTCAGAGATCAAAAGTAGAATTTACCCTGAAAATCATGGTAATCATGGGACAATAGTATTTTATGAGTTTATCTGATTGATATTTACCACAATAAAAAATATTAATATCTACCACAATAAGATATAAAATATGCTCGATTAACTAATCGATTACTATGTACATAATAAAAATTACTACACTGAATTTGAATAAATATTTATTTCAATACTGCCTAATAAATCATTTATTTGAAACTAATAATATTAATTTGACGTGAAAAATATTTATTTGATATAAGAAAATCTTTTTCAAAACAAAGATAAATATTTATTTGTTTCAAATAAATAATTCATTTGGCAGTATTGAATTAAATATGTATTAATTTAGTCATTTTTTTCAGTGTACAGATAATAAATATATAAAATATGTGGCCTGGGAAACGACAATCTCGCAAAGAAAAAAAATATTAAAAATCTTCGGCATATTTAGACGATTATTAAATATCTATTCGTTTTCGGTATATAAAAAAATAATAATATAAAAATTGGTTAATATAGATATGTACGAAGCTGCAAGTTAGAATTTTCGAAGTCAATAAAGTAATATAAAATCAGACTGTTGTATATCATAAAATATTTATTAATTTAATAATTTGTTGTCGGTATATGTACATATATTAATATTTTTTATTACGATAAATATTAATCAAAGAGCCTCTTATAAAATTCTTCCAATACCATATCAATATTGTCCCACGATTTTCAGTTTTCAGGGTAAATTCTAAGAGAAAATTCTTTTTTGTGCGTAAGTATTTAAGAATCACGTTATCAGTTTCGGTTTGCTAAGATATTACATATCGTAAATACTTTTTGGTCTTATCAAGAATGTGAATTTTTTTTTTCAATATAATTTCAAAAGAGAATAATCTCAATATTACGGTGTCGAGACATCCTTGACGACGGATGTCTCGAAAATAATCCGTCGACGAGTTCGGACGTCATTCAAGCCTCGAAGCGCACACGTGCACGCATATGTTGTGTCGGCTTTCGCGCTTTCTGTGAATGGTCATGGAGTACAAGGTTGAACAACTGGTGTCCGCCTGCGAAGGACGATGAGATGAAGAAGGATGCGGGATGTAGCGAGCAGAGGGATATCGAGATGCGAGAAATCCGTTAGAAAAGACGTCCCTCGACTTTTACGGACCGTATCTCATACTTGCTTCTCTCTCTCTCTATATATATGGTATATATATATCAGGATGTCCAGCAGACTCAATAAAAAAATTCCCTGACTTTTCCAGATTTTCCAAGACCAGAAATTCATTTTTTCCCTGACTTTTTAGTATTTTTCCCAAATATATAATTTACATATATCTATATATGATAAATCAATTAAATCATGAAATCCTTGAGATATTTTTGTCAACAATGAAAAGGTTCAGAAGTTAAAAAAAAACAAAAATTTAAATCAATTATACAATTTGCATTATGTACGACAATCAAAACATGTCACTATAAACTATTTAAATATAATCCCAAATATATAATTTACATATATCTATATATGATAAATCGATTAAATGTTAAATCATGAAATCCTTGAGATATTTTGTCAACAATGAAAAGGTTCAGAAGTTTAAAAAAAAAAAAAAAAAAAACATTTAAATCAATTATACAATTTGCATTATGTACGACAATCGAAACAAACATGTCACTCTAAACTATTTAAATATAATCACCTTTTTTATTTATATTATATCAAATTTTTATCTCTATCAAACATATTGAAATAAAATAATACCACGATGAAAATATCAATCAACGAACACGCTGTAGATGAATCGATTTTTAACAACACAGAAAATTAGCGTGCTGGGAGTCAAGGACAAGTTTATATTTATTTATAATAGAAAATTTCAAATTATTGAGACAAATGTATAGAATAATGTGCAAAAATAAATAGTAAAATTCCCTGACTTTTCCCTGACAATGTCCGGTTTTCCAGATTTCCCTGCTCGCTAGGCACCTTGCATACATATAAAGAGAGTCACAAGAGGTGCCAACGGGTGCAGTTTTCTAGGAGAGAGAGAGCCCATAAAGTAGCAATCGGAATCGTAAAATCGGGGAAATGCTGCGGGCGCAGCCGAACAAGGACGCGTAGAAAGCTTTCTCTGCGACAACACTCAAAAGAGAAACGTGCAAAGTCCGTGTGTAGTATATGTATAAAGAAAAAGCAAAGCGTATAAGCAAACTCGAGCGAAAAGAGCCCTTCAGCGTCTTGGAATTTTGGAAGTTTCAAGATCAGCGCGCGATCCATCTTTTCTTTCATTACGTCCGCCTCTTTATGATTTCATCCTCATTTGTAATTTTTCAGATGAGTATAAAAAATTTATTTAATTCGAATAAATATTTATTTCAATACTGCCAAATAAATCATTTATTTGAAACTAATAATATTGATTTGACGTGAAAAATATTTATTTGATATAAGAAAATCTTTTTCAAAGTAAATAAATATTTATTTGTTTCAAATAAATAATTCATTTGGCAGTATTGAATTAAATATGTATTAATTTAGTCATTTTTTTCAGTGTACAGATAATAAATATATAAAATATGTGGCCTGGGAAACGACAATCTCGCAAAGATAAAAAATATTAAAAATCTTCATCATATTTAGACGATTATTAAATATCTATTCGTTTTCGATATATAAAAAAATAATAATATAAAAATTGGTTAATATAGATATGTACGAAGCTGCAAGTTAGAATTTTCGAAGTCAATAAAGTAATATAAAATCAGGCTGTTGTATATCATAAAATATCATGTTCTCAATTAATGATTTACGATCGATGGTGACAAGCTGTAACGAGACTTGGAGAAAAAATTGCGATAACCTACATTTTCGTTTATAGTGATGCGAGTATGTTGGTTCTGCGATAAAGATAGAGAGATTACAAAAAAATATAACAGACAACTTTAATTAAAGAGTTAATAAGCGCTGACGAGAATTCCATAAAATGAAGACGAATGGCTTAACCGATTTTTAATCAACTCCATCTCGGAGGATACATTTATAATAATCGGTATTTGTCGAGCTTATCATCACAAAATCATCACTATTCGCAAGAACTGGACTGCTTCACAATTAATGATTCACATATAGGGAAAGAGAAGTCTCTCACGCGTTTATCGCATAATCTTTCTTTCTCTTCTTTTTCCTATACAATTTTTTCCGCTAATGGCGTCATTAACATCCCGTCATTCAAGGGGCGTATTCTGAAATGTTTTTTGAGATATGATACTCGATGTCTTCTTGCTTTTACAATCAATCTGAATAATTGAACGTATTGTCTTCACGCATGCGTGTAATGCGAAAGCAAAATTAATCTTAAACATTTATAACTTCCACTTTGTCTAAGCATCAAAATCATAATATGGTAATAATGTCGTATGCATTATTAAAAAAAAAAAAAAACATTAGTCACATGTTTTTACGTAATATCCTTTCATCAAGGCTTTGTGAAAAGAGATAAAAACGATTTCACACGATTCATCGTTTATTCCTTCCTTATGAATCATCAATAAATCATCGATTATTGGAAATCCTATATCGCGCGCGATTATATTTAGAATGTGAATTTAAATTTCAAAGACTAAAAAGTATAACTATAGAAAATATACGCGCCGGAATTGATTTGTTTCTTTGATTTCGGAATTTTTCATTTTCATAATTCGACGTCCCTCGCATTTAACTTCATAATTGTGATGAAAAACGTGTAAATAGAGATGAAACGTCTATCATATTGTACAAATTTAAGCCACGCGGGTCCATCAAGAGGGATTAACATAATCATGGCTTTCGGATGGTACTTTGGAGCGGCGCTCTTTTAATTTGCGTGATTCCTGTGGGAACTCTAAACGTGTATGCGATACGTAAGGACGAGGCTGATTCTAACGCGCAATGATGCCAGATGAAAGGGCAGGAAAGCTTTAGCTATCGAATTCTCTTCGGAGATGCATGACTCGCCGATCGACGGTAATATGCATTTGCGATAATTGACTGCCGATTCTCCATTCTATGCGATTGCCTCGCATTAAAGCCTCGATTTGGTCATTCGCTCAGAATTCGTTCAGAATTCAATTTTCACTTCAAAATTAATTAATAATTTAATCAATCTGAAAAACTTAACTTTAAATAATATTGAGATGAAAAAAAGATGGATCTTATTATAATAATTCTATTGAATAATTTAATTATTTCCAAGTATAGTTAATCCAATTAAGCTACTTAAATAAAAAGTATTAGTAAAGTAATCCAAATTGATGTCCCATTTTCAAATAATTCTATTGAATAATTTAATTATTTCCAAATAGGTAAACCAATTAAGCTACTTAAATAATAAATATTAGTAAAGTAATCCAAATTGAACTATTATAAATCACACGAAATAATTATATATAATTAGATGGAATAATGGTAAGAGAAAAATTCTCTGATTCTCTCGCAGAGATGATAGTAGTAGTCGTGGACTAAAGGATTGTCCGGAAAAACTGCGAAAGTTGAGAATGTTACATAATCGTGCGATCCTTGACTGTTTTTTTAAGCAGATTTTTCCGAAAAAAGAAACATAAAAATAATAAAAATAATTATAAAATTGAGAAATATTCAATACAATGTTTAAAAAATCTATCTGTCTGAATAAATTAATTTTACAGAGAGAATTTTCTCTGAAAATTTATTCTGAAAAATCATAGCAATCGTAGGATAATATAGAACTAGAAGAATTTTATGAGAATTTCTCTGATTAATATTTATCATATAAAAATATTAATATATCTACCACAATAAGATATAGAATATATTTGATTAATTTTACTATGTACATATTAATATTTTTTATTGTAAATATTTAATCAGAGAAACTCTTATAAAATTCTTCCAATACTTTGTCCCATGATTATCATGATTTTCAGGGTAAATTCTATAAGAGACAATTTTCTCCGTGTAAATTTTAAAAATAAAGTTTTTCACATATAATTAAGTTAAATTATTAAACTTGTTTAATAGTAATAATATTAGTGCAAAATGTAATATTTACAAATAATTTTGAAATTATTCAAGACTTCTGAACGTTGGTTTTATGGACTTCATTATTTGTTCGAAAAGTTGGAATTATAATCACGGTTTGCATTATATTAATCTTTACACTTCTCGGATTGGTTTAGCTGATGTTTTATATATGTAGATAACGTTATCTACGGATTATTAAGTACGTACATATTGTTCGATAAAACGTTAAATCAGGCAAACAACTTTTCTCTTAGTGTCGCGAGGGAAGAGTAGCGTAGAGTTATCAACAGCAATATCCACTTTTTCATTGATATGTTAGGCTCGTATCAGTTTCACATGTCTCGTATTAATTTCCTATTGAAATAATTTTCTAAACTCGTTTGCTATACTTTCACCTCTATTTTATGCAATGTTCGCGCTATCAGTGACTTGCTTAATACAATCTTTTCCAGCTAAGATGCAGATTCTGCTATATCACATCGTAAATAGATTTAATATTCTTCTTTTTGATAAAGTGAAATAAATTAGTTGTTTATATATAGATATCATCCTCAAGGAAAAAATTTTTATAGCAATTATTTATATTTTTAAAAAAATTAGATAACCGTATTAGCATTAATAACATATTATGCAGGATGCACTTGACATTATAAATGACTGGTTGATACGTGTAATAATCAATCAAGGTTTCCTCTCAGCAGAAATTATTTCTTATATGATCGATTACGCGTATCATTATTAATGTGTATATATTCTTCATAATAATATTCATCATGATCAGAATTTAGCGATGATTCTTCAAATAAAGTTGCTTCTGTCAAATGCTTATCACGCAATGATCGATTGAATATCTTGATTTTTTAATATCATACTTTGCGTTTCTTCAGCGAATTTTTCACTGAAAAATAATGTTTAGATTTATGCAACCGGAGATATTTTTTTAAATGACTAAATAATTGGATTTACATATTGCATCAAATCGACTGATGGATCAGCCATAATTATTTACATCCCAAATATTTATTATCATAGTGATAAAAAAATTATGATGTAGTCTGTGCAAAAATTACGCAAGAAAAATAAAATTTTTGTCAAGATTATAAACGCATGGCTTCTCTTTCCCAATATGAATCATTAGCGTTATTGCTCAAATAATATATTCGATGACAGTGTCAATGAGATTAAAATAAATGACAAACGAAGACTTGAAAGCTGCGAATTTATTCTTTAATATATATTGTTAGAGTAATATATATATTGTTAGAGTAATATATATATTGTGTTAGAAGAATAAATGTTATATTCTCTTGTTATATGTTTGCAGGAAATTTATGATGCGAGATTTATGCAGTAAATCAATATTTGTTATATTGGCAATTTAAATAAAATCATTCCTTCCTGCCAGATCGTTCTATTCATCTTTGACCATTAGATTTCAACCGCGATGGAGACGTTTCGCCAAGGTGAAGATGTAACGGACGTTAGCTCAGACGAGGTCGAGCTCTAAACAGTTCTAAACGCCATTGTCTAACACGCAAAGCTCAGCATAGATCCGCATATAAGTATAAAAACACAACAGAGCAGAGAGAGAATAGTGTTGAGTCTGAAGAATGAAGCCTGAGGGCAGCAGGAAATTGCGGTCTACGGCAACGTGTCTAAATCTTAAATCAGCCAACGGAGAGCCACCGCAAATCAGATTCTCAGATTGAGAATATAATCTGCCATGAATATCTCTATAAATATTAATAAAAATATCGTAGAAAATAGAATATAGAGAAAGACAGAGGAGAGAAAGATATTTAATGTTAAACACAGAGAATTTTCTTTTAGAATTTACCTTGAAAATCATGGGAGACAATATGGTGTTGGAAGAATTTTGCAAGAGTCTCTCTGATTAATATTTGCCACAATAAAAATATTAATATTTACCAATACAAAAAATAAAATATTTCGATTAATTTTACTATGTGTACATATTAATATTTTTTATTGTGGTAAATATTTAATCAGAGAAACTCTTATAAAATTCTTCCAATACCATATTGTCTCTCATGATTTTCAGGATAAATTCTAAAAAAAAAATTCTGTCCGTGTATAATCACATACGATTATTTTCATAAAAAAATAGCAATGAGGTGAAGGCAATAAAATGTCAGAGAATGATTCATAAAAGAAACTGATATTGAAAATCGCGATCTACTTCTAACGCGAGATCAACAATCACCGCTCCGCTTCTTTCTCCCGGGCTTCCTTTTCGTATCTTTTGTCAAAATAGACATGTTTTGTAATCCGTTCTTTTGTATTCTCTTCTCTCTATGATGGTGCTGTCTGGTTTTCACTTCACATCTGCAAAGCCTCGCGACGGTCTAGCAAGTTTTGCCTGCCGGTCGCTGACCTCCACCTCTCATCTTTCCTTTTCCTCCGTCTTCCATCGACCACCTTGCGCTCTTCTTCTTGTCTTCTTCTTTCTCCTCGAGCTCTCTTATCGAGTTCTTCTCGCTTCTTTCTCGCGTCGCACCCACCTGCATCTTCCTGTCCTCCTTCCCGATTTATGAGTAGTCGAAAATTGGCCGAGAAGAAGCAGGAAAGATCAAACAGTTGTTCAATTTGCTTTCTTCTTCCTCTCTTTTTTTTCTTCTTCTTATAGCCTTTTGTTTTATCTTCTCTTTCTCACAGATTTCCTGCCTGCGTGTAATGCGCGCTGACCACTCGAGAAGGATCGTCCTCTTCTCAGAACCAAACGGATAGCTTCCTAATTACTTCAGGGTTGAATTTTTGCCTGAGAAGAGCCCTTGGGCGAGATAAGAGAACCGCCGTTTTTTCCAAAGCTCGTCTTCTTGGCGCTCTTTTGAGTCAATTTGTGTTTCCTTATATAATAATGACAAGTAACATGTCATATGTTCGGATATTTGGATCGAATATTCTTTTGATTATTTTTCATTTATGTATAATACTATTGTATCACAATAGCGATTTTAATTGCATATTTGATTGGTGTCTCGTAAAGAATATTTAGAAAAATATTAGACAAGCATAGTATACAAAATAAGAGAAGAATTTATGAAATAAATGTTTGAAAGTTTCATATTTTTGAAATCCCCTTCGAAGTTTACAGCAGTAAACTCACATGTGAACTTTTGGATCTCTATTACTATCCTTCTAATAAAAAAATCTCGAGAATTTCATTAATTTATTTATAAAAAATGTTATTGATCTTAGTAATATAATCCTATCTTAGTACACGGTATATCTTCAGTGTACAATATGAATTAAGTAATTCTCAGGGATTCATTCAAAGGAAAATTTATGTAGATATTACGACACGATGTAGATAATTCTGCAGTAACGAGAGCTCATTATTTAAAGCATTAAAGTTACCTTCGCCTACCGAGCGGTATCGTTATTATGAAACGTGCGAATGCCAGGAAGAAACTCGTGCCGGATCGTGACTTTTCCTCGTAGGTAACTTTTCACGCACGAGAACACGCGCGTTTCTCATCAATTCGTCGCGCCGCGAAAATCTCGTCGACTTTCTACACGCGTGTATTGTAGTATAAGAAAGAGTGAGAGTCTGAGTGTATGTATATAAATTTAATCGGCTATCAATAAATTTTTTATTATATTTCGATATTGATATGTTAAATAAATTCATTTTCAAAACAGTTTTCATTTTTGAGTTTGTTTTCATTGTCCATCATTTCAATTATCGTTCACGCAAGATGTAAATCTGTCTCGAATCGTTTGACGTTGCTTTTCATTTAATATCGGAAACGAAATATATATATTAAAATACACATAGAGAATTTTCTCTTAGAATTTATCCTGAAAATCGTGATAATCGTGGGACAATGAAGAATTTTATAAGAGTTTCTCTGATTAATATTTACTACACTGAAAAAAAGTTTATTGAATTCGAATAAATATTTATTTCAATACTGCTTTATAAATCATTTATTTGAAACTAATACTGATTGAACGTGAACAATATTTATTTGTTCAAATCAATGATTGATTAGGCGGTATTGAGATAAATATTTATTAATTTAATAATTGTTTTCAGTACATAATAAAAATATTAATATTTTTTATTGTAGTAAATATTAACCAGAGAAACTCTTATGATCCTTCCAATACCATATATTGTTCCGCGATTACTATGATTTTCAGGGTTAATTCTACGAGTGCACTATAAATTCTCCCTGTGCACTATAGTATATCAAAGCATCCTTAGGCGAAAACGAAGAAGGATTCACCATTGACACACACTCGCTTGCGGAATGTTTGCTCGTAACGGGCAGCTATATAGTCGTATCATCCTCCAGAAATAACTCGTGTCCTTTTTCGGGACCCGAAGTAAGAGGTGAGATCGTCACCGTAAAGACAGCCGCGCAATAATACCTTGATTCAATTTGTGCGCTGCCCGAATGCATGAATCAAATTTGACATACGCTCGGGGTGTGGCCTTTAATCCTTTTGCCTCTAATACCTTTCATAAACGCCTTTCCTTTTGCGAAGGATAAATCGAGAAGAATAATGCTTGCTTTTCGATCTCAAGTTCTTCAATTTTATCGATAATCTTATTACTTTACTGATTATTCAGTGTTTTGGCGAATCAAAATTTGGAATTTAAATCAATAATTAGAGGCTAATATTTTTTATTTAATTTTAAACACACGGTAACAAATTAGCTACTAAATTTTAGCTGTCCCAATATTACACATGAAATTTAATTATTATGCCTAAATTTTAGCTATGATAACTAATACTTTTTAGCTATAAAATTCTCCGTTTATAACTAAAAAATATTAGTTAAAATTTAGGTATGATACTTAAATTTCAGATTGTAAAATATAGGGATAACTAAAATTTAGCTATGGCGACTAATTTCTTTTCCACATAAGCTTTCCTTCATTTTTATAAATTCCTCATTAAAGATTTAATCAATTTGATTTTAAAATGCTTTTTTTTCAATGTAAAAGAAATAATCTTTCCATACACTTCATAATTTATATTAATTTCGTTATAATTTAGCTGTATAGAATATCATCTGTATTTCTTGAAGAAAAAAGTAAGAGATACTCATACGAAGATATCGCACAGAAAAACTCGTTAGCAACTTGTTTTCGTTATAATTAGGCGATATAAAACCTATAATTAAAAAGGTTTTGCTGATTAGACAAATGAATGAAGAGATGTCTGTACATTTTTATAATATATGTATGTTTCAAGGTCTTTAAGAAGTGAGTAAATTCCCCATACTTGTATCCAAACGAGACTTTTCCTGCGTTGTTGAAAAAAGGGAAACGAGAAACCGATGAAAATCGTCTTTGGCCAAGCAGGCGATGTACCGTTGCCGATTGGAGTCGCAAAAAGTTGCACCGCAAAAACGCGCACTGTCCCGTCTTCCCATGATGGTCTTCGATGTTAAGACACGGCGGTAAACGACGTCATGCATTATTTAGCAAAAGCTATGGATTACTGCTCGCAGATGCAGTCGCATTCCGCCTATCAAAGCTATGCGAATAGCTCGTGCAAATAATTCGCGCGCGACGAGAGACGGAAATCTTCCTAACTGTGTAATCTTATAATCGATGGAAAAATTTAATAAAAATCAAAAAGTTTTAAAGATCCCCAACCAGCGTATATGTATCAAATTTTATAAATTTATCACTTTTAAATTGAAGGAAAAGTAATCTTCAACTTACCGATACGATACGTAATAGCAGAGTTGATCAATGTAAATCTGTAAAATACAAATGTATATCCAAATTAAATAGAAAGTAGCGTCCAAAATTAGTATTTCAAAAAATAATTAATTGTACTAAAAAAATTGCATCCGCTTTTTAAATTATCTTTTTAATAAAAAAAGATTGTACAAAAATATAACAAAAATCTATATTTTATATAAATAATTATCTAAATAATTTTAAATCTTAAGCATATTATGTCAATATTTCACACATGTATCTATATATCAAAATATTCATATATATTATATAAATATTTTATAAATATAAATATAATTTTAAAAATAAACTTAGGAATGTATTTATGAATTGTATTACATGTATAATAATTTAAAATGCACCACTATTGCGAAGATATACGAGCAATTTTAATTTCACAAGTAATAAAGAATAAATTAAGTTAATAAATTGTTCATCCTAAACGATTTCTCCCGCTGTCATCCAATGCTTGTTCAGATCTCTTTCTTTTCTTTTATTCATTCTTCATTGCTTCTTCATGGCATTCATATGATATACTCGCGAAAATAGTTTACGATTGGTCGTGTATATTAATCAACAGAATACAATAAGAGCGCAATATTTTGCATGTGCACTTATGATCACACGTGATACGATATTATATTATAACAAGAAAATAAATACAAAATCTACGATGACTTGCTCAACATTTAAACATTATTATTAGATCAAATTTATGTGCTATTCGTTTTGACAATGTTATTTCTATAGCTGACGAATAATATAGCTTGCATCATAAAATCATTTTAATATAGTAAATAAATAAACAAGTTAAAATTAAAAATAAGTACGGATCATATTAAAAATATAATTACGTTTGTCGATTACTTGAAGAATAGATTTCGATCGAAGAAATCTCGCGCAAAATACATTTCTTGACAACGATGCACAAATAAATTTATATGGTATGAAATTGATAATTATTAAAATATACAACTATTGCATGTACTAAATAAACAATATATACGACATCAAAATCGACTTGAATATCATTTAACTGATGGTTTGTTAATCACCGAAAAATGTAATACGAAAATGACGTCGGTTTTACTTGACATTGTGCGATACTATAGACGAGTCAAATTAAGACGTACAATCAATCGCTAGAAAATTTATAATCAAAATTTAATATCGTAAATATAGATTTCTAAGTATACATTTCTTATACATAAATTTCGTAAAATTTATCGATAATTTTTAAATAAAAAATTTATTCGATAAATTTATTGACAAACAATCAATATATTATATCTTTTTTGTTACTTGGATCAAGCAGCCGTGATATTTTTACGATTCATTTGTCGTAAAAATAAATTTTATAAACTGTTATAATTATTTAAAATAATGATAGAAAATATTTATCATATGATCACGTTTCTTTCTCTCGAAGAGAACAAGCTACCTGCTCAGTCGAGCCTGGAATGATAACAAGGCCAGGTAAATAAGCTATGCCACAAAAATAAATAATATACTTCCAATTACATCACTGTATATATTAAATTCGTTATTATTAGAAAAGATTTAATACGTATTATAAAATGAAAGTATACGAAATATTTTGTTTCTGAAATTTTTAATTTATTATTATTAAACAATTAATGTAATCACAACTTTTTGTTACTTTAATAATTTGATCCTGTATATGAGATTCGTACATTACTGCGTATTGCATCTAAAAATTGACACATTATCTAAATTAGCGAGAAATTGAACACATGTAAGACGAAGATATATTTAAATCAAAGCATTAAAGAGATAATTATCATAATAAACTAATAACATATAATTCCAATCATACTTCGATTTTTACTTCAAAATGATATTGTCTCGCGAATTTAGATGTAACGCGCCAATCACATTTTCGGATTAAGAATACGCAGTAATATGCGAGTTTCAGAATTGAGTGATTAAAGTAACGTAAAAAAAGCAGGGACATCAACCATTTGTCAATAATTAATTTGAAATTCACGCAACGGAATATTTCACGCGTTTTTATATTATAATACGTGAAATATTTTGTGAATATTTTGTAACAAATTAATCGTCACACGGTGTTGCTGTGTGCGGTATAGAATAGTGGTGTTTACATACCACGGCCTTGATGTCATTCGCGCGGCGACACTCGAGTGAGCAGGCAGCAACGCAGTTCGCTCTCTGTCCCATTATCTTTTGAAACGCGATCATTCTCCGCGATTATTTATTCCATTAACGATTATTAATTCGCGCAATTGATTAATTCCCACGATAAGCGGCAATTAATTAATTATCGCATACGCATATAGCTATTCGATCCAAATAACGAAAAAACGTATACATTTTGACTGTTTAATTTTTATGTATATTTTTCCGGATTTTTATGTGTAGTAAATGTATCACACTTGCTATATTTCAAATTTCAATTATATAATTTCTAGCGATTTATCGCATATTATCGTATAATTTTACGTAATCAAGAAGCTGATATTTTCGTGTTTTTCGATTATAACGAAATATTGCTGCAATACGTTTTATTAATGAATACAGTTCTTATTAATAATCACATAAATTCTCAACAATTTTGATTTGTATATTTATCTATTTACATTATAATGTGAAATAATAAAAATGTCCTGAGATACAAATATTTTCCGTCAACAACAAAAATAGTCGTGGCGAATAGTGCATAAATTTGGCTGCATTCTTTTTTGAATGTCAAGCAAATTGTATTTTTGAGATTTATTTTTCTGTCGTGATATAATAAAATGCGTGTGATCGAGAGTGCCATAAAGTGTCGATCGTTGTATTCTGCTGATTAGTACGCACGTCATAATTAACTATATTTTTGTGAGTGCCATATAACACAGCAATGAAGACTGAACAAGAGACATCGAGTGACAGCAAAATATATGAGACTTTATTTCAAAATATTTAAAATATTTAAATAATAATTAATATTTTTGTAAAGATACATGTGAAATATTTGAACGTTGTATTTCGAATTTGTTATATTTTATGAAACTTCATATATAAGAAAACATTCTTTTTCATTACAAATTATTCAGTTCTTTTATTGGAGATTTACTTAAAAAAAGAATAAAAAATTCAATTTCGTCTGATAATTATTTTTTGAAATACTAATTATATTTTGGACAGCATTTTTTATTTCAATTTAGATATATTTGTATTTCGCAGATTATGCGAAACTGTCAATTCCACTATATTGTGTAACGTGTATAGTTAAAAAATTATATTTTTTATTTTATAATTTAGTAGAAATGGATTTATGATAATTAGATAAACACACACACACACGTATACACATAATAAATTTAAAATAGATTAATATTAAATAACAAATAAAAATAAAAAAAATAAAAAAATAAAAGAAATAAATTATATAACTTTTTTAAAGTTATATAATTATTTTCATCTTAAAAGTATAATTAAAAAAATGAAAATTCGTTCGTAAACAAACAATGATATCATAGTCAGTTTTTATAGTCGATGAATATATGTTGAAATATGTCGAAAAACAAGCTTTTTTTCAATGCATGCAATCGATTGCACATGCACACGATTGCTGTACTCAATTTAACAATTGAAATGTAAAAGCAATTTATATGTAAAAAACGCAAGATTTCAATAATGATGCCTAACGTTTACGTCCATTTCATACCGTAATATCAATAAAACACTTGTCTGGTAAAAAGCATACAATCGAGCATCATTTCGCCATTGAAAGATGTTACTGCAAGTGGTAACATCTTGAGACTACATACATTACATGTTGCCATCGAATTCTGAGAATTGTTATATTCTTATGAAAGTAACATGAAATTTTATTACTTGATATTCAATTAATTCTTATATTTATCACTTCACGAATAATTTTTGAAAAATTAGTATCATAAAATGTTACACTTTTCACTCGCTACTTAATTAACAAAAATATTTAAAAGTGCAATTTAATTTTGATTTTAAAATTCTATCGTTGTAAGATATTTTGCATATGACAAGATCATAATCTTAATTAAGAAATGATATCGCGCAATCTGTTCCGGTGAATTCTGTATATCAATAGCAGCATCTGTAAGATCTTACCTGAATCACCTGAATTAGACAAGTAATGAGGCTCTTAAAAATAATTATTATTTATCAAAGTTACCGAGATCGTTATCGCTCGATCTTACCTTATCTCGCTGTAAAATCTACAAATAATTCAATTTTATGAAGTCGCTTTATAAAAGAGATAACCATCTCGTGCGACATTCGGTATTTCGCGTATTCCGCGACATTTCTTTCTCGAGTGAATTCGATGCAGAAGCCAGCGGCACCACGTCGTAATGAGCCCGACGAAACCCATCAAGTGTAAATTTCTCATGAATGGCCTCTATACTTTGTGGGTTATACCAAGTTCCATTATGTATGTATTATATGCCGAGAGAAACCGAATGAAATCAAATCGTCTAGATTTTTGTTTAATTATAATTTCGATTAATTATCCGAATGATATTTTATATTAATATTGATTACGATATGTGCAATAAAACATCATTAACGCCAATTATATTCATGCTGTGACAAATCGAATATTAATATTATAATGTATCGATACCGATAATATTGATCGATAATTCGAGTATTCGAGTTGCTTAAACTGTATCTAGACTGGTAGTTAGCGAAAATTGAAGTCTGGGACAATATATTTAACACATTTGCATCGAAATGTACACTGTCACGACGATCTACAATCCGGCGGAAAAGTTACGAGCGGGATTTAACGGGCCTGCTTATTGCCCCGCTAATTTATCCAGCACTCGACTTCGTTCTTGGGAGCTTTTTCGCCTCGGGCCTTTATTTATTCCTCGGCGAACAAAGTTGTTCGTGCGCCCGGCGCATGCAACCGCGCTGGACCGCAGTTGATCTTTCGCTCTCGAGAGGTTTTCGAGAGTGAGAGCAACGTTCGAAGAAACACACACTCGAGACCCGAAAAGATGGAAAGAGAGAGAGAGACAGAAAAGAGGCGAGCCATGCTCTCGGGAATACACATTACCTTGGTATGGAGGAACGCCAAGGACTTGTTCACGTTCTCGATTTTGTGAACTCGCATGCGCCCATTATTGGGTTTGGCCAATCGCTCGCCGGAGATGATCTCTAATAGTTTGAGTAATTTCTTGCCGTCCCCTAAATCGGTGAACAAATCGTCCACCTCCATGCGCGCCTAGAAAAATTAATCATAATTACGAAAAATTATTCATTGAAAAAATAACGCTTCTCACATACAACTAATTATATCGCAAAATATTTTGAGAGAACATTCTTGAAATATACAAAAATGAAAGTATATGTGCTAGTTGTACATAATATAATAAATCAATAAATTTGAAATAAATTGATAAAATAAATAAATAAATCAATTGATATAAAGATTCGCTCGTATATTGAAATACAAAAGTGATAAATGAAAGGCCAACTTATCGAGCAATTATTAGAGTTGTTCAGTCCAATAACATTTATTTCATGTATAAATTATTTAAGCTACAATCATTCAATATGACAACTTACGCAAAAATACAGTCATTCTAAAATAATAAAATAAACGTTTCGACCGCACGCGGTCTTCTTCAGTATAATTACAAAGTCATAAAAAAATTTACATAATATCGAATTTAATTTTAGTTATTCAGAGTCGAGAGTTTACGAGCAGTTACGCGTGTTTTAATCCGTCATGTCCAACAATGTTCGCCTCGATATGATTTTTGATTTTACTCAGATCTCGAATAGTTTCATCGTTAATATGCGAGAAATTAAAACGTTCCGTAGACGTTGACATCATCCTTCTTGACAATTTTAACCACGTCTCTTTTTAAAAAAGTTATTGAAGATGACACAAGACAAACCAACAATATAAAAAGACACCTCATTTTAAACTCTTTTGCGTAAGTTGTCATATTGAATGATTGTAGCTTAATAATTTATACATGAAACAAATGTTATTGGACTGAACAACTCTAATAATTGCTAAATAAATAAATGTTTATATTTAAAAGAAAATGTTTACTTTTAACAAAAACGAGTTGATCCATTTTGTGAACGTCTTCTTCTGAATATGAAGACGTTCCTCCTGCAGGGCCTTGATGCGGCCCTGCTCGAACTTGAGAACGTCCTCCCTCTGAGTCATTCTCTTCTGTATCTGCACACCACCCCTGTATCTGTCAACTCTAGGTGGCGGATATGCGTATTCGAGGCTACGGATCCTTTCTTGGGATGCGACGCTGGACCCGGCGCCGGGCACATACTGCGCCCCTAAAAAAAAACAAAAAACATCCGCTTTTTCAAACTAATTCTGTTAGCGTTCTGCTAAACGTATTGTAAACACAGAGTGCGTAAGACGGAAACACGACCGTAAATGGTCCCCGCGGACGAGGGATGAACGGTATTTTCTTTTTGGCAAGCACGTGCTTGAGATTTTTTCTTTTTTCGTAAGCAGCGGTTCGCCCCATGAAGATTATAAATAGGAATTAATCAGCGACGAATAACGAAATCAAGATGTACAAAATAATTTTCGGAGTAACTGTTTCTTAAGACTCGAGCGAAAATAAAAGAAAATTAATTGTAAAAATATTATATATAAATGTATAAAACGCAATATTATTTTTTCAATTAAATAAGTTCCTAAAAAATATAGATTTTAGCACTTTGTAATAAAATTATGCAAAAGCACTACGAAAATATGCAAGTCCATAATTAAAAGGGAAATATAAATTGATTACAGTATATATTAATTTAAAATTGTGTATTTTTAATCGCGAATAATATTTATAGTATTGTATTGCATTTTGAAAGAGGCGACGAATTTTAAATTGGTCTCTTTACAAGTGACCTTTAGCGAGGAAAATTACATATCAAGAATCGTCTCATTAATCCTCAGATTCCGATTCAAATAAACAGGGGTTTACTGTATCTATTGGACATGCTGATTTACTGGCGTGAGTAGTTTAATTATAACCGAGAGACAAAGACACTCGATATAGCTCCTGTAAGTTATAACCTTTTATTATTTTGAAATATAATACTCTAGCACGTTTATCCGCTGCAATATAGCATTGTCGATTCATTATGACGCATTGAATAGCCATGCCGATAAGGAACTATCGAATTATCTCTCTCTATAGAATTTAATTTTAGATTAAAACATATCGTGTGCAATTATTTCTATTGTTCGTACAAAATACAAAAATTTCTAAAAAAATTATAGAAAAAATATATATAACAATGATTAAAAATATTGTATTTTTTCATTACACAATTGTATTTAATCGGAATTTTTTTTTAAATATATTCTGTACTTTAGATAATTAAAGAAGTCGGAGAGCCTAAAGAAGTATGTTGTATGTTTTTTTTCCGGTATCTACGCGATAACGTAATGAAACGTATCTATCATAAAAGAGATTGATTGCTTTTAACTGGGAGAGTGGACATTGTATGCTGCTTAAGATGAAAGCACACGTCGACTTTTCTCGTGCGACAGAACGAATAACGAGGCATCTCCTTCTCGAGGAAGGATTAACGAGTCGTGATAACTTTTACGAGTAGCAATATTTACGCAGCAGGCAGATAAGCGGAGAATCGAAACTCGTACACGCCAAAATCAATATTCGAGAATAAAGTCGCGTGTAAAAATATTCGCGACATTTTTAATCCAAATTTACGGGATTACGTGGATTAAATATTAATCGAAAATGCGCAGAAATGCAAATATCGACATTGTTGCGGGAAAAAAATTCTGACTGCCCGAAAGACGAGACGATAAATTTGGGCAAGGATCATCGCATATCATGAATTAACTTCTTTATGATGATGAAGCTCATAAATATACTTCTAAACAAAATAGCTGTTATATGGGGTATATCAGCACTAATAAAAATAAATTAACGAATTTGACGTTTCAAAAGAATTCACGGTTATTTGATGACCAGTTTGACTTGTCAAATTAATTAGGGATTCTTCAGAATATTAGTATTTCTTTCGGGATTCACATCTCTGATGAAATAAATTTCTCATTAATAATAAAAAATGATACGAGATATTTCTCGCTAAATGAAAGAATAACGAAATAGAAAGAATGAACCGTGTTTAATTTTTTCCGAAATTATCCCAGATAGGGTGTCCAGCAGACTCAATGAAAAAAATTCCCTGACTTTTTAATATTATTTTTTCTAAATATATAATTTGTATATATATCTATAAATCAATTAAATGTTAAATCATGAAATCCTTGAGATATTTTTGTCAACAATGAAAAGGTTCGGAAGTTAAAAAAACAAAAATTTTAATTAATTATACAATTTGCATTATGTACGATAATCGAAACAAGCATGTTACTATAAACTATTTAAAAATAATCACCTTTTTTATTTATATTAGAATCAAACTTTTTAGTCTTATCTCTATCAAACACATTGAAATCAAATCACACGACGATGAAAATATAAATTAATAAACACGCTGCAGATGAATCGATTTTTAACAACCCAGAAAAATAGCGTGCTGACAGTCAAGGAAAAGTTTAGATTTATTTAATGAAAAATTTCAATTATTGAGACAAATGTAGAATAATGTAAAAAAATCCAAATAAATAGTAAAATTTCCTGACTTTTCCCTGACAATACCCGGTTTTCCAGATTTCCCTGACCGCTAGACACCCTAAATATTTCTTACTGGATGAAAGAAAAACGAAATAGAAAGGACGAACCGTGTTTAATTTTCTCCGAAATGATCCCAGAATGCTAATAATGCGAAGCTCGCATACTCCATATTACCACAGTTCGATAATACGAGCAAGTGCACGAATGACGATTGTATGCGCTCAAGGCAGGACGACTCGTTTCCTGCCGAGCATTCGTGACTCGGCGGGATTATTGTCCTCGCTTATTGTCACTTTGGTGCTCTGGAGATGCTCTGTCGTAAATTTTTCTCCCGGCCTTTAAAAGGACGCGTTAGCGGGAACGTAAATTGGCCCGGCATGCAGGGAGTGCAAAAGAAAGGGATGCATGCGTATATAGTGGAAAAAGCACGCGCAACTTTCAAGTGTCAATTATAGCAGCTGCGCGCATGCGACTGCACGTGCAGCAGGATGATAGTTAATGTGCACTTGCACGTGCGTGACGCGTTTGTAGTTCCGTATCCACGCGATTTAACGCTAGGCCGCCAAACGTTGTTTCAACTTGTCGCGCTCTGTCTTCTTTCATTAATATCTCGTGGACTTTTTATTTTCACTTTTACTTGCTCCATTATAAGAAGAAGGAAAGAGAAGAGAGGTAGAGTCTGGACTTTTAATTAACTCCAGCCGTTTACTACTAAAGTAGCATGAAAGCCCAGAAGAACTGAGAGTTGGAGGAGATTGAAGTCTGAGAATTTACATACATGTATGAACAAATCTACATTTGGACAGAATATCACGAAAGAATTAGTCACCATAACTAATTTTAACTGTTTTTTAATTATCATAAATTTTAATTATGATAGCCTAAATTTTAGCTATGACAGCTAATATTTTTAGCTATAGAATTCTCCGTTAAACTATAACTAAAATAAGTTTTAAATTTTTTTAACTAATATTTTTAGCTGTAGTTTAATGAAGAATTCTATAACAAATATTAATTATAATGTAGGGACAGCTAAAATATTTAGCTACAGTAGTTAATTTTTATTTTCCGTTATATATATACATATATATATATATAAAATAAATTATTTGACTCAAAACAGAAAACTGATACAAATTAGCAATAGGATTTATTCAATATCCATAGAGATTTAATTTGCGGTATTAATGTAATTTTTATAAACATATTGGTTTCTCAATATTATGTATCATTTTGATATTATTTTTACTTTTCATTTAATGAATGCGTCAATATATTTAATATTAATAATCGTTAATTAATTAGCGACTTTGAGAATTAGTGTTAATGATGTCAATCGCTAGAAACACGTATTAGAAAGTTTGCTAATAGAAAACGTGTCATTTCTTTCTTTCTTTCCTCGCGAAGAAACGAAGAGAAGGATCAAGGACGTATCTCACCGAATACAGATTAAAGGACACGCTTTCACAAATCGACGAAATTCGTTTATATACATATGAGCGAAAAATTTAAATGTCATATATCGTCTGGTTTGTGATCACGCCCAGAATCGCGCACCTGGGCCGCTTGTTTCGAAAGTAAATTAAATGCGACATCTTTGCGACGAGTCGTGTTTTGAACGCTTTCACATATCGATATATTAAACAGAATGTGACAGATATCGGTTATCGAAATGGAAGTTGGAAATTTATGGAGACTCACGACTGCCAGCATTTTGAGTGGAAAAGTAGTTCTTCTAATAAAAAATATTATCTTATGGAAAATGTGATATTAAAAATGGTTATCATTGAAAAAATCTATATGTCGAGGAACCGACAATGAGATATATCTAAGAAAAATTTCTAGTACCGAGAATGATAACAAGAATAGTGATTGCTAAAGGTCTGCGGTCTATCTAAAAGTTGAAGTAGCGGTACCTGGATCTATATCTGTGCTACCAAGAATCTATAATATCAATGATTTATGGTGTAAACCGGTAACCATAAGAATCCATCAGCGACTTATGGTATCGTAGATCAATGATGTCAAAGATTTATGATACCAAGCGTCTTCTTATAACGATGGTAGCGAATCTATGATATCGAAAATTTATCATGCCGAAGATCTATTAGAAATGCATGCAAAATTGACGAGAAAAAATATTACAGCCATAAAGACCATACAGATTTAAAATGCAACAAATATGTAAAATTAAATATTTATGATACCGAGGATTTATGGTACGAAGAAATTATGCTTCTGACATACACACATACGTACATATAAAGAGAATGCAAGGTTAATGACAGGTAACATCTTGGCGGATTTGATTAGAATACTTGGACGGACATGTACTGAGTATTCCTACACGGTAGTCGGTATTCCTCACTGTATTACGTGACTGTAACATGTATTCTGAATTCCTTAAGCGTGACGTGCACAACGTGCATACATATGTTCTCGTAACTCGCATTAAGTACATTTCGATATACGGCTTACATTAAGGAGATACAATACGTATATGTATTAGTAATGATATTTCAATCAAGGTGACACTGCTTAATTTCTCATACCGGATCAATAACAGATATATTGAAAAATATAATTATTTTAATTATTTTATTTTAATTATTTTCTGTTTTTTTTTATTTCTGTCCTAATTACGCTCATTTATTTTGAGGAAAAAAATATTTTTAATTTATATAATATATATAATAGACTAAAGAATATATAATCGTAATTTATAAGTCTTTTAAATATTTATTTCATACATTCTTGTTTGCATTGCTATAATTATAAAACTGTAAATGAATATTGAAAATTTATTTTTATAATTTAGAATTTTTTCGAATTTGCTGCAAACAAGAGAAACTTGACGTTGATAATTTATAATTTATATGAACTCTCTTTTGAGATATTTATTTGAATTAACTATATGTAGTTAATTCATGTAGTTTATACTTTTTCAATGTATAATTTATCTTGTCGGACAATTTAAAATTTCTTTGATAGATTAATGACAAATGGCAGATCAGGAATTCCACTCAGCTTGTCTTATCTACGAAGAAAAGCTGGTGCAAACAGGTACGGTTATTATGAAATTATCCTAACAGTGTGCGCATTAGAGTACGATTAGACACTATCCAAGCCCAATTGTATATATAGATATATGTAACGGCTAGAATCATTCCATTGCATTAACTAATTATGTAACAACGGAATATACACGGTGAGAAAGAATTTGCGAAGCAGCAAGCGCAGTGATAGTTCTCATGTATATTTACCAGAATAATGTTTGTATGCCATAGAATTATCGATGCTTTTACACACGAAATGATCTTCCTATCTAGACGGCAGCGCAATTTTCATCCTCGAAATTCATTACAAATATATTAATTAAATGCGGGCGAATTCGCGAGATGAAACACGAACGAACGGTGACACCCAACTGATTCAGTTACCAGTCGAAGACCACTGACAGGACTGTTATCACGCATATCGCATGTGTATTATGTCGGCCGGCTTATTTATGTAGCAGAAGCTAAGTACACATATATGTGTGTGGCAAAACATAGGCGTGGGACTAATAGGATTTGCGATGAGAAAGTAAAGTAAATAGAGAGAAATTAAAGTAGAGGAAAAAAAATTAAATTGATAATAATTAAATTGAACAATAGAGAAAATTGTTGCAAGATTCAATCAAGATTCCATTTAATATATAAATGTAAGATATTATTTATGCTTTCTGTAAAGTTAAAAATACATTAATTTGAAATATTACATTTGTATGCATAGTGTTGTGATTTTTAAATTAAGTGTCAAAATTAATTTAAATTTTTAAGCTGACAATAAATGATATGATACTATGCAATTAAATTAAGGATAATTTTTTAAATTATATTTAGATGTGAATTTGCAGCAGTATTTCAAAAAGATTAATATAATTTGTAAAAGAAAAAATAAAATATGATTAAATGGACAGATTATAATTGTTGATGCAAAGAATGCAATTGCATAAGATTGGCGTGGAACTTAAGCCGAATCTCTTTTTATCTAAAAAGTACACCATTAAAAGAAGACACTTTTTATGGAATGTTTAAATAACACGTACGTGACGATAAGCATGACTTCTCATATTTGAAGCCAGCGGAAATCTGAGCGAAATAAAGCAAGATTAACAATATCTGGTTATCATCAAGTATCTATCTTATTATATTTTTACAGATTGTAATTGTAGACAAATAACCTTGCTTTTGTTGATTCTTCGATTTTTCAAGATTTCTTTATTTTTTTATATCACCGATTATTTAAAATTTAAATTGCAGTAAAACTTTATTTAAACACTTTTGCATATTGCCTCTTTTAAATATTTACTGTCGCTTAATATTTTTAACTAAATGTCGAGATTTTGGAGCATTCTGAAGTTAAATATAATTTTCTAAGTAAATCTTAAAGCTATAAACTCGTATATTTTTGTTGAGTAAACTTCCCTGAATACACATTTAAGGTCAGTAAATCTCTTTTCAAGAAGCTCTCCTGGTAGCTGTGTACCTTCGTCTCAAAAAGAGAATAATAATCAAATCTGAGAGAAAGAGAGAAAAAGAGAACAATTTTCCAATTTCGTGTTTTTGTTGACAAAAGATCGCATCTACGAATCTTGAATTTTTCAGAAAACTAGTAATAACTTTAAATTACGTATATAATTAAAAATCGAAAATTATCGCCTGAGAAAAATCGGTGATGCCAATATATCAGTGATAGTATGTTAATTAAAGAGCGGCCCTTTAATCGTGGGGCCGTCAATGTGGCAGGAAGAGCGGAATCGCACCGGAAATACGGCGATTGTGCTAAAGTGGGTTCGGTTTTTTTACCAGAAGCCATCTTCGCATATAACAAGATACTGTTAATTTAAAGCTGCGCCAATGAAGCAAGCGAATAAAAATTGATCTTATCGGAAACACAAAGATATATTGCTTACACTAAAGCAGATGAGATTAAAAAAGTTGATGAAATAAACAAAAAAGCTTTAAAATAATGATGATGATACCAAAATAAAATCACATTAAAAAAACATATATAATAATAATTGCATATTATAAACTCTATAAGTAAATTAAAAGATTGAAAAAATTATGTGCTATAGCTTCGCTTTCATGTCATAATTTATTAATTATAATGGACAAAATATAATTGTGTAATTTTCCGAAAATAAATAATCAATTTAATATATTTAACTGTACGCAGAGAGAATTTTCTCTTAGAATTTATTCTGAAAATTATGGTAATCATGGACAATAAGAATTTTATAAGAATTTCTCTGATTAATATTTATCACAATAAAAAGTATTAATATGTACATAGTAAATTTTAGTATGTACATAATAAATTTTACTATGTACATAGTACAATTCATCGAACATATTTTATATTTTATTGTGGTAGATATTACTATTTTTATTGTGATAAATATTAATCAGAGAAATTCTTATAAAATTCTTCCAATACCATATTGTCCACGATTATCATGATTTTCAGGGTAAATTCTAAGAGAAAATTCTTTCTGTGTAGAGAGAATTTCTAAAGAATTTTTATATGTCAAATTGATATACTTGATCGAGTTGAACGCTCTAGAAATCGAACCGTATGAAGATGATACCGATACTATTCGAAAGGGCATTGTTGTTGCCGGCAGGAAGCGCGGAATTGCACCGGAAATACGGTGAACGCACCGAAAGAGCCGAGAGAGGAGCCGCATGTGCAAGACTAGCGGACCAGGTGAAATCGGAGCCGTATTATTAGCCCTCGTCCTGGAAAGTGTCGACCCGTTCTGTTGACACTGATAGCCAAGGCAAACATTAATTCATTCCCATATCGTCATATACGCGCGTATGTTACAGAGTATCCAAAGCAGAAGCGAGTTTTGTGATAAACGTACCGTGTAGAATTTATAGCGACATTCGGTCGCCTTATTCTTACTTCGAAAAAACGAAGAAATTTAATCGCTCAAGAACATGATTTAAAGTACAACGTAATTAAGCAATTGCACTCTAAATTTTTATAAAACAGATACACATTTTCTTATTAAAGATTGTAGAGTAAGAAATGGCCAAGAACACAATTAAAAATTCGCGAAAGGTATTTAATGATTAATTTTATATATAGTGTAAATATAAAACGAAATAATTTTTTAAAGAAGGAGCGACGTTAATTTGACCAGTAATGCATTATTTTGGAGAATAAAGTAACTAAAATATTTTAATTTTATTTGATTATTGAAAATAAAAAATGTCAATTGGTCAATCGGTTGATTCTATCAAGGTATATAATAATTGGTCATTTAGTAATTATTTAGGTGTCTCTCGACTATCTCTATTGACGCTGATAACCCGTACAATATCTGATTCACTTTCATATCAACGTGTACATACAAGGAAATAACGCAATGACGACTTCGAAGTTCAAACGATAATGACGACATGCCTATTTTTGAGCTATGACATTATAGGAGTAAACACACGTGCCACTTTTTAATTAGAGTCTTGCGTTGATTTAGAGTTAGAATTAGAACTGCAATTATTTAATTATTATTATTATTATTATAAAAAAATTATTTTTATTTTTACTTTTTATTTGCATCTGAAAATAAACCAAAAATTATGCAGGAAATATTTTCTCTATTAGGTATTGCTACTCCTTCACAAATGACGAAGCTTGTTGAGTCATCTTTGCACTTATAACAACTCTCGGAAGAGAGATGGCGAAGAAATTAAAATATTTGTCTACTCTCGCAGAAACAGAGGAATCTTCCAGCATATGATTATATTATATATGCATATTATTCTGCGATGGAATAATCTCTTGTTGAACATTCCACAACGATTATAGAATCCTATCTTATTAAGTATACACATGTCGTTGATGATACATTTTATGAAATATCACGCAGCTTCTTCTGGAATTATCTACATTATGTATCAAACTATATATATATAGCTTTCTCGATCACCATTTATATCAAGTTTTAAAAAATCAGAGAAATGAATTGTAAGAAAAAGATGTAAATGTTATTAATTATCTAATTAATCTAAATAATTATATATATATATATTTCTAAACATTATCAAAATTTCAACATAATATTTTTTATTAATATTCCAAAAATAATTTAATTTTATCTTGTAAATCTTCGATTTTAATAAAGCCAACTTTAATGCAAAAAAACGAAGTTCAAAGGTCTAATAATGAATATCCATAAGAAGACGAAACAGGCTAATTAAAAAGCAGGCGCGATAACTGATGTGCAAATTCCTTTTTCTTTATTCAAAGTTTGCAATTCTAAGACTATTATTTATCAAGAGATTTGCATTGTTTTATAGCTTGATATGAATAAACACTTTTCAGTCTTTATAAAAAAATTAGATTTATGTATATATAATGTTTTTAATTTATATTATAATTTTAATATTTTATATTTATTTATTTTATATATTTTTATATTTATTTATATTTTTATATATTATTTATTTATATATTTTTATATATTTTTATATTTATATATTTATACATTTTTATTTATAAATTTTTATCGCTTACTATTTAAGTTCTACTATTTAAGTATTTTTATGTGCTAAACCAAAATTAGCTAAAAATAATTCTAGATAATTTAATAAAGATAATACTTTTTCCATCTAAGATGCACACACACACACAGATATAGATAATACATATTTTTATTATCTATACATAGATAAGATAACGCCAAAATTTCATCTAAAATTTTTTTCATCTAAGATGCAGATGCAGATAATACATACATATTTTTATTAACTATATAAAGATAAGATAATGCGAAAATTTCATCTAAATGCTCATCTATACAATTTGATTTAGATGACAGCAAACACTGAAGACAGAGAAGTATATTTTATATATAGATTTAAGGATCGTAGCGAGCGAAGATAAACGATTCGCAGCCGCGAAGCCATATGCAAGCTCATGCCGACGCGTAATGACTTTAGTGCAGCTCTTCTAAGAGTTCGAAAACGCAGCAAGTGACTCAGCCATTAGATTGCGGAACGCAGAAAAGGACGTTGCTGGCAGACTTGCATACTCATCCGAATCCGAATTGCGCAATAGAATCGCTGAACATCAGCGCGATCCATCGCTATTAAGACGTCACCGTGAAACGCACTCGAAATGTTTTTAATGACGATCGTAATCTCCATATAAATTTTCAGACTTCGCGCTAATTTACAAGAAGATTAAATTATTCCACGCGTATGTGTATACATGTGTATGTGTATGTCTCCGGACAGACGGTGTCTCATTTTTTCACACGGCTGAGATAGAAATTCAATTCCACTGACACTTTATTTACGTCGACCTAATTAAATTTGGTATGCGAGATCGTTTCGATAAGACGCGATAACGCACCGTTGGTGTAAAAAAGCCATTGTGTACGAGTCGAATAACATTCCAATTAAATAGTGAGATGGAGCAAACTTCTGATATTCAACGCATGTACAAAACTTGACGATACTTGGTAATTTCAAGAAAAGTCTCGAGAAACTATTCGAGATCTTGTATAACACGTGTCTTTCTTACTTCATATCATCATTATCTGATTAAATCTGATATAATGTGATATATTCTATTTTTACGAATATGTGCAGCCAGCTTAGTTCACACGTTCTGCAATTATTCCCGGATTCAATTAGACGAAGATAAAATTCTTATCGCTCGAAATAAATATTACGTAAGAGTATGTAAATATCTTATTTCTACGATGATTTAACATCGCGGATAATAATGTCGGCCGGTTTCCGTTTTGCCTCATGGTCAAACGTTTTCGAGATATAAAGATGTCTCGACCGTGACGACATATCCTCATGTCCCTAAATATTTATCTTGCGTGCTTCGTCAACGAACGAAAGATTATAACAGTTTCGTTGTCCTGGTATTACAGGATCTTATTTCTGTCTAAATAAACGAATCATCAAAATGAAATATACTTGAAATATAATATTATATATACATACATAACAGTTTTGTTTAATAATAAAGTATTTAAAATACCAAATAAAAATGCAGCTAATTTCGCATGCAAATAAATACACTTTTAATATTTAATTGAAGGAATTAAAATTAACGTTCGATTTTTTTCATTTATGAAGATCACTATGCTCTATTAGGTTTTTTATTAATTAAGCAAGCATTGAATTGGAATTTTGTATTCTTTATAGTACAATAGACTTCAATTAAATTTTTATTCACATGCAATAATGCAGATCAATTTTCGCGATAATAATTTTAAATTGATCTCGAAAGGATTTATATCAATACGAATTGACAGGCTCTTATTATCTATAGAATAGCGCGTACATAATTACGTATTGATATGATCAACCTTTTGAATGGTGATTTTTATTTTTCATTAAAGTCATCTCTAATTGCTGCTCAACATTAATTAAGCCGCGATGATAACGCCAACGAGCAAGGTCAAAATGATCTTCCACTTGTCAATCTGACCATCGGTGAAATTGACCCCAATGAATGTACTTTATTTCGCCTAATTAAGAGAGGTTTGAATATCCGGTAAACAAGCACGCAACGACGTTCTTTCTGCTACGAATGGATCATCTGTGTGATGTTTCTTCTTAAACGGACGAAATTAAGAGAATGCGTTAAAATTGCGTAAGATTTTATAAATGAAGAGATGACAAAATGTGGAAGAAGTTCAAGATATTTTTTTATAATTATATTTTGTTCTTTGTGGTCTGATATCATATCATCTTATCATGTTATCATTATATTGTATGTAATTAGGGATTAATTCTTTGTTTACCTTTTAGACTTCATCAATATTATTTCCGAGTTTTATATATATATATATATATAAAACAGAAAATTAAATATAAAATAAATATAAAATATAAGAAAAAGTCGCTATTTGATGAAATAATTGTATACAACTTTACGAAAATATTTTACTTGTGACTTACGAAACTTCAATACGAAGCGGAATGATAACAATTTTATTACCTCGCAAGTTACATGATAACGCGACTCTTTGTTCTTTTGCAAGAAGCACTCTTCCATTTTGCAATATCTATGATCGCATATCACACGCGATAGAAAACCGCGACAATTCACCCAGTAATCGCCGTAATGTTTGCACAACGACTCGTTTATTGCCAGCTCCGTAATCTCTCAAAGTTCTTCGCGTACAGAGATGCCGCAGAAGACAAAGTAGCCGCTGTGGTTTAATGCAGGAAATACTTATTATGGTAATCGGTAAAAACAAGAAGAGAGATGGTTTTAATAAGATCCATCGTTCAATGTCTATCTCGATTTCATTTCACTTTTTACGAAATGTAACACCAAGTGCGTCAAATGCATCACTTAAACTGAAAGCTCGTTTTTCATATCAAATTGACAACTTTTTTCGGAGCAGAAAAAAAGTATTAATCAAAAAAATTTTTTTAATTATTTTTAAAATGTGAAATTCGAAAAATTTAGAACTTTTTGAAATAAATCTGGATATTGTATACAGGGTGTCCAGCAGACTCAATGAAAAAAATTCCCTGACTTTTTCAGATTTTCCAAGAGCAAAAATTCATTTTTTCCCTGACTTTTTAGTATTATTTTTTCCAAATATATGTATAATTTGCATATATCTATATTATAAATCAATTAAATGTTAAATCATAAAATCCTTGAGATATTTTTGTCAAGAATGAAAAGATTCGGAAGTTAAAAAAAAATCAAAATTTAAATCAATTATACAATTTGCATTATGTACGATAATCGAAACAAACATGTCACTATAAACTATTTAAATAATCACCTTTTTTATTTATGTTATATCAAATTTTTTAGTTTTGTCTCTATTAAACACATTGAAATAAAATAACACGACGATAAAAATATAAATCAATTTTTAACACAAAAAATTAGCATGCTGGGAGTCAAAAAAAAATTTATATTTATTTAATAAAAAGTTTCAAATTTATTGGGACAAATGTAGAATAATGTAAAAAAATCCAGATAAATAGTAAAATTTCCTAACTCTTTTCCCTGACAATTCCAGATTTATAAAATTCCCTGTCCGGTTTTCCAGATTGCAAAAAAAATTATTTTCAAAAATATCTTTTCTCGGTTTGCATTTAAAAACACTTATACGCATTTAAAAATACTTGCTTTATTATAACAAGTTTTTTTTCTTCTTATATGCATGTATTTACCCACGACGCGACTTTGCAGTAAAATTGATGCGTCTAACACGTCTAAGATGCGGCAAGTAACGATTTCCTCTCTCGCGCGAACATCGCTCGGACTGCAAAAGACTGGTCGGCATTGCGTTAATAGCTTGTTAATTTCACGATGTGCGTCGGTAATCGCTTAATACAAACAAATCCGACACGCAGATTACACGCAGAACAAGTTCTGAACGGCGAATCGTGTATCTTTGCGCGACGACGTTTCCTGCAAGGAAACCCGCAAAAGAGTCGCCACACGTTGAATAACGCGCAAGATGAGGGACGGCCGTATAAAGAGGAAATGTATAATCCTTCTTATGTTTTATGGCTGTCGGTCTGGAAGATTGAATTGATGGGATAATGAGATATAATGTTGCGAACGAGAGCTTTGCTCGGCGGATCGCAACCTGGCGAAAAATTCATCGCGCTAATAAATTATAACTGATATTACATATCCGACAGAAAATATAAACAGATTTATCCGTGAAATTATGATTCCGATGTGTAGAAAAATAGCACCGGTTACGGAGCTGATTCCGTAAAAGAGCCACGCCTTTCCCGTTCTTGTTTAATTGCCGAGAGTTGTGTTGCAACGTAGTTTGAAATAATGATCAATTAGAAATTCTAAAAAATGCAACACTCCGTACGGTTTGAAACCACCGAGGCAACATCCTTTTTCCTTTTTAAACTTTCAAACGATCCTAGCGGCGCGTTTCATAAGCGCGATACAAAATTAAAGGGACATAACGTTATTTGGTTGAAATTTACGACGGCGATTAACTGTAATTACTGCGGCGAACGACTTCTTAAGATGACCTATTACGGCGTGTGAATGAATCATTGCTACGTTTCCTGCAAGCATTAAGAGAATCGTAGCTTTCTCGAAACATATATATTATAAATTATACTATATTACGAAACTTGAGATTCCCTATGTGCTTTATCAAAACATTCATGTAAAACTGGTCAATTATTTTTTCCCAGTGTTTAACGAGCGGAATAAGCGCGGAATTAATTAACATATTTTTTTCTCTCTTTCTATTTTTATATCAAAATATAAGTATGCATTCTGCATCAATTGCATAATTTATGTACGCTCTGCTTTGATTGTGCGCTATATATTTTCATTGAAAACTTCTCATCAAAGTAATATGAAAAATTATACTGTAAACCGTTTCAGTTGAAAGAATAAGAAAATATGTTGTGATGAAGAAACGGAACGCAGAAATTATTGCTTCGATACATTTCTCTCTTTCTTTCTTATTTTGAAATAACGTGCACGGAAAAAAAATTTATTAAATTCGAATAAATATTTATTTCAATATTGCCTAATAAATCATTTATTTGAAACAAATAAATATTTATCTGTTTTGAAAAGAATTTTCTTATATTAAACAAATATCTTTCACATCAAATCAGTATTATTATTTATTAGGCAGTATTGAAATAAATATTTATTAATTTAATCATTTCTTTTCATCGTGTACACTGAATAAGCAAATATATTTGCTTGAAATATATATTTCCAAATAATTTAAACAGAACAAAAAATTCACTGATACGTTGTTACGCGATATGTAGCACGGAAACAGGTTGGCTGACGAAGCCTGAGGCTAACTAAGGGGGATCGACGTGAATGGAAGATGCTAAGTATTTCGCGAAAAATGCAGTGCAACAACAATGTAGCGGTATCTAGCTGCGGTATCTTAAGCGCTCGCACATGAGACACGCATGTACGAGATGTCCTTTGTAAGTTTCGACTTAATGGCCCTTGTACTCCCACGTGCCACATTCGTCTTTAATTCTCTTTCTCTTATGCGAATCTCGCGCGCTATCCTAATGCCTGTTCGACAGAGCTATATTTACCGCTCTATTGTGTCCGCCCTTTCTCCTTCCTTTGCTTGATATTTAATATGTTGCATTACGTGAAATAAGTATATCCACGTCTGTGAAAACCGGTGAAAACTATCATTGTAGAAAGTATAAGTTTATATTAAGATGAAAATGTATATAGATGCTTTTTCCCAGTCCCGAATTTTTATAATGCAACAGTATAGTTTATACGAAAATTTTCAAGTCAATTTCTACTCGACAAAATTTTATGAAATATTATAAAAATATTTAATAACAAAGCTTCATAAATTTTGTCAAAAATAGAAACTAGTTTCTTATTTGCATCAATTTTTGTTTTGGATAATTTTTCGACAATTTTAATATTAACTTGCATTTTGGAGTTGCACTGTCAAAAATAAAAATATGTAAAATTAGATATAAAAAATTAAGTATAAAATTGCACGATAAAAAATAAAAATGTACACATTTTCACTATTTATCGTGTAATTTTACATATTTTTATGTAATACATTACATATTTTTTACAGTGTGCATTTGTATTTTAAGAAAGAATCGCGGCTGTATATTTGGGCGTGAATAAATTCTATTTGGCGATATGAATACAATAGAAAGCGGAATAACGTGAACGCGGAGCATAAACAGATAATTTAAAGTCCAATGAATAAAGAGCCATGCCGAACGGAAGTCGGCATATTGATAATTGATGCTAAGAATTGATGCCAATTTAGCGGATCGTAACATAGCAGCATTGAACATTTTTCGTTGAACTAATTACAATTAACAACTCTGCTCGAAGAAGCAGGTCGTATATATAACACGAAATTAACGAAGCGTTTTCTTAATAGAAATCTGATCTAATGAAGAGCACATCAGGTTTTCTCACCATGTACGACTAGGTCTGAATAGCTTCTAATTTAAAAGCGTTCGTTAAGTTAATGATGCTTTACTTCCATCTGAGTCAAATGTTAAAAAAATTTCACTGGCTATCTAGGGATTTTTCTGCTCATATAAAGTATTTGTATTTTAAATTAAATTCAGAATAAAATTTGAAATATAATATACATATAATGCATGATACAATTTTTAGTGTTAGAATATACTAGTACGAAAAATTACACAGAGAGAATTTTCTTTTAGAATTTATCCTGAAAATCATAGTTTTTCTGATTAATATCGACAACAATAAAAATAAATTAATATCTTATTAAAAAGATATAAAACATGTTCGATTAATCTTACTATGTATATTAATATTTTTTATTGTGGTATTAATCAGAGAGACTCTTATAAAATTCTTCCAATACCATATATTGTCTCACGATTACCATGATTTTCCGGCTAAATTTTAAGAGAAAATTCTCTCCGTGTATGTTTATAACAGAAAAGTTTCCGAATTAACGAAAAATTAAATCGTTAATTGTTTATGTTAAATACAATTAATTGCATAAATTTAATGCGTCAAAAATAATACACAATTATACTTCTCTTTCTCTCGCAATAATGAATTTAAATAATATCGACATATAAAATGAAAAGAAAGAAAAACAGCTAGGAACGTTATTTTGCGGTGTGCATGCTCTTTAGTTAGACTTAGAGTGAAAGTGGCAATCACCTACTCCAAAGATCGTATCGTCGTGTAAAAACGATCCTGCCGGATGAAGATTCTGCACGTAACGTACGCATATATGTATAAATGTAACGTAACGTAACGTCTTTAAATTAGAGGTCGGCAACCCGCGGCTCCGTTACACGCGCGGCTTTCTTAATTAATTGAGTAAGAGATACATCGCGCACCCTGTTCCGATAACATATCCATCATAATTTCTTCAACGTCACTTTCAAAAAATATATAGGCATGCGTTATCGGGGATTTCGATTTATTACCGATTATTCATAATCGTCACGTGATTACCGAGCTAACCAATCGGCTAACTCGTCAATAAAGTGGTGGAATGCAATTTTATATAATAATAAATTATATGCATCTATTACGATATTATATAATAAAAGTTTTAGATAAACACAATAAAAAGTGCAAAATATTGCGAACACTGATTTCTCGTCCAAGAAATGTCATCGAAACGGAACCGTTTTCGCACATAAGCACACAGATGAAAAAATAGATATTATTAAAATGTACCTGTTGGATGCATCGTGTGTTCGTCTATGCACCGCGTGTCTCGGATTTGATGATATTACACGATTCACCGTTCACGGAAAAACATTCTCGCGATATATCCCGGTTCGAGGAATCCGAACGATTTACCGCTTTAAGTAATCGATGCGGATATTTGCGCCGATTAAATTTCCGCTCCATCGACTTAATTCCCTCGGAAAATCTGCACCGGACGGATGCCGCGATATGAATAAGGCTGCACGCGCCAATGCGCATTCCGCGACCGAACATCTCCCCGGCGGGTAGAAAGAATGAGAGATGTATCCGGAGGAGAGACCGTTAGCTTTACGTGCATGCGAACAATTCCGCGAGATGATACAGTTACGAGTGTACGCTTTTATGCCGCGCGTTGCCGCTATCGAAGACGTTTCAATTTCCCAGCGAATATGTATATATCGATAAAAAAGAATTAGCTACCATATAGCTCAATTTTAGCTCTCCATACATACATTACCCATAAAATTTAGTTATCATGCCTGAATTTTAGCTATGACAGCTAAGATTTTTTAGCTTTAACATTCTCCGTTAAACTGTGGCTAAAAAATATTGGTTACCGTAGATAAAATTTAGGCATGATAACTAAATTTCAGGTTGTAATATATGGACAGCTAAAATTTAGGTCATTCTTTTTTCCGTGTTCGAGATATCGAAAATTACACTCAAAAAAATGATATTGCAAGTACAGCAAAACTTTTCTAGGTATAAAAAATTAACTAAAACAGTTAAGTAATTGACAAGTATTGTAATATTACTTAATTTGCCTAAGTAACAGAGACAGAATATATATTCCTGCTATAAATTCTATATGTGACAAACAACAGTTTTAACAGACACAAAAACATCTAAACGTCTAACTACAATATATCAGCGAAATATTTTTTTGAGTGTATACGGAAAATACATTATTCTACATTCGTGAGGAAAAAAGTTTAGACAGTATAATATTATTAGAAATCGATATGTAAATAATTTATGTAAAATATACAGATTGTAAATATTATTTATATATTTTTTAATCAAAATAGAATTGATTTTTTATATAGAGACCAAAAATCTATTTTCCAATTTAATTGAAAATATATAATTTTTTGAATTTGTATATCAATATTTTATCGATGGTTCAATATCAAAAATACATTACGGTATCTGCATTAGTGAGAGAAAACAAGTTTTGGCAGTAATAGATTATTAGAAATCGATGTAAATAATTTATGTAAAATGTACAGATGGTAAATCACTATTATTTATATATATTTTTAATGACAGATTTTTTAATCAAAGTGGAATTGATTTTTTTTATAGAAAGTAAAAATGTCGAAAGAAATCTTACAATGTAAACAACTTTTCAATTTTCAAAATCATATATATTTTCTTCTCATGAAGGCACACAAATTAAGGTTCTATTAAAATAAAATTTGTTTATACGGTATCTGCATTAATGAGGAAAAAATTGTTGGCAATAATAAGTTATTAGAAATCGGTGTAAATAATTTATGTAGAATATACAGATTGTAAATCAAAAATTAAAATAAAATAAAATAAAATCTATTTTCCAATGTAATTGAAAAATATACGATTTTTTGAAATTTGATCCGCCGGAAAGAAAATTTTTTTAAGGAACTAGACCGATAAAAGTGAAATGTTCTGTATAATATTAATATTTTTTATTTACGTAAACTTTTATTCAAATATTTTTCAAAGCATTATTTTTTTGCACTTATGTCACACATTTTGTACCCTTAATTTATGCCTATCGCGATCGACAGCGAACGTTACCGTTAACTTATTGCATGCCAATAAATTGTTTGAATTATGCATTAGCGACAGCGCGATTCAACCGCTGCTGGCCACCTTTTTGTTCAGTATTTCATAGCGCGTGAAATACCGCGAAAAATTTGTCACCATTCATCGATTTGTCAACGTGGCATCGTTAATTATGTGTAGACTGCGCGAATCAACCACCTGTTCTCGTCTATTCTCATCTGCGTTCAGAATGCTTACAAGGCTCCGCCATCCGATTCCCACCCAGTGTTTGCATTGAATACGTTTTTCAGATGGCCTCATTTAGCGCTAAATATGCGACGAGAATGTGGATTTCCTCCTACCGTATTCGTATTATAGTTTTTTTTCTCGCTGATCGTCATAAAATTGTCTTCTTCCTTTCATTCTATTTTCTAAGGTCAGAAGTCAGCAGACAGAGCTTTTTCTTATCAATAATTTCATAATAAAAATAAAGCCGAGTAGAATAGTGGAAATATATGTTTAATATACCTTTTTTATCTTTAAATGTTCATGCGCGTAATAGATATAAAAATTTCAATATAATTTTATTAAAATGTTATCTTAAGTTTAATTACTAACGAGTCTAAATTCTTTGAAATATTTGAGGGAACAGCTGCGATCATTTTTTTATATTATAAGCTTACAAGAATGATTTCATATGATATTAATTAGAATGGCGAGACGCCAGATTGAAACCATATATGCTTTCATCCCATAAAATGGGTACATACAAAAAACTGTTGCCAAATGGAGCAGCGACTTTTTGTCAAGGAACATATATTCTGTTAAATTTGTATTCAGACATCCATTGCTGGATATTGATTGTGTGAAAAATCTGTTGTTAAATATAAGAACGTATAATTTATTTTAAATAATATATTATTATATATTGATTAATACGTATTTTAGAATAAGAATATCTTTCTATAGATATATAGATATATTTTATATATCTACCTGTATATATTTTTCTCCGTCTCTTATTCTCCTTCTCTCATTACTTTCATATGACCGATATAGAATTTTTTAAATGCATCGAACAATGATTCTCGTCATGACAACGCGGACGTAGAAAGCCGACAGGAAAAATCTACATTCCTGCATGTGTCTCGACAATTTTACATTCACCACCGTGTTAGCGAACGGCTTGAACCTGCTCGTCGTGTGAGCCAAATAAAGTGTCGTGTCGTTTCTCATACCGTATTCCGTCTTCGTGCACGAAGGGTCACGTCAAAAATGTTCGTCGCTAATTAACCTGGCAAAATATTATCGGTAATACAATCGCTGGGATCCGTGCGACATTATCCTTCCGGTGTCGGGTTCCGATTTCGACCGAAAATTTATAAACGTATAGCTGACTTGTCAGTTTTTCAACATTTTCATTTTATTTCAATCTTTATTTTATTTTTTATTTTCTATTTATGAAAAGAAACTATATATTTTTTGCGCTTGGATTATTTTTGCAAGTCACGAAGAGCGGTAGCATATTCGAAGAATTTTTACAGAATTTTAATTTCGAAATAAATTGGATTTGACGATCATTTTATGAAAAAAAAAAAATATATATATATATATATTATATTGCATATACTTGTTATGCAAACGATTTGTCTTTATAATAGAGTCTTTACTATCGTAATGAATAAATATAACGATGACATCTTTCTTTGTGAAACAGCTGTTGCAATTGCAGCATATATGCTTGGGTACAAAACGACACTTACGCGATCGACAATAATTCGCTATAAATTCATTTAATCCGCGAGATAACGTATCGCGAAGTAAACACGTTACGTGAAGTAAATTCTTTTCTTTCTCGATATACAGTCCCGTGCTTAAGATTTGCCACTTGGCTTGTCAAAGAGGCGAAAGCATTTACGAGCGTATATCACTTATTATTAAATACCTGTCATGTGACTCTCGGTAAATTATACACCAAGAGCTCACGTGTTCTCATTCACGATAGGAAATCGAATTAATTAACATTCGTGGAAAATTAGAAAGCACTAAATCGTTAATTATACACTATCATTCTTGAGACTAAAATTAAAATTCGATTATTAGATGTTATTTTGGTATCGCATTTGACAACCAAATTAAATATAAAATTCATCAAACGGTTGCATAAAAAAATCAATCTCAAGTGTCAAGTTTAAACTTTTTTTTTACTTTTTTTATGTCTCACGTAACAATAAAATCCAAAGTCTCGAATATGCAACTACTCGAACACCTAATCGCACGTAGTGATTGTGAAAATCAGCGAACAACGAATCGCTTGAATTCCCGACACCGGCGATACTTGGAAACCTCGCATAGAATCCGACGAGATCGATGGTCGTTTCGCGAGGTCGCGAGTTTATCGTGCCTCTTGGAATGTGCAGCACGTCTAATGGAACTGTGGTCGCTTTCGAATCTCTCCCGGAATTTCGTGTCGCCACCGGGTATCCCTTTGACCATAAGTCATAGCGAACGGTAACGACTATTCGGAGGAATATACTGTAGGTATTCCATTATGTAATACGCACACAACTGCGTACTGTAATGCACGTTGATGAACTTGGTCGTACTGTCGATTAACGAGGAGATATATCAACGAATTATAGATTATAAATTGTGCTCGTTTAATTTTCTGTGTCTTATTGGTATAAAGACTCTCATCTTGTCATCATTATAACAGCGATTTTAGATAGAAAATGTTGGTATTTTACATCGAAGATTATTTTAGAAGAGTCTTGCAGCGGCGAAGCAATAAAATGCACGCTATTTTTGAATTCAAAATACATAGAATTTACGCTGATCGCGTGACACATTATATAATAACGATTTTAATAAGATGGACAGAATAAAAATAACGATAATGATAATTCTCGACAGTTTGCAATGTGCGCGTTGAAAGTAGTCTCGATAGCTTGCTTGACCTTTCTGGCGTCTGGAATCCGACTTAAGAAAACTAACCGTTGATACCTGTCTCTCTCCCGGTATGTTTATCAACAATTTAACTTCTACCCAGACGCGTGCAAACTTTATAGAATTGCCACCACCGTATCGACATGCGCGGAATTTGAAAGTGAACACGAAAGAACAGAAATGTACATGTATTATTATAGGTCAAAAAATATCAAACACAGTATAATACAACTAAAAATTGTAATTGCAAAAAAAAGATGTTCAAATTTATTTATACACTACTGTTTGTGAAAATTGCAACACAGCTAATATCATTATTCGTTCATGGTGTTGCTATTTTCACAAACAGCAGTATATGTACACATATGTGCACAAAACTTGGAAAAAATAATAATTATAATTTATAAAATTGAATGTCTAATTTTTATTCGATTAGACTCATAAAATTTAAAAATCAAGAAATGTAATTATACACAGAGAAGTTGTTCTTAAAATTTTATAAGAGTTTCTCTAATTAATATTTACCACAATAAAAAATATTAATATTTATCGCAATGTACGATATAAAATATGTTCGATTAATTTTACTATGTATATATATATTAATATTTTTTATTGTGGTAAATATTAATAAAACAAATAAATATTCATCTGTTTTAAAAAAAGATTTCTTATATCAAAAATAAGTATTTTTTTCACGGCAAATCAATATTATTAGTTTAATACATACGAAATTTAATCGAACATATTTTATATCTTATTGTGATGGATATTAATAGTTTTATTTGCGGTATATAAATATTACTTGCAGAAACTCTTATAAAATTTTTTCAATACCATATTGTCCCACGTGATTTTCAGGGTAAATTCAAAGAGAAAATTCTCTCTGATTGTGAGCAGTTACACCTTTTGATTATTAAATTTTATGAATCTAATCGAATAAAAAAAATTAGACATTTTCTGGATTATAATTATTATTTAAAATCCATAGGTTTTTTCAGTGTAAGAAAAAATTCTCTCCGTCTTCTATCTCATTCTCTATCGCGAAAAAAATTATGAAAAAATTTCCGCCCAAAATGTCTCCCTAAAAGTATTGGAATTTTTGTTCTTAACGAACAAGCGTCAATTGACGGAAGGCGATGGTCGATCGGTCCCGGGCCTTGAAGACTGCGTAATCCGAGTCGACCGTCGTCTCTCGTCAAGGATCCCTCCGACTCGAATCCGGCTGAAGATGGGGGAAAGAGCTGAGAGTCGTGCGAGAGTACGCAGGCTCTCCTAGAGCGGTCCAGCGGCTCCACAGAAAATACAGGCATGCGGTTGCACAGATACACACACACACGCGCGTGTCATGCGTGTGTGTTACTCGGTAGTACGCACGCTACCGCACGCACACACAGAACTTCCGCCTCGGGATAGTTACTGCATCAACGCGAAGATGCGCGCATCGCACCGCGAAAAAAGGTCCATTGAGAGTTACGGTATTATATACCGGAGAGAGAAGCATGCACCCTGGAGAGATCTGTTAGAACCGTCTAATACCGTTTAAATGCAATGAATCCGAATGGAAATTGTAACGCAGACTCTCGATTCTCCCTTCGATTCAATACTCGACTCTTGATTTTCAACTCTCGTTTTTTCACTGTCGATTTCGACTTTTCATTTCCAACGCCTTCAACTTTCCCTCCCCCATCTTCGTCTCTTTATTTCTAATCTTTCAAATTCGCAGCTACCTCAATTCTTAATTCTCGATATAACACTTTGCATCGAATTTTAAATACGTTTCAAAAATAGCCTAAAAGTTCAAGTCTTTCAAGTCTCATATCTTAAATTAAACATTTTTAATGTTTCTATGAATTTATTAGATTAATCACATAGAGAGAATTTTTTCTTAGAATTTTTTCACTTAAAAATCATGGTAATCGTGGGACAATGACAATACGGTATTGGAAGAATTTTATAATAGTTTCTCTGATTAATATTTACTACAATAAAAAATATTAATATCTACTACGATATAAAAAATATGTTCGATTAATTTTACTATATACCTACGTACAAAAAAAATTTATTAAATTCGAATAAATATTTATTTCAATACTGTCTTATAAATCATTTATTTGAAACTAATAATATTGATTTGATGTGTGAAAAAATATTTTTTTGATATAAGAAAATCCTTTTCAAAACAGATAAAAATTTGTTTCAAATAAATGATTTACCACAGGCAGTATTGAAATCAATATTTATTAATTTAATAATTTTTTCAGTTTTAATATTTTTTATTGCGATAAATATTAATAAGAGAAACTCTTATAAAATTCTTCCAATATTGTTCCACGCGATTATCATGATTTTCAGGGTAAATTCTAAGATAAAATTCCCTCCGTGCATACTTAATTATTCTATAAATTTTATTTCGCAAGACAGATCGTTTCTAACAATCCTTCATCCTAATCAATCTCCTCGGTGATTTGATTGACAAAAAATTCTTTGCAATTTACTCTTGAAGTCTTCGTTCGAAAAAGGTAATGAAATTCGTTAACTACGAATTCCTGAGTTCTAATTGAGCAAGTGTACGTCATTATATACTCTATCTCTCTTTCGGGGTATCCGTAATTCGCGATTACATAATTCTTTGTTCCTCGTGCACCTTGTGGAAACTGAGTATCTCCACGACGCGAGTACCGTTCGGAAGGATCGAAGTACCGCTCCAATTTCATGTACACCCAAGCCGAGATCCGCACCCGTTATAATCACCGTCGAGAGAACTCGTTCGAGGCGAGGAAAAGGAAAACTCGCGGACCGGTATATTTTTTTCTCTAGATCCTACACCGTCCGGTTCGTCGCGTCGCGATCCTGAACGAGATACATCGTCTGATCGAGACGCACGGGAAAAAATTAACTACAATAGTTAAATTTTAGCTGTCCACACTGGCAAAAGAATGTGTAATATATTACATAAAAATATGTAAAATAACATAAATAATAAATGTAAAGTTACAATTTAAGTAATGAAAATGTATGCATTTTCATTGATTATCGTGTAATTTTACACTTATTATTAATTTAATTTTTATATTTTTTTACAGTACATATATTACAACTTGAAATTTAATTATCATGCATAAATTTTAACTAAGATAACTAATATTTTTTAGCTATAGTTTAACGGAAAATGATAAAAAAATATTAGCTATCATAGCTAAAATTTAGGCATGATAGCTAATTTTTTTCCGTGAGGCAAATATCCTTTTTTTTAAAGGATAAATTTGTCGGGTATTTCATATTTCATTTGCGCGATTGATTTCTTTCGCTAATTGCTTGAAAATTACTTGACAATGTTGACATTTAAATAGAAAAAAAGTAGTTTAATGTCATTCTGCATCTAAGGTCACATTTATTCTATATTTGAATATAATAAACATTTCCTTGTTTCTTTTTTTGTTGCAGTTGCATTCCATCGATATGCAAAAGAAGAATTATTAGCATAATAATAATCGATAATTACTACAAGCTATAAAGAGAGAAATACAGTAGAATAGTGTTTTTTCTTCAAGCTAAAATACGCGTCTCATTAAAATACTCGTTACAGCATTGGCAAAAGTGTTACATGCTCGCAATTATTTATTGTCCGTGTACGACAACAAAACGTGTTGCAATTTAAGCAGAGGAAAAATTCGAGCGTGACTAGGAAAAAGGAAACTTGTGGTATGTCTCGCTTCCTTGTTAGTACACTTAATTTTTTTTAGAAATCATACGAGATTTCGCAAGATATCGAACGTGTCAGAAATTTATAGTATGGAAGCATCAAGAAATTCAGTTACATAAAAAAGAATGTAAAATATGCAATTTTTGTAAATTATTAAATTAGATTTTAAGATATCAATATGTCACAATTTTTACGCACCGTGTTGATTTGCACGTGAATAAAATAAATAAGAAAAACGTCTACCAAATCGATGAATTAGACACGGAAAATTGTAAAACTTTGCGTTGCGCGACTGTTTTTTTTTTTTTTAGATCGCGGTGAATTCCGTTAAAATCGCCACAGCATTTGTTATGGAAAATCGATGTCGACAATCATTTTATGTTTCAGTCAATTATACGACATAAATTTGTTAACAAATACCTATATACGGCAATTGTTATTGTCCAGTGTATTAATAATAATAAACAAATGTAATATGTCCAAATATATTTTCTTTCCATCGAAAAAACATACTGGACAATTGTCAATTTATATAAAAAAACTGAATTTATAAATTTTTTTGAAATTCGTATGTTTAATTAAATAATTATAAAATTTGTACATCGAGTTGTTAATTTGGGTGAATCGTTCAACTAACAATAAATATTATTTTATTAATTGAACGTATAGAAACATTTAAATTAAATTCAACATATTAAATCTAACAAAACATGTATTTGACTTAAATACTTATATATTTTCAATGAAAAAAATAGTAATTTTGTTGAACGATTTATTTAAGTTGACAATTTTTTCTCAATGTAAATTTGATAAATCGTTTCGAATAATTTTTTCGATGAATCTCGATCAAATCATTATACAAAATACACCGAGTTTATATTTTTTATATCGTAATAAATAATATTAATAATGAATGAACGATAAGCCACTATTAAAGAGTATCGTTAAGACTTCAAAATACTCCTCATTAATTGCTTCGTTAATTGTAATTTTTTCCCAGGCAACTCTCCTTTATTCTCTTAGTTGCATTCGCTTTTTATGCATATATTGTATATAGACCGGTACGTTTTTGAGCAAGGAGATAGAATCGCGTGACATTTCGTCAGATCTGTGTCCAATCGATTGGACTTGGATTAGACACGATTATGATTCAGATTCATCACAGATTTTTCTCGTTAATCGAAAGCGTATCGGCTCTTATGGCGTATATCGTGAAACTCAACGATTTCGCAATTTCAGATTCCATGAATGCCGGCGCGAATGACCGAGAGAGTCGGTTTGACCCGGAGAACGATCGATCTCGAGCAAAGTATGCGAGCCGATAACCGCCAGTATAACGCATTTTACAAACAAAACAATGCACGTACCTTCCTCTCTTGTATGCGATTTATCCGAAAAGCAGAGCGGGGCGAGAATTTCTCGATCGGAGCCGGGGGATCACGCAAAGGCACGAATCACCGGAGAAGAAATCCACCAGATAGAAAAAGAAACACGCCACTCTCCCTCTCTCTTCTTTCTCCTTCGTTCTCCCGTAAACACTCGCGCACAATTTCCGAGAGTTCGCTCGAGAATATATTTTTCGCGAAGTATACTCGAGAATGTACATCGAAAGTGCCAAAAGAGAACGACGTCGTCGTCGCGCGTGCACACGCACCTAACTCCTGGACCGTTTCTGGTGGCGAAGAGAAGAGTCTCGCCGCGGCGTTTCTCTCTCGCCGCGTGAACCGGCGTGAACCGAACGTGACGTTAGATCTGCGCCAATGCCCGAGCGCCCGCAGACTCGCTCTCCAGTTCGGCGGCGCTCGGCTCGCTTCGGGCGCCGCCGCCGTCGCGCTTCGCTCCTCACTTCACAGTCCTCGACGTTCCTTCTCCCACTCCGTTTCGCGCGGGACTGCGCGTCACTTCCCTCTCTCTTCCACCGCCGAAACGAGTTTCGCCGTCCCTCTCTTCCTCGCCCGCGAACGAGTTTCCCCACTCCACGTGGCAAACACGTTTCATCGCACACGATTGTTGCGGAGGAGAGATCCTTGGGGGCCCCGAGTGTTTACCGCGCATTTTGGATCCTCTTCGGTTTTCCTTACATTTTTACTTTTTTTTTCCTGGGTACGGATTTAAATATAAAAACGATCGGATTTCAATCTCGAGGAAATCGACTCATAACTGGGATGACAAATCTAAATTTATGCTATACTGAATCGTGAAGTGTGGAGAATGAAGATAGATATCGCTATTTTTGAATTATTTTATCGTTTGATGATCTTCTTGTAGAGGCATAGTTTTAGGAATAATTAGTTTTCTGAGAAAAATTTATCCTCGATATTTCAAATATGATAAAAATAAATCAAAGACATTATAAAGCATGAATATATTTATAGAAATTTGTATGGTATATCTTTTATTATAACTTTTTTAGGAAATATATTATGACTGGAATAAGAGACAATATAACCTAAATAATTTAGAATGGTAAAAAAAAGACAAGTAAATGGGTGAAAAAAATATATACGCATGCATCTAAAAATTAAAATATTTTAAGAGATAGGAAAAATCGAAATGCTTACCTAGATTTATATCAGATGTTTAGACCAGATATTTAAAAAATATATATAATTGATATAACAATTATTTATTTCCGGATCCAACAAACTTTCACTTGATTTACCTACAAATGCAGACGGTATCTTTGACAGCGTAGTTCAAGCATTGTGGCGCTTGCATCGCGCTTATGTTTTATTGTGCACATGGACTGCATATTTATTCACTTTGTAAAATATATTTTTTCACAAATTCATTATAAATGTAATTGAAAAATGGCTAGCATCGATTTTCTCGACAGCGTCGTATCCTCGCTTAACAGTATTCAATCGCTGGAACAAGTGAAGAGGTAAATAAAATATGAAATTTTTATAGTACTTATTTAATCTAACCTGAAAAATGCTAAAATGGAGAGAATATTTTTTTCTTATCATTTATTTAAAAAATTATTGTGAAAAATGTATAATGAAAAAATGAGAAATATTTTTTAATTTTGTTAAAATAATTTTTCCAACAAAAATTTACTAGATTCAATCAAAGTCGCATTCTATTTATGCAAAAATCTAGCCAGGTTTTATAAGAATTTATATAAAATATTAAAATTTCAGTGGGAAAACTAAAGTTGATATAACAGACCTTACAAAACGTGTCTATGATTTTACGAAGGAGCAATCTTCTAGAAATACAAATGCGTTACCAGAATTAGTTACGGAAGGCTTTGATGAAGAACAAATTTGGCAACAATTGGAACTGCAGAATCAAGATGAAATAAAGCATTTCTCTAATAAGATCTCAAAAATTTTAGCTAGTAAGAAAAAATTAGTAATTCCAGTAAGTTCTTTGAAACCTGAACTTGTGGAGATTGAAAATGATAATTTTGAGCAAGAGAACGAAGGCATATCCGATGACAAAGAATCAGAGGATGAAAGCAAAGAAATCAAAAACAATTTAAGAAAAAGAAAACGTGATGAAATGAAGAAGAAAAAATCCTCTATTGTAGATGACAAATTCTTCAAGTTGCAAGAACTGGACGAGTACTTGATTAAAGAAGAGAAAAAAGAAAAACAGGATGAAAATGATACTGAATCTGATGATGAATCGGTAGATCTCTTTAACGACATTTCCGAAGAAGAAAATGAAGATAATACTGAAGGAAAATATATAAAATATGCGGACTTTTTCGACAATCCTGAGAGCGAAAATGAGCAACAATTTAAAGAAAAACATTCAGATTATAACGACATTAATGATTCTGAGGAGGAAAAATCAGAGAGCGAAGATGAAGAAATGGACGCAATGGATGATGAAGAGGATGAAAATGAACAAAATATTAAAAGAGTGAGATTCAATCTTACTAACGACTCAGACGAGACGGATAGTTTAGAAAATAAAACAAATCATAGCAAGGAAATTAACACAAAGGATGAAGAAATGGAAAGATATATGGACCCATCGTCTACTTTAGAAGCTCGTAAGGAGAGATTGTTGATGAGGATTAAAGAGCTAGAAGAGAAATCAATCAGTGAGAAGCCCTGGCAATTCAAGGGAGAAGTGGGTAGTTCAACTCGACCGCAGAATTCTGTACTGGAAGAATTTTTAGAAGTCGATGTAAATACAAAGCCACCTCCTGCGATTACTGAAGAAACTACTCTCAAACTGGAAGACATAATCAAGCAACGGATCAAAGATAAAACTTGGGACGATGTCGAGAAGAAGTTCAAGCCAGTCGAAACTCCGTTGGAATATAAGAAACAGTTAGTATTAGATCAAGAAAAGAGCAAGGAGAGCTTGTCACAAATTTATGAGAAGGCATACCTGCAGCAGAAGCAAGCATTAGATCCCGAGAATAATGAAAAGAAAGAGGAGGTGCCACAGTTGCACAATGAAATTCGACAAACGATGCGTTCTCTAATGTCGAAATTGGATGCGTTATCTAATTATCATTATACTCCCAAATTGGTAAGATTTATTATATTTTGCGTAAAGAAATCAAAACTCTTATAAATATATTGTGCATAAAGTACTTAGAAACAAAATATTTATTATAAAATAGAAATTTCTAAATAGAATATAAATAGAAGTTATGTAATTTATGTATGAATCATTTTCTATTCTGGCCACAAAACATTCTTAATAGTTTTTATGATTATAATATATATTCTGTCCTTTAATTTTTTTTCAGGCTAAACCCGAAATTAAAATTATTAGCAATGTGCCTGCAATTAGAATGGAAGAAGTGGCACCAACCGCAACTAGTGATGCTACTTTATTAGCGCCTGAGGAAATTAAAAGTATATATCATATATTTATATGTATAACATGTCATTGATTTATGATTCGTATTATTTATCGTATCTATAATATTCATTTCTAGCTAAACCACGTGGGGATATTATCGGCAAATCAGAAAGAACGAAAACCGATATGAAACGTGATAGAAGGCGAAAGAAATTGAGGCAACGAACTAAACAGCAAGCAGTAGAAAAGAAAGAGAAACTAAAGGCACTAAAACCAGGAATCTCTAAAAAATATGAAGAGAAAAAGGAAAGAGATGCATTGCTCAAGAAAGTAACTAAAGACAGAAATATTAGAAAATTAGATGAGACGACGCATAAAGTCGCGAAATCCTCAACTGCGTTCTTTACACAGTTGCAAAATCAAGTCAAAAATAAAATTAAAAAGAAAGATAATTCGTCCAAGCGAAAAAATAACATAGATTCAGCGGTAAAGTTAAAATTGTAAATTATACATTTTTAAAAATTTGTTTATACTTAGTAAATATTTAATAAAAAAAACTTTGTAATTTTTTTTTATTATGTTTTAAAGATTTCATACTCTATTTTTATTATTTTGGAAAATCTTATCGTCTCTTGTATTATCATTAATCATAATCGCAAAAGAATATAAAAAGTAAAAATTATTAAAGAACTTACAGCAACATACACTCTTCTCTCTCAATGCATAATGTGTAAGATATGTACACTAAACATATTTTTTATAGTTTTATTGCATGATATATGTATGTATTTCTAACACCTTTCGTTCTTTAAATCATATTAATTATTTTGCGATTTCTTGCGGAGCTATAATATGTGGGTGGATATTGTGCAAAGGAATATATAACAGTGGATAAGGGATTTGTAAAGTAGTCTCTGTGATAGAGACGAATCCATACTTAACATTCACGTATAAACATTGATGCCTGTATTTAGGGAGGCCCAATACGTTAGTTATTGTCAAAAAGTGATGGTACTACTCTCGCCACGATGTATTAGGTGCGCAACTAAGTTCTCGCTGTTTTTTTTATGAAAATGCAACTTTATTGTGAAAAAATGGTTACAAATGAATCATTCAAAGTATTGCCCATCGTTAGCCACAACTTTTTCCCATCTTTCTGGCAGAGCTCGAATACCGTTACGGTAAAAGTATTCGTCTTTTGAGGCTATCCACGAATCAAGCCATTTTTTGATGTCTTCATATGAGCGGAACTGCTGATCAGCCAGACCATGTGCCATCGAACGGAACAAGTAATAATCGGACGGCGCAATATCTGGGGAATATGGCGGGTGGGGTAGGACTTCCCATTTGAGCGTTTCCACGTAAGTTTTAACGGGTTTGGCAACATGAGGCCGAGCGTTGTCATGCAGTAGAATCACTTTTTCGTGCCTCTGCTCGTATTGTGGCCGTTTTTCGCATGCAATCGCTTGGAAATGGCTTGGCGGGTAACTCCTAATGCTGAAGCAAGCTGTTCTTGCGTTTGGCATGGATCCTCATCGAGCAATGCCTCCAATTCAGCGTCTTCGAAGGTTTTTGGCCTTCCTTCACGCGGACGGTCGTCAACATCGAAATCACCGTCTTTGAAGCGACGGAACCAATCACGGCACGTTGTTTCACTTAGAGCAGCAACTCCGTAAACTTTTTGGAGCTCTCGATGCGCTTCAGCCGCCGTTTTCTTCGAATGAAATAAGAAAATAAACACTTCCCGCAAATGACGATTATTTGGTACAAAATCAGACATTTTCACACAACTAAAAGTATATGACGCCAAAACAAAATCATTAACATGTCAAAGCGGTTTGTTTACCATATGTCTAAGCTTGGCTCGTGACGTTTTGGATATGTCAAAATCGACCAGCACTTACTGCTAGAGCCATCTATAGACAAACAGCGGGAACTTAGTTGCGCACCTAATAGGATCATCAAAAAAAATCATGCATATATGTATAATTCATATATTAGTGAAAAATGTTCCCAATTCATCATGATATGCTGTAATTTCGTTTCAATGTGCTCATCAAAATTTGCTAAAACACGTACAAACGCGCTAAGTCACACGTGGTTACTTATAAATGCAATTATTCGTATATGTAACATTATCTATATATTTTTTTTTCATTTAAGAATATCTAAAAACGGTATCTTGCACAGAGAAGCAAAGGTGGATTACACAATTTTTTTGTACATTGTCAATGTCTTGAACGATTTTTTGTCGCGTGTCGGTTTATGATTGCACTGTTTATAATTACAAAGATCTAAATTAAAATAATTAAGCTAACCTTATGAATCTAACGATAAGCTGGTAGGTATTAAAATTACCGTGATTTGTGTATAGATTTGATTGAGAAGTTTTTAAAAATACTTTTTCTTATTGTTTAGAGTACATTTTCGTTATTTTCATTTTTCTTTTTTTTTCGCTAAATATCATCGAATCGCATGATATTCCAATTAAAATTGTCATGTAAATTAAAATTACGTAGCTTGTATAATAAGCACAGATAAGATATTTACATATCTTTAAAACAATTGCAACAAGGCTATAAATATTGATATTTTCAAGCTATTTTATTTGATTAAATAGCTTTCACGGACATAAATGAGAATTTATAGAATTTAATTCTAAATATATTTCATCATTCAAATTCATCAAAATATAATATCGCAATGCCTTAAAAGCGTTAAGTGCGTTGAAAGCACTCTGTATTAATTACTGATATATTTTTATCAGTTTTTCAGCGCATTTTTGATTTCAAATGATATATTCGTGCCGTTTCATATTAATGCCTTGTGCTAAATACCAAACGTGAGTAACACATCTGTGCATATTATAATTCATTTCGAGCCCTAATCAATAATCGCTTGTCATCATGAAGGTACAGTCGCGCTTGATGTCTTAATGGCATTTTCGCTGCGAAATCATGCTCGTCAATTTGAATTTTTCAAACAATCGGAGCGTACGATCGTACCGGTGGCGTCTGATACCCACGATAATGAATCAAACCTTTCGTTTATATACGTATGAATTATATGTAAATAACCCGATAGACTAGGCTGTCCTAATCCCAGTGCGATCGTTTTTTTTGCGTAGTCTATAATATGCGGTGCTAAATTGTTAAATCGCGTTTTTCCTTTCTCCGTAAAAGTTCTTCCGGATGCTGATGTGTGAGTGCGAAATGCGATACCAAATAGGATTAGTGAATCCCCAAAGTGATACCGAAAAGGACCGGTCGGAGAAAGTCCCGAGAAATAATTTCTCTAAAGTAGAAGCTGCTTCTCAAAGGCGTGTCGCCTTTCTCGTTGCTACTCGAAGTTGGTATTGAACATGTTCAGCTCTTCGAAGCCGGACGAGCCGCCCTGATCCTGTAACATCTGCAGCATGTCAGACAGTTCTTGCGGCTGTGTACCAGGTCCGGCCTGTCCAGGATGCGGTGGTTGCGCTTGCGCGGCCACCTGAGCGCCAGTTTGTCCGTCCGGCTGCGGCGTCTGATGCTGTTGATTTTGCCAACCCCACATACCTGCTGATGAATATAAGGACATTTAGTATCTATTCGATTTTACGAATGAAAAATTTGGAGAATAGTTACAGAACTCGTCTCGAACTCTTACCAGGATTATTAGGCACTGTTGTGACTGCATGATATTGCTGCGTAGCCGGTGTCCTAGCGCCGCTACTGAGCTGCGTATATGTTGGCCCGCTCGGTGACCTCGATGGACTTAATTGACTGTACTGATAGCCTTCTGTCACAGGTTGCTGTTGGAGAACGTAGCAGAATTTTTAGACGTCTGTAACTTCTTTAGGAAATAAAGAAAAAACAGAATTAAATACCTGTCTACCAATCGCCCACGCTTGCGGAGTTGGCGATGTATTAGTCGGTTTCTGAATCCTACTTAGAACCGACGAGGACGCGCTTTGCTGTCCGGGTGATCCATAAGCTATTGGCGATTGTGTCGTCTCATAGCTTTGATAAACATTCTGCGTGCTGGACGGCCTCGGTTGTTGTGGGCCTGTAAAATTGTACGTATTCGACATGTTTGATTTGTGTGATAAATCGTTAATATAATAGAAAACAATTAACTTATATAATCTTACTGGCTGTAGCTACAGTTGCTGGATGCTGCATCATATGATGCGCGGAATACAGCGAATCTCTAGCAGGATGTCTCTGCAGGGAATAATCTAGACCAGGTTGTCCATATGCAGGTACAGCTTCGCTCTCCGTTGGACCGTCGTTACTTGGAAATGATCTGATTATATATTTTCCATATGAATCAAAAGATATATATAAGATATTGTTGAAATCATAATTTCAAATGTAATAATTTTTAGAGTTGCATTCTTACTTTGCAAGCGTGTTTGTACAAACGATATATTCGACGTCCTCGTTGAATGGATTTAAAAACGCAAATGCCGATGTCCTTAACCACACCCAGTCGCGATTCTTGGCTCGAAATCTGTACATGACAGTTACGACTTGCCCCTTCAGCTTCAACACTAGAAAATACAAGTCACGACGTGTTAATAATAATCTTATTACATCTATTACATCTTATTATATCTAATAAACTTATTTAATAATAAATATTAAATAAGTAAATTCGTGAATTGATTTAAAAAAAAAAAAACGTAAGAGACACTACCTTTTCCATAAAACACACTACCTTGTTCAAAACTTTCTCGCATGTGTGTCATATCTTCTGGATGAAAGAATTCGTAGCAGGGATGACCTAAGAGTTCTGATGGAGTGTAACCCAAAATTCCACCGACTCTTTGGTCCACGAAGGTAAATTTACCTTCCGCAGAGTGACGTGATATAAATTCTATTGAAGAAAAAAATATACGTTATAATCAGTTTTTTTCTCACACGGTGTTAAATGGAAAATGGATAATAAAAACAGATACTTACTTAAAAGGTGCTTACCGTTATTGCTATTAGAACCTGCTAAGTCGCTACTATTTGGTGTGCTAGTGACCTGTAATCGCCCAATGGCGACAAGGCAGCAATGCGTGGTGGCATTCTCGTCCGTGACTACACCGTCTGGACCAGTCTGAACACCTCCTCTGTCACCTAGACCCACACCTGGTACACATGGGGGAACAAAATCACCTACAGCGTAAAATCATGTATCAGTCCATGATTTCCCGTTGATCGGCAAAAATGTCTTACATACTAATTCGTTTACTATATACATTAGTACATTAAGATGTAATAATATATTGATATAATATATAGATATTAATTCATGACGAAATTTTTAAAATCCAATCTAAAATTTTCTGGGTACAACTTTAGTGATTTTTCATTCATTCGTTCATTGTGCATGCGCATTTGCTTTTATTTCTAAATATTAATATATACGTAAAATTGAGATAAAGTATAATTTAAAATTTGAAAATTGCGAAAATCTGCATCTCTGTCATATTATAGATACGTGCGAAAAGCGTCACTGTATTTTTTAACGTAATCGATAAGACTGAATTAACCAGCTGTTGTTACAAAGCTATCGATAAAATAGAAGGAATTGCGCACGTGGTCATGAATATTAAACAAATACGTTAACAACCGGTAACTGCCGTGAGTCTCTATGGACGACTCTCCATTCAGGTTAAACGAATATTTTGAAAACAAGTATTTCAGTCTAAAAAAATGTACATGTAGTTAGCAAAAACGTATCATTTTTTAAAATTAGTAAATTAGTTTTATTATTATTTAAATAAACCATCAAAAATGGCAAAGTAAAAAAAGAAATAACTTGAGAAAACAATTCTTTCGAACATATCTATAATAATAAACGAAATCAACAGAATAATAATCGTGACTCTATGATTTGATGAAAACAAATGTGAAGTAGAACTAAATGTAAAATAAAATATAGATAAATATATACAGAAAAACGCAGAGGCGGCAGGATTCAGGCGCGATAACTCCAGGCGATTCTTAATTTACAGCACACACGTAGCATACAACGTTCCCGCCGTGTTCCAGGAACGGTTCGTTCGTATTCCTCGCGAGCGCGACGTCTCGTCCGCTTTAAAATAGAAAGCCGAGATCCGCTGTATGTCGTCCCCGAGAGGGAGAGAGAAAGAAATAGAGAGACCGGTAACGGTGGCACATCGTACGATCCAGTGCGCGATTCTCTCTCGAGACATTGAAACCCTGCGCCCGAACTCACCGGTGGGTGGCCAATTCTTGATGTAACCGGTGCAATGCACCACCGCGTAATTTTGACCGTCCCGCGCCGGCGGACCCAGGGAGTTCCTCTGCTTCATACGGTGCAGCCCGTGCGCTGCAGCCATGTCGCCCGTCGTCTGCAGGTTGCCGACCTTCATGCGGCAAATGAAACCTCTTCTCGAACCCATGCATAGCCGCATCGAAGCTGCAGAAATGAGAAAAATTCCATCAATCGTATTTCTACAAGTACGAGTATTTTATTATGTAATCTTGGACGGTTTTATTATGGTGTTTAAGAACACAAATGACTCTGATGTATTATATTTGCATATAAAATTCGAGCTAACATAGAAAGGACCTCGCACCAAATACATAGAACTGGCTTTCGATGGAATTGGTTGTTTCTTTTCATATGTTGTAGCTTATGTCATGTTGAACAAACGATGTAATAGCCTCAAAGCTAAATATTGGATAGTTACTGAGTTACAGCCAGTCAAGTAACTCGTAGAATGTCTCATATTTGACTCTCTGTAAATCAGTAATTATCTATTATTTAGCTTTAAGCCTATTGCATTTTTTGTTCAACAGATTATAAGCTAGAACATATGAGAACATCAGCTGATCTTACCAAGATTCAATTTTACATGATAAGTACGAGGTTTTTGAACCTATATAAAATCCTAGATGAAATTGAATCTGCTAATTTTCTTACACGTAACTTATGACTTGCTGAATAAAAAAATTTAATAGGTTCAAAGCTAAATAATAGATGGTTTCTGATTTATAGCCAGTTAAATACGAAAAATTAGGACTTTGCGAGTTGTCCGACTGGTTGTAACTCAGTAACTATCAAATTATTTAGCTTTGAGGCTATTATATTTTTGTTCAGTAAATCACAAGCTACAATATATGAGAAAACTAGTACGAGAATTTTTGAACCTATATAAATCCTAGATGAAATTGAATTCCAGTCAAATCATCTGATTTTCTCACATGTTGTAACTTATGATTTGCCGAACAAAAAATGTAATAGGTTTTAAGCCAAATAGATAGTTCCTGATTTACAGCCAATCAAACATGAAAAATTAGGAGTTGTTTGACTAGAGTTGTAACTCAGTAACTATCAAACTCTTTAGCTTTGAGGCTATTACATCTTTTGTTCGCAGTAAAACAACGTGAAACAGAAACAAAAACAGCCAAGTCCAAAATCCTATGTAGGTATTTGGTGCGAAATCCTTGCATAGAACTGAATGACTGTTTGTTGAATTACACTGGCCCTCCTTTTTCACCGTTCCTGTTTTGAGATCTAGTACTCGGCCGCCGTGTTGCGGTTCCGCCGCGCTGAGCTGCTCCCGCACCTTCTCGGTGTCGTCCGGATGAACCTGCGTATAGAGGCTGGTGCCGTACCAATCGCTCTGGGTGTAGTTCAACACGGGCGCGACCGAGTCGGACACGTAGATGATCCTGCCTGTGTCGCAGCTCACGACGAAGAGGAAACCATCGGCCGCTTCGAGGATCAAATGCTTCAGCTCTTGATCCGTGAGAAAGGAAGGCTTGTAGGCGTTGTCGGTAGCGGTATTTCCGGTCCCTGCGAACACGTTTCATTTCCCTCTGTTCATCAGTGTTCATCGAAACGTGAAAAACGAGACATGAGGATTTATAGGGAATAATCCGGATATATTTTTATTCGGATCCGGGGATTTATCAATAAGCCTTATATAGATGGATTCATTACGAGTGCTATAACGTGTCTCGAATTTATCGATTTTCTTTGATTAATGTATTGTGTTCTCGTGTCAGTAAGAGATTTTTATATATACAAAAAATAAAATATATATATATATATATATATATATATATACATATATAATAAAATTATTTTTATATAGAGGAAAGCATATTAGGAAAATAAATAAATGATAATAAAACTTAAGGCGCAGATTAAACTGATAAAAGAAATATCGATTGAAGTTTTTTCAAGAAGAAAGAAATTCAGCGTAAAATTGATCAAAGAAAGAGTTACTCCTGAAGCGTGATGCAAATCTTGAAATGCACTCCGGCGAATTCCTAAGCAAATCGTGTCCTATCGAATATTGAAATCGAATAACGCCTCTCGATAACACAGCTAGTCGTCTCTTTCGAAGTCGACCTCCGGAGAGACGCGAGGTCCGAACGCCATAGTGTGGTACCAAAAATGAGGACGAGGCACCTCGCCAACGGAGGTAACTATCGAAGTGCAAGATCGGAATTGCAAAGTGGACGGCGGATCCCGAGAGAGAGAGAGAGAGAGAGAGAGAAAGAGAGAGGCTGAAAGGAGAAGAAGAGAGAGAGAGAGACCGCTGCGATGCGATCTTTACCTCGATATACGGAGAAATTCCGGGAAGAGATACTTTAACGACTTCCAAACAAGATCTATGGAAGACCCCTGGTGACCTTCGTTACCATTATTTTCCACGTGGTGTATGTCTGTCGTTGGGATACGTTATTGCCGTCGTCATATAGGAAAACCCGATGGTTATCGGATGATATTAATTTTTTACGCGGTTATATAAATGATATATAAATTATAAAGGGTGTATGTAAATATGTGCGAAATATTTTAGGAGATGATTCTTATTTGTTAAAAATTAAAGGGGGTTCCTTATATAAAAATATACTCTTATATCCCTCCCTTTTTTCTCATATTTCAGACAAACTAGAAAAATAAAACTTAATAGATTTTCACTAATAAAAAAGATATTGATTAATGTTAAAAAAATATATAAACTTAATTTTTACATCCTTCTTTAGAAAAGTGTAACTCCTCAGAGAGGGATGTAAGAGTTATGTGTGTTTATATAAGAAACCCTCCTTAATTTTCAACAAAGAATCATCTCTTAAAATATTTCGCACTTATTTAGATATACCCTGTATATTAAATATCTAAATGATTATATAAGTATTCTTAATCATTTAGATAAAATTTAATTGTCATCGTGTATGTATTAATAGAAAAAAGATTGCGATGCTTTTTCTTTCGGACGATTTTATGCATTCTAAAATTTGTCGGAAAAAATAATTTTTTTTTTGTAATAATTAGATAATAGATAATTTTATATGCAAATATATAAGTGCATAATATAAATGTATAAAATATGTAAAAGTCACAGAACATTTTTTTCTTTTTCTAATAATGCGAGTATTTGAGCAATCAATAAAGAAATCTGAATATGATTAGACAAATAAAAGAGATTCGCTTGAAATCGATGCACACCGTTCGATGCATTCTACATTTGATGGTATGCAATTCCATGTACGATAGCCGTTTAATTGTCATTCCTATGCATCCTAACGCACTACGATCTAACATTGAACAACACTGTCACGACGGTGCATCGAGAATTTTTGCCGGATACCTTCGAAATTACTCAAGTATCACATGGAATATATATATTGTGCTATTATTCTTACACATTATTATCATTATATATAAATATATATTTATATAAATTATTTATTTATATCTTAATAATAATAATTTATATAAATATAAACAGGGTGTTTCTAAAACTCTGTCAGAGATTTTAAGGATGTATTCTACGAGTCAAAATAAGAAAAAAAGTTTGTATAAATATGGATCCAAAAATAAATTCCTTAAAATCCCTGACACAGTTTTAAAAACACCTTGCATATATGATAATAATATATAGGAATAATATATATATATATATATATATATAATTCTTAAATAGTAAATCGCAGTCCCTATCAAATTTCATGCATTCATTGCATTGTCTAAATCAAGGTATTATTATATCAAGAATATAACAAAGGTAGGAAGAAGTGCTGCTATTTTGCGTATTGAATGACTAAGAAAATTCTCTCTCTTTAAGCATCCACGAGGTGACATCTCGTCAAGGTACAACCTATAAACATAAAAAACCGCTGTTCTCGCGACAGAACGGCGTCGTTCTCGCCTATCGTTCGCGCTGAACGGTTCTTCAGCTTCCTAGAAATTTTTACCGCTGACATATCCCGGGGTCGTAAAAAATCCGCTTGGTGCTCTCCTCTCTCTCTCTAGACTCTAGCTAACTGACGTACGCGTCGCGACCGCATAATGCTCGTCCACGTAGCGCATGCACGAGGTTTTCGCGCGCGTAAACGGGTGTCCTTTCCCTCTCTCAGGTGAAAGAGGAGAGACGGACCCTCCGAGAGGAGAGAGATTTGTATGCAGCGGCCCACGTCGTCGGGAAAGAGGAGAAGCGGCTATAAACAACGCGACGCACCACCAATACCTGGGTAGAATCACGGCAGAAGCTCACGCACTATACGCAGCACGCGTCCATCGGGTCCTCTCTCGGGAGGACTCAGGTAGAGATAGCCAGTATCCGGCAGAAACTACCAAAGAGACTGCCGCCGATGGACGGGACCCGCCCGTCATCCACCGGAAGCATATATCGTGCTCACTGCATTCGATATGACTGTCAGAGTTCTCGAAACCCGCCGCGACGTTCGATGCATCCCTATATATATATATATAATATATAGTTGGAAAAATTGTGTTTTCTTGTTAAAAACGGTCCCCGTGAAAATTTTTGTGGTCAATATTTCATACATTCATGTGTAAATTTGACATATTGCTGTTGTGTTAATTGAACTTAAATGTTAAGTTAAGAATTTACCAAGGCTCTATAATATAAATATATATATAAATTGAGAGTGTCAAACTTAAATGTTAAGTTATTTAAATAACTGAAATAAGATGGGAAAATAACACAATACGCATCTATTTTTAATTTTATGAAACAATAAATATGTTAATTTATTAGTGACGAGATTTATCTGTTAAAATTTATAGTAAAAAATGTTGATTTTTTATTTTATAAAACAAGTAAGAATGATAAAAGAATTTTACATTAAAACTATGTTAATTACTTTGCATGAAAAGTTTTATTTGAATTCTTTTCTCGAAACTCAACTATCTTTAGCAAAACTGCAAAGTTAATTTTTTTCTGCGTCTGTATTTAAAAATCAAGAATTTTATTTTATGCTTAAAATAATTTTATTTTAATCAATATTTTTATAAAATTCTCTCTAAAAATAAAATACAATTCTTTAGTTGCAAGATTAATGAGAAATACCTAATATTAGCTTTTGTTAATCCGGGCTTCTTTGGAAAATAATTGATTTAATATAAAAACAATTTATAAGAGACTGGTAAAAATTCCATTTTAATAATCTTTACTTTCTGAGAAAAAATTCATAAATATAAGACTATTTTTCTATGCATCTGGGTGTATGTCTGCCCTTAATAAAAATTTATATATAATTTTTTTTTTAAACGTTTTATATAATTTTATTATATAATTAATTAAAAAATAAACAAAATTTAATTTTTAATAATTTCTAAAATTTGTATATAATTATTTTTGAAAAAAGATTAAGAAATAGGTGTCTCTAGGTCTCTCTTAAAGTTCGACGTGAAAGGTCTTCGTGGAAAATATATCGGTCTTTTATTCGTCTTGGACCTAACAAGGAAGTCGCGACTGTCGGTCGTATAAGTATCCTAAAAGCACTCGTAAATTCTCGCTTCTGTCAAGACGGAAATCTAATGTTCTCCCGCGGCCGGGAAGACTTAGGCGAGTGTTTTCCACGTAATCGATAGTCGCAGGCAGGTACGTAACATAACATATATATATATATGGCGGGTTGACTATACAGCCGTAATTTAATCGCCTTCATGTTAAGACTCCGAGATTTCGCGTTGCGTCCAAGTTATTGCACCGCTCGTGCCGGATAACTCAAACATCGCTGCAACTTAATCGTCACGTCTCGCGTCGAAAACTGCATCGTTTCTTATCGAAGGCGTCCGATGCAGGGACGAGAGGAAGAAGAAATAATAAAAGAGAGAGAGAGAGAGAAATTTGTTTCAGATATGGAATGTAATTATAACAGATAAAATATAAAAAAAGAAACTTTAGAGAAAAATTAGTTTCTTAAATTAAAAATAAATCATTAATGCGTCGATAAAATGCGAAAGTTAGATTTAGGAAAATATGGTACGAAAGTATTATATATTAATAAAAAGAGAACGAAGGAAGAAAAACTTTTCGGCTGGATTTGCCAACTTTGCGACGCATGTGTTAAGTTCGAGTACTCGAAACTTAAGTTAAATTCAAGTGGTTTATGAGTAGCTTGTAACTTATCGGACGTTCGAGATTTTTCTCTCGACGCCAAAGAACTTTCTACTTTAAATAATCGGAATGGCTTTTCAATATCTTGCCGTCGAATTTTTTCCGACATTTTTATACGACTAAAATGCAATTTTCTAGAACGTACAACAGATGCCGCAGAATTTAAAGTCCGCGATTCTTAAAAACTTATTCTAATTTTTTTAATATTTTGGGCATCAAATATTTTCACCAAAATTCTATCAAAATAAAATTTACTCGAAATTTTTTTAATCAAGAAGAGAAAAACTGCAACCAATATAAGTATAATATTTCAACTCAGATTCAAAATTCGAAATATTTTGATAAACAAAATAAATGACTTTGATTAGCAAGGATTAATTTAAGATCTCATCGAATCCATCGAATATACAGAGACGATTTTCCCTTAGCAAAAATGTTGAGAGAAGTCAATAATTTTCGAGTTATAAGCGATTGAAAAAAATGGATTTTTTGAAAACTAAACGTTTTGGAGTCAAAAGTCTAACATAATTACATTCTTCAGTTAATTCCAGGTAGAGTTTACTATAATAAAATTTTAATTTGAGGCTTAGTTATAAAGATACATAATGACAAATATTGGAAAGTTGTAAAAAATGATGACTTTTTTTGACATTTTCGCTGAGGAAAAATCGTTCCCAAATTGACCAAAGAATCCATTCGTGATCGTTGGTCCGTTAGTTAGCGGACACCCTGCAGAAACAACCGAGTTTCTGAAGCAAAAGAGAAGAAAATCTGATGGTAAATAATTGACTGTAGAATCGAAGAAGGTTCACTCACCTCTGAGAGCTTTCATGTGCGCCACCGCCATCCTCAAGATCGTGAGCTTGTCGGGTTTCCGGGCCAGGGCTGAACAGGTCGGCACCATATCGGAGAGCTCGGTGATGTAGGCGGTCATCTTGTTCCGTCGCCGCCGTTCGATTTCGCAATGGTTCTCCCTGCTGTAAGTCGCAAGACAAAACCTGAGGTATATAATTGCATAGTTCAAGGAATCGGTTTCTCCTAACCGAGGACTAAAAAGAATCGACGAAGAAACCTTTTTTTTTTCGCGTCCTGCACGAGTCGAGGAAATAGCGTGAAATAACATTCGCGATACGGTATTCAATTTATGTCGAATTGCGCTTTTTATGTATAATCGCGAACTTCTCTTCGCGTAAACCACGGTAAACTAGAATTCATTCGGCCATATACGAACCACCGAGTGTTTCTTCCAATTAAAATTATTATAATCATCACATAAATCATTTCATCTTATCCTCTAAAATATATGTACAGGTATATGTACGCGGAGAGAATTTTCTCTTAGCATTTACCTTGAAAATCATAATCATGGAACAATATGGTATTGGAAGAATTTTATACAGGAGTTTCTCTGATTAGATATTTGTCGCAATAAAAAATATTGATATATGTATACATAATAAAATTAATCAAACATATGTTATATCTTATTGCGATAGATATGATTTCAAAATAATTTGTTCTCACTCGACTTGGCGCGAAATAAAGTCATATATTTGTACTCATTAGCAGTCGTCTAAAATTTCTTGCGTCAATTAATCATACTTAACGTAGATGCAATTAAAACTTGGCATAAGACACGCCAGCTGAAATGAACTCTATACTATATACGGGCGTCGTTGGCGCCATGATCGATTCGGCCGATAAATTCTCGAGTAATTCATCGAGGCCGGGGGAGGATATCAGGGCGAGACCACAATTTGAGGCCTCCCCTGTTATTACGGCTACCAGAGGGTAACCGCCGTGGATAACGGCCGGGCACGTCTCCCTTTACTTCGCCGTCGACGGCGAGCTGCGTAATCGTCGGCGCGCAAATCGTAAATTTAATGGCATTTAATTCGCGACAATTTTCCAGGAAAGTTCGCGAGGGCAGATCCCGGATCCGCTCACGCAACACGTAAGTCGGATTCCCGGCTCGATGTGCAAATCGCGCGCGACCGGTTAATTCCTTATCGACGCTAGGTTTCGCCAAACCGCTCATCGTTTCGCCAAGTTGGTCTTCGTCGACAATATGTAAGTTAAGCCTTCTTCACGGTCTAGTTCGCGATTTCAATTACCTTCTCTACGTCAGTATCATATGTCGCACAATAATGTGACTGATCTAAAGCAATTTTAAGCGATGCGAGTATTTATGAGACTGGTACAGATGATCCAGAAGCGGAAAATATTTTCCTACTCTGCGTCAAATTCAAGTAAGTGCGCCGCAACTTGTAAGGATCTTAATTGTCGCAATCATCATTTGAATTTATCCTGAAAATAAGAGTTAAAATACAATTCTACTATGTACCTACACAGCAAAATTAACCGAACATATTTTATATCTTATTGTGGTAGATATTAATATTTTTGATTGCGATGAATATTAATCAGAGAAACTCTGAAAAAATTCTGTCAGTATCATATCCCACGATTACGATGATTTTCAGGGTAAATTAATTCGCTGAAAAGATTCTCTCTGCGTGTAAATGTAAGATTAAATTAAGAATTACATTTCCCAACAGAATTATTGTATCAAATAAGTTCTTTATTAAACTGAGTCGTTTGATTGCGAAAAATATTTTCCTATTCTGCGTCAAATTCTAGTAAGTGCGCCGCAACTTGTAAGGATCTTAATTGTCGCAATCATCATTTGAATTTACCCTGAAAATAAGAGTTAAAATACAATTCTACTATGTACCTACACAGCAAAATTAACCGAACATATTTTATATCTTATTGTGGTAGATAATAATATTTTTGATTGCGATGAATATTGATCAGAGAAACTCAGAAAAAAATTCTGTCAGTATCATATCCCACTATTACGGTGATTTTCAGGGTAATAATTCGCTGAAAAGATTCTCTCTGCGTGTAACTGTAAGATTGAATTAAGAATTACATTTCCCAACAGAATTATTGTATCGAATAAGTTCTTTATTAAACTGAGTCGTTTGATTGCGAAAAATATTTTCCTATTCTGCGTCAAATTCAAGTAAGTGCGCCGCAACTTGTAAGGATCTTAATTGTCGCAATCATCATTTGAATTTATCCTGAAAATAGAGTTAAAATACAATTCTACTATGTACCTACACAGCAAAATTAACCGAACATATTTTATATCTTATTGTGGTAGATATTAATATTTTTGATTGCGATGAATATTGATCAGAGAAACTCAGAAAAAAATTCTGTCAGTATCATATCCCACTATTACGTTGATTTTCAGGGTAAATTAATTCGCTGAAAAGATTCTCTCTGCGTGTAACTGTAAGATTGAATTAAGAATTACATTTCCCAACAGAATTATTTTATCGAATAAGTTCTTTATTAAACTGAGTCGTTTGATTGCGAAAAATATTTTCCTATTCTGCGTCAAATTCTAGTAAGTGCGCCGCAACTTGTAAGGATCATAATTGTCGCAATCATCATTTGAATTTACCCTGAAAATAAGAGTTAAAATACAATTCTACTATGTACCTACACAGCAAAATTAACCGAACATATTTTATATCTTATTGTGGTAGATATTAATATTTTTGATTGCGATGAATATTATTCAGAGAAACTCAGAAAAAAATTCTGTCAGTATCATATCCCACTATTACGTTGATTTTCAGGGTAAATTCATTCTCTCTGCGTGTAACTGTAAGATTGAATTAAGAATTACATTTCCCAACAGAATTATTGTATCGAATAAGTTCTTTATTAAACTGAGTCGTTTGATTGCGGAAAATATTTTCCTATTCTGCGTCAAATTCAAGTAAGTGCGCCGCAACTTGTAAGGATCTTAATTGTCGCAATCATCATTTGAATTTACCCTGAAAATAAGAGTTAAAATACAACTCTACTATGTACCTACACAGCAAAATTAATCAAACATATTTTATATCTTATTGTGGTAGATATTAATACTAAAAACTCACCTTTAAAAAAAGGTAAAAAAAGGCGACCAGTTAAGGGCACGCCATTAACAAAAATTATCCATTGCAAACCCATGTACAATAGAATTGTATGAAAAATTATCGATTATAAACCCATGTACAATCGTAACAAAAGTAATGAAATAAAAAAAAAATTGCGCCAAGTGAAAGTAGAAACTTGTACCAGTGGAAAATTAAAGTTGCAGACATATATAGAGTCGTATAATGAATCAATAAAAATTTAAATTTGCAAATGTAGAATTGTACCATAAAAAAACTTATCTTTTAAAAAAAAAGATAAACAAGATGCCAAGTCCATGCGCCATGTGAAAAAGTGTTAAACAAAAAAGTATTTTTAAGTAAAAAAATCTATCAATTGACAAAAATTTATGTTCTAAAATTAATATCTCTACAAAAAGTAATGTCCAATTATTGCGCGAATAAATAAACATTTTTATAAAAAATTAAAATTTAAAAACTTATGCAAATTTAAAATTAATATAAAATAAAAAGAAATAAAAAAATTTTAGTTAAAAAAACTGGGCGCGCTGCAATGAGTTTAAAAGTAACAATTTAATTTTAATATCATTAGAATATTATTTAGCAGCGCGCCCAGTTTTTTTAACTAAAATTTTTTTATTTCTTTTTATTTTATATTAATTTTAAATTTGCATAAGTTTTTAAATTTTAATTTTTTATAAAAATGTTTATTTATTCGCGCAATAATTGGACATTACTTTTTGTAGAGATATTAATTTTAGAACATAAATTTTTGTCAATTGATAGATTTTTTTACTTAAAAATACTTTTTTGTTTAACACTTTTTCACATGGCGCATGGACTTGGCATCTTGTTTATCTTTTTTTTTAAAAGATAAGTTTTTTTATGGTACAATTCTACATTTGCAAATTTAAATTTTTATTGATTCATTATACGACTCTATATATGTCTGCAACTTTAATTTTCCACTGGTACAAGTTTCTACTTTCACTTGGCGCAATTTTTTTTTTATTTCATTACTTTTGTTACGATTGTACATGGGTTTATAATCGATAATTTTTCATACAATTCTATTGTACATGGGTTTGCAATGGATAATTTTTGTTAATGGCGTGCCCTTAACTGGTCGCCTTTTTTTACCTTTTTTTAAAGGTGAGTTTTTAGAGATTATATCATTCATTTTTGTATATGATAAACATCTTTAAATAAATAAGCAAATTCAATTTTTCTGGCATTTTCTTATTTTAGGTACATATATATCCAATAATTAATATACAAAATTAAATATTATTCATCACACAATTTGTATCAAAATAATATATTTTTAAAAATTTATTTTAAATTTATTTAATCATTTTTATCATTGTGATTGTAGTGGCAAGGATTTTATTGCTCAGTGTCATTGCAAGCATCTGGCCTGTATATACCATAATATATTGTGTAATACATTGGCTAAGTATGACAATATGGATTTTGATAGATTCCCATGGAATATTGGAATTTTGTCGGACTTGCAGTCATCCACCACATATGCAGCCTACAATTAAAGAATGCATTTATTCCATATTATTTGCTTCCGTTATTGGCATAGTGCACATTTTTATATATCTCAATGCTGTAGATAGCAAAACATTTTGAAAACATCTATCTTTCTATGTTATCTGCTTTTTTGAAAATATTGCAGCAAATTTATTATGGCAATATGCTTGTCCTCCTGCAGTTAAAGAGGCTTAGTACTTTAATATAATCTTTATTATTTGTATCATTTCCTTTTTCTTGGGAATTACAGCAATGCTTTTGTACTATATTGTCTTGCATCCCTCAAAAAGACAACATACTTCAAACGCACCAGTTCAAGCAATGTAACTTTGATATTTATTTACTTTAAAAAATGAGAGATAAACTATACAATATGCAATTAACCTTATCTTATGACTTTTATAAATCTTATGATAAAATCTAACTCTCTCTTAATCTTTATTATGAAAAGAATCTCGGTATTATATGAAATAATTTCATTGTAATTAATAGTTTAACTTTCAAAAATTTTGCAAAATAAAATAACTCATACATTGTATTTCTACCATATATATAAAAAAAGATAGGTAAATATAAATAAATAAATATATATTTATGATATACAATAAATAAATATATATTTATATATATATATATATATAAAATGTTGGATTTTTATTATATATATATAATTTTAAAAAATCTTTTTTATATGCTATTGAATTTTAATACATACAATTTTGATTATATGTATTTTAATTGATTATATTTATAAGTATTTTTATATTATCTTAAAAAGACTGCATAGAATTATTTGTGCGACACTCTTATATGTATGTATAATTAATAGGGACCAACTACACATTTTTTTCCACTGAATAAAAACAATCTCAATATTAAAATTAAATTATAAAAAAGATACTGTGATATTTTATTGATGAGAAATGTACATTTATAATTGTATTAAATACAAAAATAAACATGCCATGAATTACTATATATACATATTTTCATAATTATCAAACTTAAAAATATAATATTGTTACCAAAGAAGAAAGCACTATTTAAAAACTCTAAAAGTTCATAATTTGTTAAATTAGTAATTAAATACTGCATTTTGTATAATTTTTAAGCTTTATTCTTTTATTTTTCTTTATTTAATTGAATAGATATTAACATCCAATGTAGCATACAGATTAAATTAACAACCAAAAAAATAAATCTTAACTTTGAAATATATTTTTGTTTCTTTTAAATATCAATCAACTGGATTTTGTACTACTATTAATATGAATTCTTTATCTGGTGCCATCATAATTTTATGTTTTTTGCTACGTATGCGCAAGAAAGTTAAATCATTTGTTGGATTCAAGTCACGTACGACAGAACGAGCTTTATCTGACAATTGACTTATCAAACCTGCGTATTGAACTGTTGTCGTATTATCTAATGTTGACTTTATAGGAATACCTAAAACAAATATAATTTTATAAATTTTTGTTTACAACTACAAGTAAATCATGTCAATGATCTCATGTAATACCTTCTGCATTCACCACTATTGTTCCAACTACCCTTTTATGAGACTGAATTTGTTTCATAGTTTCTTCAACCTCTTATAAATTATTTCATCGAAATTTATTAATAAAATTTTTATTTTAAATATTCTAATAACGGAAGCAAATCATATGGAATAAATGCGTTCTTTAATTGTAGGCTGCATATGTGGTGGATGACTGTAAGTCCGACAAAATTCCAATATTCCATGGGAATCTATCAAAATCTATATTGTCATACTTAGCCAATGTATTACACAATATATTATGGTATATACAGGCCAGATGCTTGCAATGACACTGAGCAATAAGATCCTTGCCACTACAATCACAATGATAAAAATGATTAAATAAATTTAAAATAAATTTTAAAAAATATATTATTTTGATACAAAGTGTGTGATGAATAATATTTAATTTTGTATATTAATTATTGGATATATATGTACCTGCAATAAGAAAATGCCAGAAAAATTGTAAAATAGTTCCTATAGCACTGATATTAGATTTATCTTGTTAAGCTAATCGAATGCTGCGATGATAACTAGCCATTGCCCAACCCATGCTCACAAGTGAGCTGATAATGCTACCTGCTTGATGTACAACTGAAAAAAATATAGAAGCTAATTAAGAAAATTATTAAAAATATATGCATACTCATACATAGGCATTTATATAATTGAAATATTATTGAAATAATAGCAAAATATCTGATTTTGTATCACAGACTGTAAACTTGCACATAAACTATTATGACAATAAATTTGCAAATAATAACATTAAAATTGAATGTAAAAATTGAAATTGAAAATATCTAACCCCGCACGCTGTCAATATAGCGGAGGGCAACTATTATTAAAAATATATGCATACTCATACATAGGCATTTATATAATTGAAATATTATTGAAATATTATGACCATAAATTTGCAAATAATAACATTAAAATTGAATGTAAAAATTGAAATTGAAAATATCTAACCCCGCACGTTGATTGATTGAAAATATCTAACCCCGCACGCTGTCAATATAGCGGAGGGCAACTATCGCCGTCTGTTGTAAAACGTGCGAGATGGACATTTCCAATACATGCATCTATTTATGTGTTGTGTACGTGTGATATATGTGTGCGCATGTGTTGTATACGTGTGAATACGTGTAGCACGATACTACTATGTTTGCGTGGTCGATGATGACAATGATGACGGGGACGTTTCTTAAAAGAAATTTTTCATATTTCGACTTTGCATTTTTATATCTCTGCTTACAAATCACGTAGAGCAGAAATAAAGACACTTTTATTATATAATTCAAACTCAATCTATCGATTAAGTCTAGTATAAACTCGATTGCTTCAGCCGTTATTGAGAATTCGAAATATTATAAAGACTCAAATGTCCGACTCGCGTTAAGATACACGGTGTCTCGGCTACGTCCTTAACTGGTCGCGAGACACTACCGTGTCTCTTGATTTTTGATTGCGATGAATATTAATCAGAGAAACTCTGAAAAAATTCTGTCAGTATCATATCCCACGATTACGATGATTTTCAGGGTAAATTAATTCGCTGAAAAGATTCTCTCTGCGTGTAAATGTAAGATTGAATTAAGAATTACATTTCCCAACAGAATTATTGTATCAAATAAGTTCTTTATTAAACTGAGTCGTTTGATTGCTCTTTCCTGAACGGATGTCCGCTCCGAAATGAGAATAAGGAAAGAGAGACGAAATGATAAAAAATTTGCTCCACGGAATGGGTAGTTTCACAATCAAACTGTAACATCGATATCCCGTCCGGACACATGGAGTGCGAGATTAAAGTTTGATATCGATATGCTGATTGGTTTGCGCGAACCTTTTTTTCCTCGGTGTCTACTCACCGCGACTGGATGGCTGCGATATGAAATATTGAAAAATAAAATTGATCCGTTCAACGGGAAAGGAGGGAGGAGAAAACGTCGTCTGGACGCAATGAAATTTATCACTTATTTATGTATTATACACTTACATATATGTAAAAATTATATAAATATATTTCATATCAATTAATCACTTGCACATTCTCAGAAAAGTTCTTAGTATGCACTTACTGAAATTCAGACTTTATTTCGAAAATCAGATTATTTTTCTACACAGAGAGAATTTTCTCTTAGAATTTATCCTGAAAATCATAGTAATCGTGGGACAATATGGTGTTGGATAATAAATATTATTGCATTTCTACCTCAAAAAATACCCCATCAAAATATTCGGTTCGTCGTTAACTCCTTGGATTTTTGTTAAATAATTTCGAATTTTTGTAGTGTTTAATTTTTCTACATTTCTCATTTCGCAAGAGTTTCTCTGATTAATATTTACTCTATAATAAAAATATTAATATATTACAATAAAATATATTTGATTAATTTTCCTATGTACATATTAATATTTTTTATTGTGGTAAATATTTAATTCCAATACCATATAAATATATAAATATAAATATATTGTCTCACAATCACCATGATTTTCAGGGTAAATTTTAAGAGAAAATTCTGTTCGTGTAGATCTGAATACTAAAATACTTTTGCATAATTATTTAAATATAATGATTCACAAAAAAATCATATAATAACAATGTAAAAATAATGATATAATTTATCTCTATATCTCTCTTATAGAGTTTTGTCACTTGACGTATTAATGTGTAATTACAGAAAAGATAATCAAGAGAACATAATTATTCTTTTAATTGAATATGAATGTCATAAAAAAAAAGCTATAACATAACAATTTGGAAGTCGAAAAGAAAATAACAAGAAAGAGTAAAATTAGTCACGTTGCAAGTGAATGCCGATTGCCTTTCGCATCCCTCTCATTATACGACTCCGTGCAATTTTTTCGTTGAACAGTCGATCGTTATCATTATTATTATCTCGTCCCGAGGACCAAAGGGATTCGTAACGCTCGGCGACGTCGTAGATGGTGGAGGCCCGCTATTTAAAAGAGGCCACAACGCTTAAAGCGCGAGTATAAAGCGGAGTATGCGCCGCGCGGCACAGCGAGAGCGAGAGAGAAAAGGGATGTAGAGAGAGGTACAGGAACGCGATCCGTGTAGAGGAGAACGGAAAGAGAACTCCTGGGTCAGAGGTCAGACGCTCCGAAGTTGCCCGCTCGCTCCGTGGGTCCACCAGCTCTCTGTACCCACCGGGGCATACCGGGTGTCCCGATACACCCGGTTCTCCGAGCCCGAGCACCCTCGCGCGACACATTTTTTCGCGCTTTTCGGGTACTCTGTTGTTATATTTTATTACATCTTATTTTTATCTCTCGCGCAAACTTCCATCTTTACGCAGACTTTTTTTCAATTAAATGTATAGCGACTTCTCCCGATTGTGAAGTTTGTTTAGCATCTCGTTGGAAAAAGCAAATTTTAAAGCATTCATAAAAATTATGTGGTTTTTACCATATTTACTTGGTTGAGAAAAAGCTAAATGTATATTGAAATAATAAAAAAAAAATTAAAAAATGCACTTTGATTATATAATATATGTACAAAAAGTATATATAATTTCTTGCTTGTTTGAAATAGATAAAGTGGCAAAGCACAAAATAACGCAGTGGTTTTTAATCGGTAATAATTTAAACCGAAGGCGAGCCACAATGAACCAAGATACCGCATTTACCACGCTATTTAATACACAGAGTTCGTCGGATGCTGCGATGGACGACATGGTAAAAGTGCCCTGACCCCTAGACCCAGAGGTCAACACTGACCCCGTGACACCGGTCACGTTACGTGAAAAAGAGGATACTAGTTGAAGGTTGAGGTAGTAGATCCTTTTATCCGCCGTGACTTCGTTTCAAGCGTAAAATACGATGCATCCTCGCGCAAGAAACTTCAATTGTAAGGTAAGACGAAATAAGGTAATGCGCGATTTATTTACCAATTTATTTCGCGTTAATTAATCAGCAATGGAAAAACAATAAGAACGCGATAAGACAAAAAGAGGAGTTTATAGAATAATGAGATTTTTAGAATTTATTATATCCTGAAAAAATCGTGGTAATATGATATTGGAAGAATTTTATAAGAGTTTCTCTGATTAATACCCACGATAAAAAATATTAATATGTTCGTGATAAAATTAATTGGACATATTTTATTGCGATAGATATTAATATTTTTTATTGTGGTAAAAATATTAATCAGAGATACTCTTATAAAATTCTTCCAATGCCATATTGTCCCACGATTATCATTATTTTACAGGAAAATGATCTCTGTGTACATTTCTCTGAAATAAATAATCTAAAATTCTTATATCGATAATATCAGTCAGCAGAGCCGTAAAATTATAAAATACTGCTCCAATTGTTATGAAAAACATCGAGTTCATACACCCTGTACACGACTTTCTATGTCGCGGCGATCTAGTGTGTTGGTTCAGAAATACACGTGCTACACATACGAAGTCCCACGGAGAAGAAAAATTATCCCGTCGTATAAGGAGGAGGCGAGATCGCGAAGAAAGCGAGTTATCATCGAATCGCTCCGCGTTTAGGGACGCTGCTAAATAGATAGTTTGTTCTCGATATCGCTCCGAGTACTTTCGATATCGTCCAACATGCTTTATCTCTGATAATAGATAACGAAAGTTGTTATACATGATTATACAAAGCTTTGTGATACGATTTACAATGCGATTTATAACGTCTACTCAAAAGAATTGTTTAATGATCCTCTGACTCTCTTTTGCTCTTTAAGCGGGAACATAAATAGTTCTAGATTTATGATTTTTTTCTCAGAAAGTATTAGAATTATCAAAATAGAATTTTTACCTATCTATTATTAGTGCACAGAGAGAATTTTCTCTTAGAATTTACCCTGGAAATCATAGTAATTGTGGGACAATATATAGTATTGGCTTTTATAAAAGTTTCTCTGATTATTAATATTTACCACAATAAAAAAATGTTCGTATCTACCAGAATAAGATATAAAACATGTTCGATTGATTTTAGTATGTAGATATTAATCAGAGAAACTTGTAAAATTCTTTCAATACCATATATTGTCCCACGATTATCATGATTTTCAGGGTAAATTATAATTGTAAGAAAAAATTCTCTCCGTGTATATATATATATATATATATATATATATATATATATATATATATTTAGTAATATATAAAATTTTCATTAAAACATAGTAAAAAATATGGCAGATATTGCTGCTGACGCCAGGTGCTGTTACGTTTTACGGTACCCAATATGCAATCTATATGATTTATTGCAATCTGTATGGTACAGGACTTTTTGCCTTGGTTTTTTAAACAGTGATTTCAAAAAACGATCATTTTTTAAAATAAAAAATTCGTACTTATATTCAAATAAGTGTTATTTTACAAATATTGCGAATTTTGAAAAATCGCTACAACAAAGACTAAATTTATCTGTATATTTTAAGAATTAATCGAATTTTTCGTTTCAGACGAACAAAAAAATTTCATATTACAATGAATTCGAAATGGGTGTAAAACGTAACAGCATTTGACATCAGCAGTAATAGCTGCCATATTTTTAAATATTTTTCAATAAAAATTGTACCTTATATACATATACAGGGTTTGTCCGGAAAGTAATGCGTCGCATTTTTTTGTGACGCGACTATACATCGCAGAGCGATGGGACCGGTTGGGGAGGAAGGGGGGTACCCTTAGCTTTCCAACGGTAGGTCGCTCAATTGTTTCCATGCGCTTGGAGGGTTAGGACGGCTTATTCTGTGAACCTCTGCTTAGTGGTCGCGTCGAACTTGTGATGGAGAGAACGATAGAGCAACGCTATGCGATAAAGTTTTGCGTGAAGCTGGACAAGACGCCGCTGGAAACTTTTGAAACGCTCAAGAAAGTTTGGCCCCGGCGGACTTTTTTTTATTTCCTCGGCTGAAAAGGGAGCTCAAAGGACAACAGCTCGAGTCGGTTGACAACGTACAAGCTACTTCGACGGCCTCCCTGAACAGCATCCCAGTCAAGGAGTTCCAGAAATCTTATGACGCATGGAAATCGCGTTGGCAAAAATGTATTGACGCAGAAGGGTCATACTTCGAACAATTTTAAGTTGTTTTACCTATGCGATCAACAAATTCTTTTTTAAAAAAATGCGACGCATTACTTTCCGGACAAACCCTGTATAATAGACTGGTAAAAAGCCCATTTTGATAATCCTAATACTTTCTGAGAAAAAAATTCATAAATACAGGCTATTCTTTGATGCCTCTCATAGTGTACTATATGTCCTTCCTTAAATATTCTCGAACACTCGTGTGCACGAATTTACGAACTTGGGAAACAAAGTTGTACGCAAATCGCGATAACTCAATTGTACGATTTATCGTTATGATTCGCTCCTCACAAATATATAGATGCGGCTGCGTCGATGTGCATGAAATTAAGGATCGGCGAGTAAATAATGCATTCGCTGCGCCCTTGTATGCCCCGGTAATAGAAGAATATACATAAGAATAATAAACGGACATATACGAGTGTATTCGTCTTGGTTACTAAAACGGATAAAGGAGCGAATGCTAGGCTTTATACAACGCATGATCCGACTGCGGCCGTGTTATTTGCGATTGAGAAAAAAACTCGAATGATAATATAACTTCCTTATTTCATATTTCCATCTTGTTTGCTATTCTTTTCAATTTATATTCTAATACAGTATATCCCATCTCACGACCCTCGTTCTATTTACTTCGCAGTATATATATGTATATGTACGAAATTCGGAAATTCGATGTTGCATATAATGAAGGGCGAACTTTGAATAAATTTTAATGACGATAGGCCGTCGTTGCAAGGATTGAACGAAGAGATTCCCAATATGTAATCCCCGGTTGTTAGCATTCTAGGGTGAATTTTCCCCGTACGTTCACCGCTCTGCGACTTATTACGCCAGGGAGGAAGCTTTTTAATTAATTGGCCTATGAGAGCAATCTGCACGACGATCTCTATAGCGAAGCCACCGCTGGCTTTCCTTATACGGCGTTTAAGGACACGTGCTTTTCACTTCGGTGCAAGATAATCTCTCCATCGTTTAGAGCCTTCTTAAGGTGACTCCGAGTTACTTCGGCGAGTAATATCCTCTCGCAAACTTTTGCCAACTGCGAAGACTCGGCACCGCCTGCTATGTCTGATTACCGTTTTACGGAAGAAGTTCCGTAAGAAGAAAGTTCCGGAAGAAAATTTCTCTCTCTCTTTCTCTCTTGACATTTCTTTGTATGTCTTACATTGTAATGATTTGAAGAAAGATTATTTTTAAAGAAGATTCTTTTCATGTATATTAATTGAAAGAAATTAAGATTGACAGATGCGTTTACGAGGAAAATACGATTCACTTATTTGAACATGAAAATAAATTATTGTGACGTTTAGACGAAAACCAAATACAATTTTTTTAATTTCTTTATGCTAAGAACTTTCATACAAAAAATTAACATTTCAATATTATTACATATTTTATTCATAAAGCAGAATTTAAAATATTATACGCAACAAGAATTTTCTCCTGGAATTAACATTGGAAGAATTTTTTCAGAGTTTCTCCGATTAATATTTACTACAAATAAAAAATATGGATATCTACCACAGGAAGATAAAATATGTTCGATTAATTTTATTACGTACATATTAATATTTTTATGGTAAATATTAATTAATCAAGGAAACTTATATATATAAAAATTCTTCCAATACCATATTGCCCCACGATTATCATGATTTTCAGGGTAAATTCTGAGAGAAAATTCTCTACCTGTACCATTAATATATCATATTAAATTAATATATTATATTAATATATTAATATATATATATTACTGATATATAGACTATTAAAATAATATATTATATTGAAAAAATATTTGAAAAATTTTTGAATGATATACGTCAATTGGAACAGGAAGTAAAAAGGAAATATGAATAAGAGCTGTCGGAAAAGGGCTGTGTCAACACGATGCCGCAATAAATCCGAACACAGTCGTCATTTATAACGTGTCTATGTGTGGCGAACGTTGCGATTATTCGTTCGCAGCAGTAAATATGTTGCGCGGAAATTTATGGCTCGACACGCTGCCGTTTCGCGCTATTATAACGTCTTCGTTTGGAAATGATTTAAGCAATGTTCCATATTTGTTATGAATGTTATTCATTCGCCAATTCGTGCTTGGCGTTGAAAAATTGGAGGAAAAATAGTTCTGGAGCGATTTCACAAATTTTTTCCGCAATTAATTAACACACGCTAGTGCGCACAAATTTTTCGTTCTCCATTAACTCTCGCATTATTTTCATCCTCTCTAAAATAACAAACGATGAGATAAAAATAATGATTTGCTCTGTGAAATATAATTTATGTATAGGTACATAGTTAGAATTCAAATTGGACTCTTTTATAAAAATCTCAAATCTTTTGGGGAAGAATATTAAAAAATATATCTTTTAGGAAAGAAACGTTATTTTTTATATATTTCCTTTATATATACAATAGAAAATTGTTTCTTTAATTATTAATAAATATTGTGAAAAATACTAAACCACATTAGTATCGTATTTGAAATATTAAATGGGCCATGTTCTCCAAATTCTTTGGCGAACAATCCAGCGCATCGGTATCGCAGAAAAAGGGAGCTCATCCCTTTGGTTAACCGCTGGCATGCGACAACAACAATCATCGTTTCGCAGTTATCGCAACGCCAAAAGTGCCGGTGGTGCCTGTATTAATGTCGAGAAAATGCAAGACGCAAGACCTAGGGAAATCTTGAGGTGGGAGTCGGCAGAAGAAGAGAAAAAGGAGAAAGAGAAGCGGCGAAGAGAGTTGCGCGTCTTGCGGCAGGAGAAGCAGTAATTGCGTTATTAACTTAAAAGTGAGGTTCTCTTCGTAGAGAGAGAGATAGAGAGAGAGGACCGAGAAGGAACGCGCGACATCAGAATGTTGCCGGTCGGTCCTTTGCCGCAGAGCCCGCGCGTATTTTTTCGCGGCACCGTATATATCTGCGAAACGACAGTGCGGATACGGAATTGCAGGTGAACCACCACCGCGGATCCACCCGTGGCGGCACGCGATGAGAGACCGCGGATAAGATATCGTTACTGCTATTACGGCGGATCGACAGTCAGTCATCAGATTGGCCGGCGTTAAAAAGTAACAGAATATTATTTTTCCTTCGGGAAAACAACCGACTTTACTAAAGTGAGAGATATTGAAATTAAATAATATTTGCGCGCGCAAATCATTTTTATATAACTTTTATTTTAATGACAAGATAAAATATGAATCTGCATTGTTTTTCTCAATTGAATTCAATAGTATTTGTTTTAAGGAATGTGTTACATATTCTATGTTTATTTAATTATTAAAATTATTAATCGTGCAATAAATAATTAATGATATGAATATGATACATATGCACAGAGAATTTTCTCTTAAAATTTACCCTGAAAATCATATGGTAATCGTGAGAACAGAGTATTAAAAAATATTTACTACAATAAAAATTATTAATATGTACTACAATAAAATATAAAATGTTTGATTAATATAGAATTTATTATGTAATATTAATATTGTGATAAATATTTAACCAGAGAAACTCTTATAAAATTCTTTCAATACCATATTGTCTCGGGATTACCATGATTTTCAGGGTGAATTTTAAGAGAAAATTCTCTCCGCGTATAAAATAAATTAGACCGTTTAATCTTCTCTCGCGTGCGCGAAGTTAAATAAATGTGAGAAATATCTAGCTAACTCTTTTGTTGCGAACAAATGGCTAATAGATCGCAAGGATCGCTTGCGAGCAATTCCGCAGCTATCCTTTCGCAGATATATTTGCAAGCGCAAAAATCAGATGGAAGAGAAAGAGAAATGTGTTTTCTAATCTCGTTCGAAAACGAAAGATGATTGCATCTCACTTGCGGAAGAACAGTGAGAAGGATGTAATTTTATTATACCTTGACGTCAAGCAGCTTCAGGCATACATGTAGTAAAGATATAATATATATCTGATGTATTAAAGAGAGTAAATGCAAAATTTACACATAATAATGTACATCAAAAATTGTTCAACCGCATCTCTAAATAATACAAGATATAAGAAATCATATATTCAAAACTTGGAACCTTGTTCAAGGTTCTTTTTAATCGTCTATATCGTAATCAAAGATAATTTCATTTTTTTTCTATTTATTATCATTTCTTTGTTTCGTTTAATTTTAGATATAAATGTGTAAATGTAATGCGAAAACAATACGTGAGAATTTTTATAATTGCAGAGTTCTTATAAATGCAAAAGCATGGATGAAATTGCACAGAATCGCGTACATACTCATCTTTGGTACGTTACCTATGATTGGCTTTACACCATGATTATATCAGGTAGGAAAGCACCATGGGCCTGCTACTTAATAGAGACGTAACGCCATACACGTTACACAAAGCAGGGGGTTGAGTCACGACCGATCAACGTTACACACGATAAGCTCAATCTGCGAGCTCTTTTTGGTCTTTTGTCTATTGATAAGTCAATCAATCGACAGTCTCTGGGTAAGCTTTAGAAATATGTCAATGAGATTTTATTTCAACTTCTACTTAATGAAATGTAATAATTGCACTGAACATCGCAAATAATAAAATCTATGGAAGATTAAATATTTTAATTCTACATTTATTTAATTTTATTTAATTGAATTTTTCAACTTGCAATATTAAGTAATTTTTTTGATCAAATCCACCGCGCAAAGAAACATATATTAAAGAGAGAATAGAGAGAGAGAGAGAGAGGAAGCAATTGCAATTTTTGACAAATCCCACGTAATTATAGAACGCAGGAAAATACCACAGGAGATTTCTGGTGGATTTTGATGTAGATTTTTATTCGCGACGTGTCGGGAAAGTAGCCACATATATTTTAAACGTAAGTTATGCGTCTCACGCGTTGTACATTATTTTCTGGCTTTTGTCCGGCGAATTTAATGCCCGTGCCAGCCGAAATATCTCGGAAGGGAATCAAAGTACATACCGTGTCTCTTTCGTTGTATACAGACTTGAAGGACGCGCTACGGCGCGCGTATAAGTGCCTTATGTTCCCACGCTGGAGCAGCCTCGAGGGCTTCCCATTCCGCTATCGGCTCCTCACATTGCCCGGTATCATGTAGGTATGTATGTAACCTTCTCGTACTTGAGAAGGAGGCGCATGTACAGGGTGTACCGGTGAAACATATTGGCCCGTGGTTTCGTGAGGCGAATTAACAACGTCGAAGAGAGACGAAATGTCCCTCGTGCGTCGAAAAGAACTTTCTAAGTTTCCGATTCTTGTAATTGGGCTGGCAACTTGTTCGCGAAAAGAAAGCAGCTGATACGAAGACATTGCAAATTCACTTAAAATTACATCGAGCGACAGGGACGTGTTGTTCGATCTGTCAAAGGTGAGACACGTTGAGGGAATTTTAACGCGAGTCTATGATACTCACCTTGCAAACCTCTCCTTGTCCTGCACGTTATCGTCGTCCAGTCTCCTATATTTACAACCACTCGGATCATCCTCGTCGGATCTGTAAAATCAAGCAGAGATGACATTTAATCATGAGAATCTGTCGAATATTATTCGGCATTAATTATGCCGATAGTCAAAATTCTTTTGTTTCATAAATTGCTCTAATTTTCAATTACTACACCAAGACAATTTTCTCTTAGAATTTATCCTGAAAATCATGGGAGAATTTTATAAGAGAGTTTCTCTCTATAATTAATATTTGCTACAATAAAAGATATTTATAAGAACTTATATACACAGTAAAATTAATCGAACATATTTTATACCTTATTGTGATAGGTGATATTAATATTTTTTATTGTGATAAATATTAATTAGAGAAACTCTTATAAAATTCTTTCAATACCATATTGCCTCATGATTATTATAATTTTCAAGGCACAAATATTTTCAGAGAAAATGATCTTTGTGTACTTATAAACGCTATCGCGTGATAATAAAATTAAAAACGTGTTCTCGCGATAACCAATCTGTTGAGGATACATTGATCGTTAGGCGAGTTCACTACCCGAAAGGAACAAACGATAGAAATTCCACGTGCGTCGCGGCACCGATACGTAAAGTGTAATCGCTTCCGGATTACCAAACGTGACCGTACGATCCAAAATTGGTCGTCACAGGATCATCATCGGCTTTCCCCTCCAATCTTGAGCATCATACAAGCGATGACGAAAGTTTCTCGTACACGATATTCATATGACCCATCTTTCATCCTATTCATTTCAATAGTGATTAACTTTCCTCTATCCAAATTATTTCATAGTGAACAATTTTTCAAAGGTACAATAAAAATTGATAATTTTTTTTTACTATTATGATAAATCATGTGTTCTTTTAAATATAATCAATATACCTTATAAGAGAATTTTATAAGTTTGTCTGATTAATATTCACCACAATCAAAAATATTAATATGTACATTAATAAAAATTAATCGAACACATTTTGTATCTTATTGTGCTATTAATATTTTTATTGTGATAAATATTAATCAAAGAAACTCTTATACAATTCTTCCACGATCACCATGATTTTCAGAGCAAAAAGAAAAAATTCTCTCTGCGTAACGCCTGATTTTTCAATGAAATAGAATTTCGCTGCCGTAATCAGCGAAACACACAATAAGATGTAGAAGCAAAGTGTGAGTGTTTTCACTGAAGATCAGCGACATATTCAACCAGTACCATTTTCTGATTCAGTTCAAAAGAGAACAGAAAAAACATCAGAGGGGTCTCTCTCTTATAATTTTCAATAACAAGTTTAATAATAAGAATATTTATTAAGCAATTATTTATCTGATTCTGCGTCTTGAACGTGAAAAAGGCATAAACAAGGCGTGCGATTATCGCGTGCGGATATCGATCGATCGTGCTAAATTCGCCGCAGGAGCTCGAGAAGCGAGAACGTTTAAGACTCGCTATCGGAGAAGAATAATACATCCGAGAGAGGGATAGCACCGTAAATCCGTCACTGATCGTCTCATTACCGTATAGAAGAGCTTGTACACCGTCTCTAGCGAGCGGCATTAAGCGCGCTCTAGAAAACGATTGCGAGAGCGCGCTCAGAAATCCGACCGATCGTCAGTCTATATTGCACGGCGTTCGCGCCGGTGATGTACGATTCTGACCCTGAGCGAAAAAGCGGAACCACCTTACTTCAACCCGGGAGATCCCCTTCGCAAAGCTTCGCTCGCCTGGTGAACGTCGCGCGTTCGAGAGACGGCGTATGCAGCCTTTCTCTCTCTCTCTCTCTCTCTCTCTCGTCCTCAAACCCGTAAGATCCTACGGACTAGAAGGTGGGGATGGTGTAGGGTCCGAGTGCATCCGGGTATCGCGCTCGAGAAGGGTGAACGAGAGCCCCTTCTATCCTTCGTCTCCTTCTCCGACGTCTCTTCTGCGCGGGAACCTTCTTCTCGGACTTCCTTCGTCCCCACGTTCTCCGTTTCTTTTTTTTTTTTTTTTTTTTTTTTTTCCCGGTGCGAGAGGGAAGTACGGGAGAAAGAGAGATCTGAAAAGGAAGAGGCCGAGAGGGAGAGCCGCGGAGACTTATGGAGTATATAATGATGCGCCCCGTGGTATTACGTCGACTTAACGGACGTGTATGCGTGCTTTGCAAGCGATGAAGTCGACGACGTCGAGAAATCTTCGTAGCGGATGGGGAAAAGGGCTCGGTTATACTCGACTGTATTAGAGGAGGAAAGAAAATGGTTGTATGCAAATTTGACGTAAATGTTTGCTATACGATCGAAAAGAATGAAGTTCTCGTTTTTCTGATCTTGATACAATTATATCCGTATTTCATACTTTTTATTTGCTAAATAAAAAATTCAAAAATTAATTTAAGGGAACCGTGGTTAAAAAATAGATTATATACTTGCTGAAACTTATTTTAATGGGGTAATTTTATTGTAAATATATTAAATTATTTTGTAATAATTTACATCTGCTCTTTCTCTTTGTATTTTTATAAAGCAACAAATATTACTGTATAAATATACATATATATGTATTCCTTTCGTGTCTGAAAATCTGACAAAATAATTTGCTCTCCTAGAATGATTGGAGACTGAATAACTCGTCTAAGAGTCTTGACGTGTTGTCAAACCGACACTGTGTTCGTTCTTGACATCTTAAAATTATAATTTTATTTTTATTTTTACAAATCACTTGATAAGGACTCGAAGAAGGGTCGAAACGTTGTGATTGAATAAATAATATTTGCCAGTACAGTCGAGAGAAGATTCTTACCTTTTTTAAATTCTGTCTGGCGATTCTCAAATATCTACGTTTTTATTAAATAAAAAATACTGATTGTCTCACATAATACAGGCTGTTAATTTAATGTAAATATAATAACTGTATTATAAATGCATAATTTATTAATTCGCGATTCATCCACTAAAAAAATTCTTGACGTGTATCACATGTTTGCTATATGATCGAAAAGAATAAAGTTCTCGTTTTTCTGATCTTGATACTTCATGCTTTCAATTATATCCGTATTTCATACTTTTCATTTCCTAAATAAAAAATACTGATTGTCTCACACAATACAGGCTGTTAATTTAATGTAAATATAATAACTGTATTATAAATGCATAATTTATTAATTCGCGATTCATCCACTAAAAAAATTCTTGACGTGTATCGCATGAATACGCGAAGGAAAAAATGAAGATGTATATTTTAATTGTATGTTTCAACATTGTTAAAAACTATTGTGTAATATTGTGTTATAGAATTCTCACGTCGTGAAAGTATTGAATAAAATTGCTAGTTACGTCGAAATCAATTTTGCCAAGTTTATTTTCACCACTAGCGTCCAATATTAATTTTCATTGATCATATTTTAATCTTTGTCTTTCTGGATCAAGGAAAGTGTTTGAGGCAGTACATTGTCGAGGTAAACCAACGAGAAGTGAAAATTATGGGGAAAAAGGCAGCCAAAGGCGAGAGAGAGAGAGAGATAAATGTGTGACAGGGAGATGTATGAAGCGCATAATGATGCGCAGCGCGGTATTACACCGACTTAATAGGCGTTTCGCAAATAGAAAACCTCGCGCAGTCGGCTCAGTGGCTCTATTCGCTTCGGTATTAATGCGAACGAAAAGTACGGTCTATTAATATCTAATCATTGTCTATGCACGTTGCGCTGACTAAAAATGTCGAAAAAAAAATAATTAAGACCTAAACATTTTGAGAAAATATAGGAATTTGTCGAAGAACAGTTTATTTTAATCATAATCTCGGACACTCTCTATTTAACCTTTGTAACAAAACTCTCACGACTTGCAGTCATTAAATTGTCAGATATTAAGTCGAGAATATATGGATATTTGACATATATCTCTGTCCAGAAAGTGTAAGTTTAATAGTTACAATCAACGACTACAATTTACGATTGAATACGAAATTAATAGAAGCATAAATTTTCTAGATTTAAACATTAAAATAATAGACAACATCATACACTTAGATTGGTTTCAAAAAAAGACATGTTCAGGTAGAGTACTATCTTTTTTATCGAGTCACCCTATGTGCCATAAAATAGGAGTAATTTATAATCTTATCAATAGGGCATTGTTATTATCTCATCCCATATATCATAAGAAAAATTTAGAACTGTGTATTAAAATATTATTGGACAACGGTTACCCTATTCATTTAATCTTTAAAGAAATAAATAAGAGAATAAAAGTTTTAAACAATGGTCAGTTTAACAACAATAGAAAAAAAGAAATTGCAGAAGATAATAGCAAGAAAAAATTTTTCGTCATTCCATACATTAATAACATTTCTGAGACAATAGCATCGACAATAAAAAAATCAGATTTCAGAGTAGGATACCGTTGTCTAAATAATCTTAACAAATTAATTAAAGTCCACAAGGACAAAAACGTGCATAACAATAATAATAATGTTGTCTACAAAATTAATTGTAAGGATTGTGAAGCTTCGTATGTTGGGCAAACCAAAAGAAAATTACGCACTAGACTAAAAGAGCATATGAATAATATTAAATTTGATTCCTCCAAGCATTCTGTGGTCTCTGAACATATTATAGATAAAAAACATGCTTTTGATTGGGATAACGTTAAAATACTTGATATTGAATCTAATTATTATAAAAGACTTATCTCGGAAATGATACACATCAAGGAACAAAGGCATGGTATAAATAATAACACTGACACCGAATTGCTTAACAACGCGTATTTCGACATTCTAGAAGAAATATCGAATTTTTAGACTTATGTAAATGTTTATTTTGTGAGATCTGACACCTATTTATTCGACTTTTTAAAAGACTAGACAACAGTCAAGTACTAACAATAAGGCCAACAACAATTAGAAGCATTGTCATCTCAAGTTATTCGGAACAATTTGTAAGCATAAAGGTTCAATATTTTAGTAGTTAGTTTAATTTATAATTTTTAATCTTTTTTCACATACACATTAGTGGAATCCTATTTTACAATTGAATAAATTCTTTAAATTCAGTTAACAAATATCAAATAATTTGGAGAGGATGAACATAATCATTGCCAGATCGAGGGACTTTCGTCAAATAACGATAAGTGGTTCATTTGGAGTAATGTATAAGTGTCACTCCAAGTTTTTATTAATAATTCTAATATATTTTATGAATAACCGGACGAATCATTCTGCTTCTAATTGGGTTCTTACTTTGTTGAACTATTTTAATGGTCTCAATTCATTGTAAATATATTTTGCGTTTTAACTATGACTCAACTATATAACTTATATTGACTATGTATTGCGGATTTTTTATTAGAATTTTATGTATTTATTTATTATCGTTATTTATTATCACTATTTTTTTGCGCACTGAAGAGGAGCAAGTAGAGCTCGAAACGTTTGTATAATTATTATTTCAAATTAAGAATTTTCTTCTCAATAATAAAATAATATCGTATTGCTCGTTACACATGGCCTTAATTTAATAATTTAACATTGTTTTTATTGTCATACGAGCTTGAGCATTGGTATGTGATGTTTTGATTAGGTATTAATTTTGCATTGCAAGTATTAATTTATAATTAAATGTCATGTTAAACAGATTTTTTATAATTGCACTAGATATTTATCAGTTTAATAGACATTTATGATCAATTTTAAAATTCTATAAGCTTATGTAATCCTCAGATTATCTTTCAGATATTACAATATAAACAAGTATAATATATTATTAATTACATAAGAAAATAAGAAAATTCCATTGATTATTTTTCGCGATTACAAAGAGCAAGGAGAAACCTTTTCTAACAATTTCAATATTCTATATTTCTTTCTGTAATTGCAAGATAATTATCAATAGCGAAACATTTGCGCAATTCTAGGAGAGCAAATTATTTTGTCAGATTTTCAGACACGAAAGGAATACATATATTTGTATATATATATATACAGTAATATTTGTTGCTTTATAAAAATACAAAAAGAAAGAGCAGATGTAAATTATTACAAAATCATTTAATATATTTACAATAAAATTGCCCCATTAAAATAAGTTTCAGCAAGTATATAATCTATTTTCTAACTATGGTTCCCTTAAATTAATTTTTGAGAGTTCCGGAAAAATTTAAGAGTTCCTAAATGGGTCTGCATTTATCGAGGAATGCGTCCCTGAAATTGGAGCGCAAATCCAAGACGAGATACGCGATGTCGGACCGCTCTGCCATTACGGTAGTTTGACCCTTGACACGGAGCGATTTGGACAGGCGAAAGCGAAATTTCGGTGCCGATTGAAAGACCGAACAGACGTTACACGTTTGCCTGGTTTTGTGCTCTCTAACAAAAGCACATTATAAGCAGACCTTGTAACGTGATAGAAGAAAAAGGAGCAAACCTCGCTCTATTTCGCGCCCCGGAACGCCCGATAATTTGTATACGTCGCGAAAACCGTGGGAACAAAAGCGCCGATATATATATATATATATATAGGTAGATAGATATGCCGTGCTCGGTTATCTTCGCTATCTAGGTATCGTTAACTGTCGTGTCTTTTAATGTAGCCGTATTAGAGAAATAACAAACCGTCGATAATGGGACAATAATTTCGCGAGACGATTGTTCCGCGAACTTTCGAGTTCACATTAGAATGTAACGAAATGTGTGTTATTTATTCTTTCTGATTCCTCATTAGATACGAGTGTATTTAATACGAAATTATGCAATTTTAGGTATGATTGAATATAATTGCCTGTTGATATAGTGGGGTAATAGTGATATTTAATAATTCCGTAATAATAGCATAACTCGAATAATTCTGTAACACTATATACTTTTTACACAAATTTCTTTTTTAATAAACAACAGAAATAAATTTGTTGAAAAATAAAACATTTCCCAATATCACAAAAGAATTTGATGAGAATAATACAGAAACATTATTATATTAATTATTAGCATCACACACACAACACATATGTCATTAAAACAATGTTTTCAAATCACAGTTCTAAGAGAGCGCAGTTTTTGTCGAATTTTTAAATAATTCGTTATAAATACGAAATGATTTATATTTTAGTTATTTTGGGCAAAGGCCAAATTTATTTAAATACTCAAATTTCTATTCATATGAAGTAAAGATAAAAATATGTATTTATTCATAAATAATTCCGTCATTCAAAAGAAGAAATTGATGGACTTTAGTCATCATAAAGATGCACGTGCTTCCGAGTTCTGTCATCATTCATGCACCCTTCTGAGAGTTTAAAGAGTCAGACGGAGAAAAAAGAAGCGCTATGCTATATCCCTACAAAGAAGAAAAAGGAGAGGAGTTTGCGTGACGTGGCACGCTGTCCAGTTTACGGTGGCGCCTTTTTGCATTTTTCCGTATGGCGCCGGAGTCACGACTTGACCTCCTCTCTCTTTCCCCTCTGTATCTCCCTATCTCACCCTCCTTCGACCTCTTACATTTATGTTCGTTGTTTCTTAAGGTCCACAATGTATCACAACTATTTTTCTTGCATGGCATCAGACTTACAAAATCAAGACAGAGAATACCTTTTCAAAATGTAGGTACTATATACTTTATATGCAATAAAATAATATAGAATATCAAGAGAATAAAATATGAAATAATATATTTAATATTAATTAGGGAGAGAAAAAGAGAAAGAGAGAGGCATTGTGTTGTAGTTAATTTATAATTATATTCTTAATTTATTCCCGTGTTATTTTCAATTTTGCGCACGATTTAAATTCAACAGGGAACAGAAAAAACAAAGTACTCCGCACTAATTTTATGTAAAATGGATTTCAGTTTAATCAGCTGATTTTTCTATAAGCTGTAGCTTATAACCTCCTGAACAAAATATGCGAGCTGAACAAAAGATTTAGCTTCAAAGCTAAATACGGACAGTTACTGAGCTACAGCTAGTCAAACAACTGACAGAATCTGAGTTTTTCGTGTTTGACTGATTGTAACTGTGTATTAGTTTTGAGTCTATTATATTTTTTGTTCAGCAAATCAAGCTACAACATATGCGAAATCCAGCAGATTTGACTAATATTCAATTTTATATAGGATTATTTTAATGCGGAATTTTTAAATTTACATAAAATCTTATATAGAATTGAAAATCCCGATAAAATCAGCTGATTTTCTCGGGATGTTGTAGCTTATGATCTACTGAATAAAAAATGTAATAGATTCAAAATTAAATAATAGACAGTTACTGATTTGCAATCAGTCGAACATCGGAGCTTTGCGAGCTGTTTGACCAACTATAATTCAATAATTGTCCATTATTTAGCTTTGAAGCTATCGAATCTTCTGTTCAGCAGGTTATAAGCTACAACATAGAAAAAAACCAGCTGACTAAACCAAAATCCATTTGATACAAGACATTAGTGCGGTGTAATTTGCCTGCGAAAATTCTTCTGCGACTTGGAGCGAACACTCGACAGTTTAATAGAGAATAAACAAGTTATATTTGTTTATTCGACTGTCAAACGGTTAAATGGGAGAAGAATTCCTAAGCACTTCCGCCGAGGGTGCAGAAGCGGAAGAGAAAGAACGCATGGGAATGAGAAGAAGAGCGAAAAATCTCGATGGCGCGACGAGCATCCCGATCGATCGCGAGCCGTGGAAAATCGTTGCGGCGACCGGCAACGGATGAGGGTCGCCAGGAACGATCGAGGAGGTGGTGACCAATAAGGTCTCTGGAGAACGGATAAAAGTCGCGGAGTTGAAGAGCGATGGACCGCCCCTCGTTGCGACGACAGAGTGCGGCGAGGCTCGCCAATGGCAACGCTCTTTCTCCTTAATATACGATGCCTGGTATCGCCGACATTATGTCCTCGTAATGAAAAAAATTACGTCACCCTACTGCTGCTTAAGCTCGAGCGTTAGATAGCCGATCGGCGCTATACGAAGAGGGACCATCGCTGAACGTCATTGGATGCCGAGGCGATCTGAATACCTAAAAGGCGCGGCATGATCGATCTAGAGGGAATGTATTGTTTTGGACCTGTTGAGAATTTGTATGTGTTATATGGAAATACATGCAATGAATTGCTAATGTGCTCTCGCTCTCTCTCTCTCTGCGATATGAACAAACTTGATATAAACAAAATTCTAATTTTGTAATCATTTATTAGATTACATGAATCTCTCGTCTCTGTTGAAGAATTTCTCAACGTTCTCTCTTGTTACACGCTTCGCCTCGTAAAATTCTGTCGACATAAATTCTTGGGAGATTTCTGATCGATATCAACATAGCCTTGACTTTATTATAGTATAGAAATATCATAGATTCTCGATGGATCTCTATTTCTACTGTGTCTTTGACATCTCCTGATATTATTATAGATTGCTGGTACCATTACATCTGGACTTTCGCAGTCTTAGATTTGATGTCACAGACTAGAGATCTGCAATGTCATTAATCTTAATCCTATTGATATCATCTTTGATGTCATAATGACATCGTAAATTCTTAATACCATAACAATAGTACTCGAATCTCTCATAAATTCATCGTATTAGATTTCTTTGTAACTTTTTTAAATGATGTAAATTTAAATCGCAAAGGCAAATTTTTCATTTACGCGCAAAAAGAGATCCTAATGTTTTTATCTCATCGCGCAACAGATATTTCTATATAGATATTGAGATTCGCTCGATTTTGCCCCGTGGCACATTAGAACGGATCAGAAACTCGACCGTTTTCACGCCTGAGAAAATTCTTATTGTCTGGGACAGGCCAGTTCGCCTGGAGCGGAAAGTCACGCGAATTGACGCACAAGGAAGAGGAAACGAGAAATCGACTTAATTGCGCACGCCGTTTGGTACTTCTATGCGTATACAACAGACTGCAATGCGCAACTATTATATTCGCTTTCCTTTTGTTCCGGATTTTTCTCACATCAATTTTTTTCACGTTTAACTTCATGAGTATTCGTAATAGTTATTTAATATAAGTATCGATTATAATAAGTAGGATATACATTTCAAAATATCGAAGAAAAATAATGTAAAAAATCAATAAAAAATAACATATATTTCAGGTTTTACTTCAAAGTAATGTTTCATATCTTTTTGCATTGCAAGCTTTACATTTGTATGTCTATATTGAAGAAAAAAACTTGAAAAAGGAAAGTACCCCACATTAATCTTATGTAAAAATGGATTTCGATTAAATCAGCTAGTTTTAAGTTTGTAATAGCTAAAGATAAATGATGAATAATTGCTGAGTTACAACCAGTCAAACAATTCTCAAAACACGAGTTTTTCGTGTAACTAATTGTAAATCAGTATTTATCTATTATTTAGCTTTGAGCATATTTTTTGTTCAGTAAATCGAAAACCAGAATATATGAAAAAACGAGCAGAATTTTATTTACGATTTAATTTCATATAGGATTAGTGCGAGGTTTTTAATTTACATAAAATCCTAGATGAAATTAAATTTCAGTAAAATCAGCTGGTTTTCTCATATGTTATAACTGAATAGCTGTGGAACTGACTATGGCTGCATTTATCTTTGATACTTCAGCCAAATATTTGGCTCTTTTGGCCTCTAATTCTTGTATTTCTCGAGTCTTACGTTTCTTCAATAACTCTGCTTGTGACTGTATCTTCTGCTCCTCACGCTCTTTCGCCGTAAATTCTTTATATCGAGAATGTGCATTGCGCATAGAATGTATCAACTTTTTTTCAATTTTTATATTATCCACGTCTTCTACAATTTTAATAGTATCATAGATACGTCTTTGCGCAATCAAACTTTTTTCGTGTTGATTTTCAATGAGACATTCCGAATTGACGGAAAAGCCGCGTTCAACAGTGGCATTACCATGAGATAAAATCAAAATAATTTTAATAAAATCCACGAAATTATCACACGGTTTCATTGACAATTTAGTTACATCTATCCAAAATTTATCTAGACGAGTTTCAGTCCTTTTGAAGGATTTCAACATATCCTCAATTTGAGGCCAAATAGCACCGTGGGGAAAGAGAGGGATAGCTGTATGATCTATTGAATCAAAAATGTAATAAGCTCAAAGTTTTTTTTTCAGCAGGTTGTACATAAACTACAACATATAAAAAACAGCTGATTTAAATCCAATTTTACGTAAGATAAGAATGTGGGATACTTTTGGAACTAGACAGATCCAGAAAATACATAGAGATTAACCTACTACAATAATCTGAAATAAATGCGGCAAATAAAAATTCATATTTACCGTTAGTTGTATTTTTTTTTCTAAAGCGAAGAGATTCATTCAATAGTTGCCTTATACAAGTGGTGAACGGCGTGCACGTTCAGATGCATGTCGATCGTGTATGACATAAATATGCATTGCAGGCCGCTATGCGCGTACGGAGCGTTACTAACGGGGTCTTAATTATGAATGAAAATAATACGCGCTTCAATCTCGAAACACACTTTCCTCGGCGTCAAGCCATCCGGTTCAACGACTCTTGTCTGTTGTGGCAAAAGCGTGTTGTGCGGAAAAGTATCGTGCGCGCATGAGAACGAATATGATGTCGATAATCATGACGAGAGTGGAAGAGCAATTTGTACGCTCGCTCGTATCTCTCTCACAATCAGTCACACGGCGATGTCGGTGATTGCAATCCGAAATCGGCTTTAGTTGCGACGAATTAAATTTCGTTGAGAATCAATCATCTTTTTTCACATTTTAATTTTTGATATTAAAAGTGTCAGAAAGTGTCTTGAATTACAATTATAATAAAGCCACTAATAAAAACATTTCTTTTTTTTCAGGTTTAAGGGGATGCTGACCATCTTGGGCTTTTCTTGTTATTGGCTATACACATTGAAAACTCTTTCTCCACAATTAAAATACTGATCATAATGAATGGAGATAAAACAATAAAAATTAAAAATTGCAGTTTTTTATCAGCCTCTTGCATCAGCTTATAACAATTCCTTTTTGTAATTTTAATTTAATACAAAAGTTCTACAGTGTATTTGCGCACAAAATATGGCGCTCCCAGTAGAGATGAAAAAATAATATAGATGTAATAAAAATGAAATTAAAAACCTGTATCAAAAGATTCGTACTTAAATTAATTATGTATGTATGTATATTTGCGTGCGGAATCGATGTTGAGGCGTAAAACAGCAAAAATTAGTTGCCGGGCAGCGCTCCCCATTCATTATTATTAGTACTTTCATTGTAGAAGATTTTTCAATCTGTACATTCAATAAAAAACCTAATCTAATTTAAAACCGGTTAAACAGAACAACGGCAGCATCCATCCCTTTAATAGATTTTCTTTTCCTAAGCTCCACCCTACATTGGCTGCGTTCAGTAGAAAAAACAGCTTAGCAACTAGTTGTAAAATTTGCGAATCTGATTTTAGCTGAATCCAAAGCAACAGTTGCAAGCTTTTTTTGTCGAACGCAGCCGCATATCGCACGTATATTTGCAAGTGAAATTTAAGCGTGCGTTTTCGCGTGGCGAAATCCGCTCGGCCCGTCCTGTCAAATCTGACGGAAAATTCGAGAGACGACGTCATTGCGTAACGTAATGATCTGGTAATCGGTCACGTGGATTTGCGCCGGATCGGACCGGCCGCAAATCTCCGCTACGTGACGAATTCCGCGACGAGTGGGTTTTGCCGCGTGTTGCACTCGCACGTGTGCACTGTCCTGCACGCGTAGCGTTAAGCTCCCTGGCATTAGTTCGCGCGCTTCTACAATCGACGCAGTTTGTTTGCCCCGTGCGGCGAACAGTGCGTCGCACCTTGTGTCCGCACGAGGACGAGCAAATCGAATGCATAGTATAGCACTGCGTAATACCTCATTAGCGCTTGAGAAAATAAGGTTCGTATATATATATATATCGCGACAATTTTTTTTGCATTTTAATTTCACGAGAAATCCTCCGATTCTTAATTGTATTCGTTAAAGATTTATTTCACCGAGAATTTTCATCGATCAGATTTTTTTAATCATATCGACGAGATAAATGTTGTTAGTAATATTCAGATATAAGATGCCTTTATTATTTTAATCAAGAAAGAGTATCCTTGAAAGAAGAAAAATATTTTTATTTGATTTATTACTACTTTAATCAAGAAAGAGTATCCTTGAAGAAGAAAAATATTTATTTGATTTAATCGCATCGTTTTTAAATTGCCTTTCAATATGTATTTTTTTAAATTACATTTTTATGAAAAACTGAACTTATCTTCATGGTTTTGAGATTCGAAATCGCCCATGCGCGATTACTGTATATATAGTTTGTTTTGTATTGCGTGCGTGCAACGATGCTGTACATATCAAATGCATTTCCTCTGTTGCTATTTAATGTTAATTGCACACAGTTATCATTTTAATATACGTTCCAATTATGTGAATGTTGTTTGGATTACATTTGCATCGTGAAAAAAAATACCCCCAGCAATTATCATCAGGCAAGAAATATATCTACGATTTAACACCTAATATAGATTTTTAATCTCGTTAATTAATCCCGTTTCATATCTCTATAATATAATTTATCAATCAATCATGACGCGAAATTACCGATAAAATTCGCATCTATAGCGTGACAGAATTTTGTTAATATATATTTTTAGATATCTTGGACTTATCACGGCGCACGTGCCTAGGACTATAATTATGTGTATCCTTCTCGTAATATCGGCTTGCCACGAGTTTCGTTATGGTTCCGAGAGATTATCGTTATCGTTGTTTCGATGACTGTACCCAAGTATCGCTCCGTTCAAGGCCGCGCGCGAAAAGTTTTTTTTTTATACAAGATACACACGTGTCAATCTTTTATGTGCGAAGTACATTGTAGAAAACAATAAACGGCAGAGACTCGTTTAAAAATACAGTTAATACATCAGGAAACAAACTGCATCGATTCGTATCGTGTTATTTTTTATTATAAAATATTTTCTAATAAAAAACATACATAAAATTGAGAAATATGTATGTAATACAGGATTAAAAAAAATTATTATGCTTATACATTTGATTGAAGATCAACAAATTGCGCAATCGGTTAAAAAAGGATATTTCTGTCTCTTTAAAATCATATAATCTTTATCCGAATATATATTCTACTTCGGGATCTTACATTCGATATTTGAACACGGTTAAATCGAAGATTGTATATATATATATATAACAGAGTTTGGCAAAATGTTTACTCTCGCGTTTCCTTCCCGTATTGCATGAATTCCTGCATCGCCTCTTTAACAAAAATTCAAAACGCCGGTTCAATATTTAATAAAATAATTCGCCTTGCCAAGACTCGACGTGGCGAGGGAATCCATTGAAAATTCTCGTTTTCGCCGCATATCTCCGGAGGGAAAGCAACAAGTGAGCAAACATCCGTGCAACGAATCCTCGAGTCCGCGCAAGTCGACGGAGTCTTGCGATATATCGAACTAATCGAGCAGCAACGCGGCCCCCCAAAGTTGCCAGCGGAATGACAGGAATGTCGTGACACGTGTACGCGCCCGACCGCTAAAAGACGAAGAGATCAATGGAGCATGACCGCGTCGGGTTCGACCGAAAGGCGGAGATATAATGGCCGAACGCAGAAGAAAAGAGGGAAACGTTTCCCTCCCGAATGGAGGCTGCCAGCTATTTTTTCGACAGATCGACTTTTTATCCAATCGCGGAAATACCGGAGCGCGTCTAGATTGAAAGTGAAATAGTTGCGACTGGAATTTAGAGGAAATTATATCATTGAATTATTTGAAAACAAAAAAAATTATATCGCTCGACGATTATCGAATTTAATTCGAAAGAGAAATAAAAAGTAAAATTGTTTTTTCAAATGAGAGAAGATAATCATGCAATTATTACGAGGCGCGATTTTTTTTTAAGTAAGGTCCGTTTTAAAATAAAAAAAAGATGTTAACATATAAAAATGGTCAAAAAATTCTACAAGTTTATCTTCTTTTTCCACCATTGTTTTAATCATCATTGACTTCCATGCATTTTTGATATCGTTTCAACAGCTTCCTAATTTCACTGTCTTAAAAGTTTGCCGCCTGTATCAATTAGTAAACGCTGTCTTTTAGTTCGCTGTTAGGAAATTGAACAGACGTCTTTGTGAGATTTATAATCCAAATGTTATGAGTGACAGTAATAAAGTTAGGCAATGATGTTTATTTAGAGAAGAACGAATGTTCATGAGAAGAACACGTAGCAGTTGCCCAACAGTGATGACAGATGCAAGAAGTGAATGCAAAAATTCATAAAAATCGATTTATAATTTCAGAATGATCTATTCTCAATTTCCTAATGGCAAACTAAAAAACGACGTTAATAACTGGTTAAAAATATAGGTGGCAGATTTTTACAACAATGGAATTAGGAAGTTGTTGAATAAACGATATTAAAAATGTGTGAAAGTCAATGGTAATTATGTGGAAAAATTAAGTAAACTTGATATAAAACTTTTTGACTATAATTAAATCATAATTATATGTTAAGATTTATTTTTTATTTCAAAGTGGATTTTACTTAAAAAATATATAAAAGTTAAATTTTCTACTCTCTCTTAACTTAAATCGAAATATTTGGACAGTTTAGTATAGCGAGAAACAAAATCGCGATCGTTACGCGAGCTGTTGGTTAACATGCTGATGCGGATGAAAACCTGCTGATTCTGCAATAACATTCCGTACAAAGACCAACAATAATACGCGACGATGACGACATGGAATAAAATTACCTGATGTAAAACTATACTTACATTTTTTAATATTTCAGCATTATATAAAGCAGCTATAAATCTATTTTTAACACATTTTGTTCCTTTATTAGATTATAAACTTACGCAATTACATAATATATTCCTATTATATAGATATTATAAATAATTGATATTATAAATAACAAATTATATACAATATGTGAAAATGATTTTAAAAATCAAGTTTAAATGAATCTACTTATCTTTTTGTAGCCATTAATTTAAAAATCTCAATTTCATTTTCAAATATCACATTAGAATTAAATGTAATAATCGATAATATTTTTTTCGAGGACATGCTCGGTTATTATTTTGTTCTAGAATTTTTGAACCGTCCGTCACGATAAGTATTTCTGTACGTGATACATTAGATCGTTTTTACGAGAGTACGGTGCATTTTTATGCCAAAGCCCGTCGATAATCGGGCTATCTCGATTCAAAGGTGGTTCTCCTATGCGTGTTTCTTTTTTTTCGTTATTTTTTCTTTCAAGTCAGTACAAGCGCATTCTGCGAATTGTTGGCACCACGTCAGAATGACTTGTCAGCTGATGAATTGCGATGTGGCGAGCGCTAATTGAAGACGCGTGATTAAGGCGGCAGAGAATTTATTTTATTCTTTAGAATCTATACTCGTGATTAGACACAAAGTTTCATCGCATCCAAAACTCGTGTAAAAATGCGACAGAAATAGACTTAATGAAAACAATCAGGTCAACCGCGTCGCAAAAAATATTTTTTATATTTATTCATTAAAATATGTTTGTACACGGAAAGAATTTTTTCTTAGAATTTACCCTGAAAATATGGTATTGGAAGAATTTTATGAGTTTCTCTGATTAAAATTTACCACAATAAAAAATATTAATATGTACATAATAAAATGAATCAAACACATTTTTTATATCTTATTGTGGTAGATATTAATAATTTTTACTGCGATAAATATTAATCAGAGAAACTCTTATAAAATTCTTCCAATACCATACTATTCCTCAATTTTCAGAATAAATTCTAAGAGGAAAATTCTCTCTGTCTAGAATTCATAAAAAGACATGAAGTGCACATAACACATAATAATCAAACTCTCCAATGAATAATAAATCGACCAAATGTGCAAACTTGCAAAAGGAAATATTCCCTATACATATCAAAATGTTGTATATAGCTTGAAAAAAATAAAAAATAGAAAGAGAAAGAGAGGGAGAGACCAGGTAACGATGTGAATGCAACTTGTTTTACCTCCGTCTTTTCGACTGCTGGGTCTCCGTATGGGCCTGCTGGATGTGATGGGGCGATAAGTCGGACCCGTAAGACAGAAGCTGACTTCCGGCGGTGGGGCAGGCGGTCGAAGGTGGCGGTGGCGGAGGTGGCGGGCCCAATTGATAGTCCACCGTGGCAGAGGGAGCCACGTAGTGCGAGGGGCCTGGGCCCGGGCCTAGACCAACCCCATAACCCGCGCTTCCCGCCGACCCGCCACCGTACATGCCGCTGCTACCGGGATACTCTATTTTGACGGTATATGTGTATTTCGGGTCTCCCCTCGGTCAACCCCTCGATTGTTGATCAATCAATCCAACACAAGTATCACACACTCCTTGAAAAAGTCGTTGAGTCACCCGAGAGCTAACTCGTCATATTGTTGTTCCGAGATTATTCGCCGATACACTATCGTACTTTCACGGACGTATCGTTGCACACACTTGTATATCGTTATCGGGTTTCGTCTCTTAAATTACCGATGTGTTATAACTCGTCGTCGTCTTGTTGCTTCGAGATAATCCGCTCTTATATTTCTTCATGAAATAACTTGTGCACGTTTGCATCCATTGTCAAGTTAATCAGTCATTACTCTTAAAGTATCACGTCGTCTTATTGTGCCAAAATTAAGTACCTTTTGTACTTTAAAGTATCTTCTGTTATCTTAATCAGTTTTAAATTTTATCAATTTTATTGTACGAATAATATTTCTTTACAAAAGTTCTAATTTTTCTCGTTGACCCAAGAAAAATTTATATCTGGACATTTTTATTCTCACTAGTAGTTCTTCAAACCGGAGAAACACAAGCTAAAAACACGCTCGATCTCTTCTAATCTTGATCGCGTGAAAAGATTTACGATAAAACGCGATTTTCGTCCACATTCCTTTATCGCAACCCGTCATTTTGTACTTTGGTTTCCTTCGGTGAAAAAAAAGTCTTAATGGTTTAATAGTTCGGATGTACGATTTTAAGATTCCTGATTATACAAACTTCGACTACGGTTCGTCTTCCACCGAATTATCTTGTCATCTCGTTACCTGGAGCAAGATGTAGATCTACCAAGCGGTTTTGTACTTCACGTTTCCCTCTTCAACATTACTTAGGGATACTTCAGGGTTTCGAAGGCCTTTTTGTATCTGAATTCTACTCACGTTCGCTCGTGTACTTCACCAATCTCAAAAAAATAAAAAAAATAAAAAAAATAAAAAATAAAAGAAAAAAAAGAGTGAAATATATTTAAATAATTTATGTTTCAATCAACAGTTCCGCTTATTTACGCTCTTTGAAAATTCATTCACTGAGACTGAGAAATGTTTGTTGCGTTTGTTAATATATTAATCTTTTTGTACTTGTGAGTGACGAAATTCTCTATTAGAAGTTAGTCATTCGGACTGCGCATGTCTGATCCCAAAAATGATATAAAATTGTCTTTCAACGAAAACATATAGATAAGCAAAAACGCTTTATCTGGAATTGACCTACATTTCTCGGAAAATATCTCGAGCTTTCCGACATGCTCCTCTTCTTGATACACGCGCAAGAGATCCGTAATTTTACCACTGTTGCGTTTTATCTGTCCCACTTGAATTATAGAAATTAGATGAGGATATGTTATCGCAAGTCTATCTTTCCGCACTTGGATTTTTCGCACATTCGAGTGACTTTTTTATCGCGTTCCCGCCAGTCGCCGCGATATACGACTTCGATTAATCGACCAAGAAAGAAAGCACGGAGAGGCAAAATGTGTTACGGAAGTGCGCCTCCGATTTCGATTTTGGAAAACGTCAGATCGGTCACTTTCACGACGGCAAACTCTATCCGTTTCCCAACAAGAGCATGTCTACGTTCTCTATTATAACAACAACGACTGTTCGTTTTTTTTTCTTTCCCGAGGTTCTTCCGGAGTCTTCGACCGCGGTACCAGTCTCGGGGAAGAGAGTCTCTGTGAAAATGTCACGATATCCTCGTCGGACCGCCGTCGCAATCACGCCGAATTTTGCACGCTCCTTTCGTCGCACTATCGCGCATAATCAAGAGGAAAATCGCGCTAATCTCTTCTTCGCTTCGTTTCGTCGAAGCGACGGCCATCGCGATCTCGCACTTGTAAATCCTGAAGAACTCAAACTCGGTTCAAAGTCGTTCCATCGAGCACACGGCGCGTTAAGCGAAACGAATCGCTCTATTTTTCTCAAACGAAATGACTACGGAGTGTTATGTTTTGCGTAATCGAAGGCGAGTCCCGTAATTTTGTAGGATTCGTCCGCCAAGTTTTTACTCGGAAATATATTTCATCAATCCGTTCTGTTTCCCATAAAATCGTCATTTCGCGCCCTCGATTTTAATCGCACGGATTCTCTCGCTGTCAATCGATGAAAAATCACATGACCAACGATAAGGATGATTCTTCGTCTTCGGGATATCTAGTTTACGCGCTCGAAAGTTCGTGTTTTACGTTTCTTCCACCGTGAAATAAACTCGTCGTTCTAAATCAACTTGGCTGAGTTCGCGTAACGAGAAACGCACGCAAATCACGGATATATATGCCCAAGTCCCGCAAAAACCGCGGCGCAATATTCTCCACCCGCGAAGAAAAGAGTTTCTTTCCCTTCGAAAATCTTCAACGGTGAACTTATCGAATTATAATAAAATCACACCAGGAACACGTGTCTCTCTCTCTCTCTCTTTCCCTCGTTCGTCCAAAGTTCAACGTTCGATGACCAAATCCACGAAAACTAATTTTTCCTTAGAAAGTAGCTACACTAAGATCATTGCTATCATAATATATATATATATTAAAATTAAAGCTCTGTTTTTTAAAAATCATAAAAAATGTCTGATATAAAATTTCGATTATAAAAATCTTCGTGTTTCTGTAAAGCGACCAGCTCCGCAGATGTAATTTCCGGTATCCAAATAATCGACATTTTGATACTCGGATAAGAAAATACACCCGATTTCTATACAGGTATTTATTAAAATGCTCTCGATCTTCGGATTTTTCCAAAATCGTCAATGTTTAATTCACAGAAAACAGGAGATCACTCGACGACACATGCGTCGGAGGCAGTTGCCTACGTCCAATTTTCGGCGCCAAAATTCACGTCGCGGTCTCGATCACGATCGATGAAGATTGTCGACGCTGGCGAAGCGACGCGGACTGACGCGGAAGCACGTTTCACGGACGTAAGTATGAACGTGTGGACGGACAGGATGGACGGACGGATGGGTCGCCGACTAGCCACCACCCACAACTCACCAGTGACTGATTCCACCATAGCCGCATAATGTGCTGCTGCGGTATACCCCGGTGAGGACTATCACTTCTCCCACCAGAGAGCCCGGGACAGCCACCGTTGCGAAGCGACTTTTAAACCGGGATGCATTGCATTGCATTGCACTGCATCGCGAGCGAGCGAGCAATGGGAGACGAGATTTCGTCGGGGAGGAAGAACCCCCATCGGTTTTTAGGGGTATCCTCCTTTTTATATTTTGATTCGAGAGAACATTTTATTTCTCAGTCTTGATTCCTCTATTTTTGTCTCCCTCTCGCTTTCTTTGAAAATTTTGCATTTTTTATTCAGATTTTTATCTCACATCGAATTTTCTCTTAAAATTTACCCTGAAAATCATGATAATTATAGGACAATATTGAAAGAATTTTTTAAAAAGTTTCTCTGATTAATATTTATCACGATAAAAATATTAATATCTACTACAATAAGATATAAAATATGTTCGATTAATTTTACTATGTACATATTTAATCACAGAGACACAATATCATATTGTCTCATTATTACCATGATTTTTAGGGTATAAATTCTTAGAGAAAATTCTCTCCGTGTATACAATCTATATATTTTTCTACATTTATTCTATTTAGTCTATATAAAATATTAACATATGTTTAAAATTGCATATAATACGAGATGTAATTTTTTATTCGAATGTATCGCGTCACTCTCTTTATGAATAAGGGGAGAAAATTGGAGAACCAGAATCACTTCTTAATATTCCAAGCAACTTGGTTTTAAATTTGATACAAGACAAACAGTTATAAGCGTTTAGTACATATTTACATTTGTTTCTCATAGCATTTTAAACATTTTTTAAGGAGAGATGCCTGTTTTAGAGAATCAAAAAACAAAGTTGGTTTTTGAGAATTTTTTTTTGAAAAAACTTTACAGCGAATCATTCCAAAATTTTTAGACATCTATTATTAAATATTATTAAGTAAAAAAATTTTTTTAATTAAAAATATGGACTGTGAACTAGTGTCGGAGTTGCAAATTGACGAGCATTCTCATATCTGCAAGTCTCGTCTAAATTTAAAAAATTAAAAATTTTCTTATTATTTATAAAATTATATTGTCGCTGAACCATTAACAATAATAAAAAAATTAATTTAAACAACTTTTTTGCATAAATAAGTAAAAAAAATGTACCTGAAAATTGGACTATTGTGTTCTAAACTCCACCATATTGTTAATTTTATACTTTTTTCTAATATTATTGATTCATCGACAATGTAATTTCATAAATAATAAGAAAATTTTTGGTTTTTAAATTTTAGACAAAATTTAAAATATGAGAATGCTCGCAACTCCGGCGATAAGGCTGCAAGATTTTTATAGAGCGACTTATACAGACCATATTTTTAATTAAAAAATGTTTTTGTATTTATAAATACCTGAAAGTTTTAGAATGATCCACTATGCAGTTTTGTAAAAAAAATTCTCAAAAAAACACCTTATTTTTAGCTTTGTAAAGCAGGCGTCCCCTTTAATATACGGCCCAATAATATTATTTTTTACAATTGACCAGCTCGCTCGAAAAACAACTTAAGTCGACTTAAGTATTTGCACAAAAAAATTAAAGATTCAACTATATGATTCGAGTTATTAAACAGCTACTCAGCAAAATAAGACCGTGTATATTAAAAAAATATAAAAGGTGAGTATAATGTTTAATAAATCACACAGTTGAATTTTTAATTCAATTTTTTGTACAAAAACTTAAGTTGACTCAACTCGTTTTTCCAGCGAATGGCTCAATTATTATAATTAATTATTACATATTATATTAGTCTTTTTAAAATTCTTCATCCCTATTAATAAATACTTGAAAAATTTTGATGTATAATGTGATTATAAGCAATATATAAAATTAACAAAACTAAATAGCTGTCTTTTATACACAGAAAGAATTTTCTTAGAATTTATCCTGAAAATCATGATAATCGTGAGACAACACGGAAGACATTGGCAAAATTTTATGAATTTCTCTGATTAATATTTACCACAATAAAAATATTAATATCTACAATAAGATATAAAATACGTTCGATTAATTTTACTATGTACATATTAATATTTTTTATTGTGGTAAATATTTAATCAGAGAAACTCTTATACAATTCTTCCAATACCATATTGTCCTACGATTACCATGATTTTCAGGATAAATTCTAAGAGAAAATTCTCTCCGTGTAGCGTTTCTAAAAATTCTTTAGTTTTTTTTAAATATGGCCCAATAATATTATTCTTTACCTAATTATAATTCTCCCTAATTAATTCTAAATTCCTTACCCCTATTGATAAACGCTTAGAAAGTTTTGAGATGTATAATGCACTTATACAAGATATATATTAATTATTAAAAGAATTAATAAAAATAAATGAGTATTAAGAAATAAATGAAAATGATAATATAGAGTGCAAAACGGATATGCACTTATCACACTGAAAGAATCGTGTCTGGGTCCGATAAATCGGAAATTTTCACGCTATAAAGGGAGTCCAGAAAGTGTGTTAACACAATGTGTGCGGGTTGACATTTGCGGCTGCTTCGCGTGCCAAAGCTGCGCGGCAGAAAAGCATTTTCGAGAAAGAGAGACCCAGAGTGTGTGTGTGTTGTGTGCGGGGCCGAGAGAGTAAAAGTAACGCGCGGCGTTTATACACGATAACGAAACGTTTTCTTAAGCGATGTCGCAACGGCTGCAACGATCTCGCCGCGGCGTATATTAGCCGGGCAACGGAGTATTGTAGTAAAAGCCCGGGGTAGCGCGGAGAATTGCCTACCGTGTTATATATGTGTGGCGAACGACCGTAACTGATCCCGAACGCTGCATCATTTCTCGGAACTGCGTCAATCAAGCGCGACACCCAAGTTCGCCGTGCATGTTAACTCCACGGCGAAATTTCACCTCGATCGTTAACGCCGAAGCGGCTATTTTCGTCACCAAATGCCTTTCTGGCTGATTTTTTTCGCTCTCTGTGATATAAAAAAAAACTTGATACTTTTGAACAATATATTTGTATCGCGTAACGCTATATATTTTATGTGTATAGATATTTTTATTATTTATATAAATAAATATAATTATTATAAGTACGGTGACCATCCGTTCTTTATTTTAAAGAACACCTCTTTATTTCAAGTATAGTTGTCCTTTAAATTTATTCATTTTTGTTCTCCATTTTTAAAATTTTATCCTTTGCTACAATTTTATCTTTTATTTATTTATTTTTTTAAATCTCTTATCTGAAATTTATTTAAAAAATAAAGGATTTATTTTAACGTAGTAAATTTTGAATTACAAAGAATATGTAGATTTCTGATGGTCACAGAATTATTTTTTTTTGCACGTCGATTTTTTGTGGTCGCAAACTAATTTAGAAACATGTAGAAATAAAGCCCTAAAATTTTCAGGTTTATCCTTTACCTTTCCTCAGAAAATATGGTCACCGCAATTATAAGTCAATTTTCTCACATATATGTAAAAAAATAACTCTCTTAAAATTTATATTTAACGCATTTTTTATACGCCATCAAGATTTTATTCATAAAACTATGTTATCAGTTCAGAATGTCAGTTTTCAATTGGCATGGGGACAATATATTAAGACATGACATAAAATACATACGAACTAAATAAATTATATGTTTGTGTTATAAAAATGATTTCAATGCAAAAATACATTAAGAATACATGCTTTGATTTGATAACTTACCCTATGTGGGCAGCACTACGCTTCTGTGCCATTTTGCTTGGGTCACTCCCTGTACAGAAAATGATACATATGTAATAAGTGTTGTATATAATAAAGAATTTACTCTTATAAGATTTAATTTATTTATATAAAATAATCCATTATATAAAATAACTCAAAATGAAAGAAAAGATATGAACCAATCATTAATAGAATTTATGAAAAACTTGAGATTTTTTGTTTCACTTAAATTTTTTCAATCAATGAAATAAATATTTGTAATTCTTGGAAAAATATTTTTCCTATATAGTTTATTATTAGAAAAATGTATAACTTAATATATACACTAATATTAATATTAACCGTAGATAGCTAATCATGCGATTATTGATATAACTAGAATCTATTAAATCAATATTGATTTTGTTAGTGAATATTAAATATAACAACTACAATTTTTCTTTCTTTTCTATTTTCATTTAGATTGAAATCATAGGTGTAAGCTAGAGAAGAGGATTTTACTCACTCACAACAGTTTATTAACTATCGCTGCAGTAAATCCTTACCACTAACCCATGCTAACCACTAATTGTTTTCATTCAATCTAATTATACTGTGATTTAAAAACAGTCAAAAGATCATTATTTCGATTTGCCAAAAGAAAAGAAAGAAATTGATCACACACAACTGATTCTCTGGTCTTCTGTACTAGTAAACTGCATTTAAGCAATTTGCCCAGAACCATTATAAAATAGTCCCATCTGAATTATGCGTGCGGGTGCAGCGAAGAGTGCATGTTAAAGTCGTAGGGAAACGTCGTTCTCGAGAAATACGTCGAGCTTTTCGCGGGAGAGGTAGAAATATCCCGAATTTGCCGAGCGATTGTTGACTCGGTCGTGCGAGCCGGAAAAAGCGCGACGGCAGATCTAAACGTTATAAAGCAACAAAAGTCGCACAGGCGGCTTGGTTTACCTGGAATAGAATGGGCGATCGTGGATACCGTGAACATTCAGCCGGAATTTCCTGTTGCCACGACGAGACGGAAAAATGGGGCGCGTGGGGCGCGAGCGGATATCGACGCGAGCGTACAGCGGTTTCCACACTCCGCACCGACATCAAAACTGGGTGTTTACACTCAGCAGGCGCGCCATTTTGGAGTTTCGACTCTGCTCCGGGCTTTTATTTTCGCACACGGCGGCCTACGGAAGCGCCGCCGCCGCCGCCGCCGCGAGAGGCCAGGAAGACCGCGCGACCCGCCATCTCGCGGCGAGATCTGTCATTCACTTTGACAGATGGTCCGTAGATATGTCAGAATATCCGCGTACGGGAATAAATCGAATAATTTTTTTTTCGGATTATTATTCAGAGTCGAAAATCACGTCTCTGAAGTTTACATTCGTATAATTTCTTTTCTTTTGCAACATCTGTCAACTGACAGGACACACTCGTTAATCGAAAGAATGTATACGTAACGTTTTTCATTGGCTACTATACGTCATTATATTGGACACGTGATTTGACATTCGACGTTGCGTTAAATTCTCTCGCGTAAGTTTATTTTATTTTATTATTTAATTAACAGTTCTTGTTGTTACCTATAAATTATCTAGAATCTAGAATAATGTTCAATTTGACAGCACATAAAATTGTATCGAACTAATTTTTCATCCAAGCACAGCACTGTTTAGACTTTAATAAAATAATAATAATAACAATAATAAAATAATAATAACGAATAAAATAAAATGAAATAACGTATGGGATAAAAAATGCTTGAAATTATATGGAATTCGTTTGGATTTGCGAACTCGTCGCTCTCATGTAAACTCGCCCGTGGCGAATAAAAGCCTCGGTTGCGACGCCGCCGTAGCGCCCCGCCGGTAATACATACCTGCGTCTGGCCAGAGAGCGATATCCCACTACTACGCCACTTCCGTTAACTCGCTGCTGAGCAAAATGGACGCCTTTGTGTCTGTTTTCTTCGCATTCCCAGTATAAATACCGATTACGGGAGGACGCGGCGGCTGCGAGGCGGCGATGTTTGCGCGACGCTGCGTCGAACGCGAGTGAGGCGAGTGTCGTGTAGCGGAGTCCTGGCCAGGAGTCGCCGTGCGCGACGTGAAAACGCGTCCAACCAAGTAGGCCAACCAACGTAAGTGGTAGCCCCCGCGGATGACAATTGAACGAAGCATCGCCCGGACGACGACGGTGTTCCCGCGGCGGGTGAGTCTCTCGACCGGGCGGATTGGTTGCTCCGAAGCGTCACGAGGTGCCCGAGGAACCCGCCGGCTGCCCTGAGCGACGCGAAACGGCGCCCGGCCTCCCGCCAAAACCCGCCAGGCCGCGAAGAGGAGCGAAGAGATCGGCCGACGTAAATAGTGACTCCGGGTGACACCTCCGAGCTGTCACTTCGCGCCGCCTCTTGATCATCCTAGCGAGCGAGCGCAACCCGGCGAGTATTCGTCCCAGGATTCACCGGAGTCGGAGTTCCTCGTCGACGGGAGGATTCTCTCTAGCTGCGTTTTCCCCCTCCCTCACCTCCCCCTCTGTAGCTGCTGTGTGTTGTTACATCTGCTCTCCCGGTCGCTTGGTGGATATATGGTGACGCGCGACGTATGATGTTGGATAGTCGACGTTCTCCTGGAGAAGGTAAAATCATGCGTTCTACAATCGTCGTTTATTATTGAGAACTTGGGGAGGATTGTCTCTTTGGATGCAGCGCAGTTGGTCCTTGTCTTCATCGATGTTGCCTGATTTTCTATGGTGTCTGCGCTGTGCTGCTGGGAACTCTTGTGGCTTGTAACAGCTGATGATGTTACATTTTTGCGGAAGAAATGCTTGTTTTATGTAAATGTGTGGAATCTTTTTTTGTTTTTGTATTTTAATGACGTTTTCATACTTTTCTCTCATGCCATTCTTTAATGGTTGTGCCTTTTGAGTGCGATGAAACTAGGATTCAAGGAATATCGTATTGTATATAAATGTTATATGACTATTAATTCTCTATACAAATATTTTATAACACAATGCAAGATTTAGTTTATGTTCTGTGTATAATGCTAGGAAACAAATTGTTTCGAGTCAAAAAGATGATTTAAAATAAATATAATTTTCATTTTTATAAGATATATATATATATATATATATATAAACTTTGATTATAATTTTAATTATTTTTTTCAAATATAATTCAATATTTACATTCAAATTTGAATAATAATATATTAGTCTCTCTCTAGCAAATACAAATTACAAGTATCAAATTATAGCATATTTTTAGGTTATAACTATAGTTTGTTTTTATTTGATACATATCACTTTTTTATTATGTACGATAATATAATCTAGCTTTTATTCGTACAAATATTTTTTTAATTATATATCTTTAAATTTTAATTGTTTAAATACAAAAAATACTTAAAATGTAAAATGATAGTAAAAATATATTTAAAGCGACATATATATTACATATGGAAAATTTTTGTTGCAGGACAAAGTACTGAAAAACATGGACCGTTTGTTGGAGGATCCACGTGCTTCATCAAAATTTGGTTGAGACTTTTATTCGCAACATGGGAACTTAAACAAGATTCTGATAAGTTCCCGATATTTGCCTTAGTGTTCTTCAAAGAGGATTAAAGACTCTCTTCAACGGTGAACTATTTGTGTTAGTATTTTGAAATGCATAGTGAGAAATATGTAACGATGGTTTCTTTAGACATTTGTGGGGACAGTGCATTTAAACATATTTCATTGACTTATATTTATTGTATATCGTAAACAAGTACTCGTAGTATGCTTGTGTCGTGCTCAGCATATTGTATTGTCCCACGAACTTTGCGCAGTTTAAGAATGCTAGAATTGATTTTGATTCTTTTTCTTTTGTCTAGGCTGTAATGCCCGAACGAATCAAACTCAAAATGAATGGGGTTGTACCAAGTGTGCCAATAACTACCCTCGCTGGTATTGCGAGTCTCACTGACTTGTTACCTGAAATGCCCCTACCGACTCCGCTGCCACAGACTTTGACTAATAAGTCGTTGCTGTTTCATCCACGAGTGGCAGAGGAAGCGCATTTGTTGCTAAGCGTTCGCGATGAGAATCTTGTACCGCAGTTAATAATGTCTCTGTCACAGACCTCGTCGGATCACATTGAACTTAAGGATAATTATGCAAACACTGAACAGTCGTTAGAAAATGAGCAAAACACTCCTGAACTACTCAAGGCAATCTTGCAGATAAATCCTCACGTATTCAGAGGACCTCAACACAATTCTCCGAGAAATTGGGCGCAGGGCGCGCCTGTATTGCACGCGAATCAATCGCCGGCAAGTTATGGTCGTTTCTCGCCGTCCTATTCGAGCTCATCAGGCTCCAGACAAACGCCCCAAGGTAGTCCGGCTCATCCTGCGGCGGCCAGATCTGTACTTCCGCCGCCGGTGGCCAGCGGTATCGCTCACGCGCAACATCCACGAATGCCGATCACCCCGCAGAATCATGCGGACATCTCGCAGATGTCTCCCTTTGCTGTGCCTTCCCCATCGCCCAGAGGTAACGTTATGACCGAACAAACGAGAACGTTAACTACGCCCCAGCATATGCAAGAGGACACGAATTGTATAAATCCTTTATCGAATGTAGCTCTTCAACCGAACATGTACTCGCCGGCTCACATGAGCTCACCCAATGCACCGCTGTCTCTCGGTAATGTGACGCCTCAGCATCACAACATGGCTGGTATGACGCCGCAGCATAACATGCACATAGCATCTCCCATGCGCACCAATATGCCTCTACAACAGCAACATCCAGCAATGAGTATGCAACAAAACCTTTACGATCCTATGATGAATCAGCAAGTTCATCATGCTTTAGGTAGCGGTCAATCGTTGGACATCGATAGTGCGGTGCAGGATAATCAACAATTTCTTCTCGATCCAACGAGCGCTCTTCCCGATATTGATTTACCGATTGAGAACATTGAGGTGAAGCAAGGCATTGAACATGCAGGTGCAACATTTATTACCGACTCCACAGACCACATCTTACCCGAATGTACACGCCACCGATATGATTAATGCTTTGAATCCGGCCACGACTAATGTTGCGCCCAATGTGCAACATCAACAGAATAATAATTCGGAAAAGAAGCTTACTGGACCGTTGACGGAAAAGTTGAAGGAGCCTATTGTCATGTTAAATAGATTAACGCTTGCAGATCAAGCACTCATGCAGAAGAGTTTGGCGGCGTTCGCGGAAAAATCGCCGAGTCGCGCGGCGAAGATGGGCATCTCTAATCGCGACGACATGTCGAAGACTGATTCCGAGAGCGAAGAGGAGATCGGCAAGAACAATAAGCACTTCAAAGCTCGTGCGAAAGAGCGGCAGGTGCAACGAGAGAAGGAGAAAGCGGAACGACGGAGGAGCGAGGACAAGAATCGTAGGCGGAAAAGGATAACGGACGACGATGAGGAGGACGATAAACGAGATGCGCCGTATACGCCGACGAAACCAAAAATACGCAAGATCGAGAAGAAGCTAGTGCCTGTATTAGCCAAATTGAGCGTGGAGGAGTTGATGGAGACCAATACTTATCAACGATTTAATTCTACCATAGAGATGATTTTCGAGAACACGGAAGACGTTACAGCAAACGCCGATTTTGAAGAAGACGGTGATGTACCTCCTGAGATACTTATTCCTAAGTATCAGTTGCACTGATCTCTGTACGGAAGCAGCCAAACTTAAAACGCTGGGTGCTATGGAGTCGATACCCACGGACAGACTAGTAAGGCTATTGAATATCCTGGAAAAGAATATACGAGACGGTGCGAGGGTATCGCCACTCGTAGACCCAGACGACGATGTTGAAGAAGGACGATTATGGGTGCAATTGGCAATGGAACGAGTGCAACGCGCCGTAGATGCTTCGTTGATTGCGTTGCATATTATGACCTCCAGCAATATGCCGAAGACAGTCTATTTGGAGGACGTCATTGACCGAATAGTTCTTTTTATGAAGTTTCAACTGCAGAACACAATTTATCCCTCATTCGATCCGGTCTATAAGGTAGATACAAAGAACAAGACTGACAATTTTAATTCTAGCGGACGCAAGAAGCGGGGTCACATGAAGGAGGTGCGCGAGAAAAGTATTCTGCAGGTTTACAACAAGATGCACGAATTGGTAGGTCTGTTGGCTGAATTGTTGAATATACAGGTTTTAACAGACACGAGCGTTCTTCACGCATCGACCTTAGGAGTCGCGCCGTTTTTCGTCGAATCAGTGAGCGATCTTCAATTGAGCGCGTTGAAACTCGTCACTGTAATATTCACCAAGTATGAGAAACACAGAAGACTATTGTTGGACGATATCCTGGCATCTATAGCGAGACTACCTAGTAGCAAAAGGAGTTTGCGCACGTACAGACTCAATTCCGAGGATCATATACAGATGTTGACGGCGCTAGTCTTGCAGCTCATCCAATGTGTAGTGGTTTTGTCGGACTCGAAGAAGGAGGAGGACGAGAAGAAGCCCAATCACGTCGATTCTGAAGTCTTCATTATCAATAGATACGAGACTGCCACCAGAATAGCCGGCAATTTTTTAACGGTGTTCCTCAACAAATGCGGTAGTAAGGGCGAAGAAATTGATTACAGACCGCTATTTGAAAATTTCGTGCAAGACTTGTTGGCGACGGTGAATAAACCCGAGTGGCCCGCAGCCGAGTTGTTACTCAGTCTTCTTGGAAATCTGTTAGTAGGACATTTTTCTAATAAGAGCTCCGACATGTCGCTTCGAGTAGCTTCCATCGATTATCTCGGTGTAGTAGCGGCCAGATTACGCAAGGATGCAGTCAGTTCGCATTGCAAGCTATCGACTATCGATCAGATCATACGAGACATCAAACTCGAACAGCAAAAGGACTCGGATTATGACCAAATAAAGGATAAGGAGATTCCAGGATTAAGCGAAGACGAGGAAAGGATGGTGTTTCTACAGAAGGTACTTTTAGATTATTTGGCGGTCAACGGGACGAATGATTCGGCCCTTGGATACGCGCGTCACTTTTATCTGGCTCAATGGTATCGGGACTGCGCGCTGGAAAAATCACGGGTAGGCCAGTCGAAGAACAGTCCCGAGTAAGAAAATACACAAGAAACGCGCCAAGAAGAAAAACCGGCATCACAGCAGCGACCAGGACACCGAGTCCGAATTGGACGAGCAAGACCCGGACGAAAACGACAATAATGAGCAGAAAAATTCGGAGGCTTACCGAATTATCGAGGAAAAGAAGAAGTATATTATCAGTAGAATAAGGCTATGCAGCACAGGAACGAAACCTGACATCCTGCAGACATACATCGATTATAATTCCGCGGAACTGATCTCACAGTATCTCGCATCCAAGAGACCATTCTCGCAGAGCTTTGATAAATACCTCAAGCAGATCCTTCACGTATTGACGGAATCGTCCATTGCTATTAGAACAAAGGCGATGAAATGCCTCACGATGATCGTCGAGGCTGATCCAAGCGTGTTGGCGAGGGTGGATATGCAGCTGGGCGTGAAGCATTCCTTCCTCGATCACTCCACATCCGTGCGAGAGGCAGCGGTGGACTTGGTAGGAAAATTTGTATTGAGTAGACCTGAATTGATTGACAAATACTACGATATGCTATCGGCTAGAATCCTTGACACCGGAGTGAGCGTGCGGAAACGCGTTATTAAGATTCTCAAGGATATTTGTATGGAATGCCCGAATTTCCCTAAAATTCCGGAGATCTGCGTGAAAATGATAAGGAGAGTGAACGACGAAGAGGGCATCCGGAAGCTCGTTATGGAGGTTTTTCAAAATATGTGGTTTACTCCAGTGAAAGAGCGTCCCACCCTCGACACAGAATCATTGCTGCGAAAGGTGATGAATATCACGGACGTCGTAGCAGCCAGCAAAGACATGGGACTGGAATGGTTTGAGCAGCTTTTGGTAAGTCTGTTTAAGCCGAAGGAGGACAAGGATGACAGTACGAAGATACAGGCAGACCCGCCACGGACATTGCTGACGGCGTGCAAGCAAATTGTGGATTGCCTAATCGAGAACGTGTTGCGGTTGGAGGAAACAAATCTGGGAGACTCGGAAAAATCGGGCAAGAAGGGCTCGTCGCAGAGATTGGTCGCGTGTCTGACAACGATTTATCTATTCGCAAAGATTCGGCCGCGGCTTCTGGTCAATCATGCAATCACCCTACAGCCTTACTTGAGTCTGAAGTGTCAGACGCAAGGTGACTATCAGATTATAAGTAGCGTCGCGCATACTCTTGAACTGGTGGTGCCTCTGATGGAACATCCTAGTGAGACCTTTTTAGCGCAGCTAGAAGAGGACTCGGTGAAACTGATTTTGCAACACGACAGATCGGTAGTCGCAAGCTGTTTGTCGTGTTTGGGATCCATAGTCAATAACGTCACGCGGAACTTTAAACTGATACGAGATTGCTTCAAGAAATACTACGGACACTTAACGGAGTACAAATCATTCTACGAGAAGGATCCAACCAATCCCATGCTGTTAAAATACAGGCCATTTTTCCGACGAGCGCTTTTCACAGTCGGTTTATTGTTACGTCATTTTAATTTCACAGATGCAGAGGTGATAGAAGGTCTCGCGGACAATATTAAGGATCAGGTTTTCGAGACACTCAACTATTTCGTTCATCTAGAGAACGACGACATCCGGCATTTCACTTTGTCGGCCATCGGGTCTCTCTGTATACGGCATTACGAGTTTATGATGCTGCCCGAGCTGAAGGAGCTTTATCATCATTTACTCACATCGGAACACGCGTTGGTCCATATGAGAATCCAGGTGCTCAACAACATTGAAGTGTACCTGCAGGAGGAAGAAAAGAGAATGATCAAGCAAGATCTCGAATGGGCGAAAATGTCGAAGCAGGAGAATCTAAAAGAGATGGGTGACGTATCGTCGGGTATGGCGAGCACCGTGATTCAGCTCTACATCAAGGAAATTCTCGAGTCTTTTCTACACATTAATATAAGTGTACGACACGCGGCTCTCAAAGTTATTCAACTGATTTTAGCGCAGGGTTTGGTGCATCCCGTCCAGATAGTGCCCTATCTGATATGCATGAGCACTGATAGCGAGAAGGCGGTGAGTCACAGCGCGGACAAGTGGCTGCAGGACATCGAAAAGAAGTATCCGGGTTTCCTTCATATGAAGTCGCAGTTTGGCATCGGGCTGAGCTACCGATTGCAGAAGATTTTGCAGAACGACATCACGGTCAGGGGTATGCGGGTGAAGGACGGCGAATTCCCGGGCGCGCTCAACGGTTTTCTCTACACGATCCTGCGCAGCACGAAACAGCAAAGGCGGGCGTTCGTGCTGTCCTTCCTCAAGCGCTTCGACGAGAATGCCAAGACCAGTCTGTCGCAGATGCTGTACCTGGCGGATAATCTCGCCTACTTTACATATCAAGTGCAAGACGAGCCGCTCTTCATCATCCATCACATCGATATCATCATCTCCATGTCTGGGACGAACGTGTTGCAATCTTTCAAGGAGGCTCTGCTGCCCAAGGAGGGCAGCGTGCAATCGCAGTGCGGGCAGTCCGAGCTGACGTCGGGACAGATGCCTGGGCAGACGGTGCCGATGATGCCACCGGTACAGACGACGACGACCGGGCCGGACGGTCAACCAACTCAGATGTTGTCAGTTTTAGAAGACGAAGAGGACGATGAGGAGGACGAAGAAGCTATTTTGGTTAGATTACCAAATGACACCACCTTGCTCAGGGAATATATTACCGCCAGTCAAGGCTTTTTACTTCTACTGACACTTCGGCAGCATCTCAAGGATCTCTATGGCATCTCCGACGCGAAGGTCAGTCAGTATTCGCCTTTGGAATCGGCCAAGGTCTACGAAAAAGCGATCAATCGCAAGACTAATCTGCTGTTCGAGCCTAAGGCCTACATTGCAGAGATTGCGGGAAGGCGGGACCAATGAGGAGTTGGACACAAACGGCAGGAAGAAGCTCGTGAAGGAGTATCTGGACTTCAAACAGTTGATGCTCAAGTTCGATCCCGAGGAACCAGACGACGATGGTGGTAACGACGCCGTCAACGCCAGTGGTGGCGCGAAGCAGCTGGCTGCGGAGCATGCTACCAGGATACCGCCGCATCCTGTGGTCGATGGCAGCAGACCGATAGCGGACGGCGCCGTAGGGGATATGGCCACTCTGGCGGTCGCGGGTGGCCAGCAACAGTTTCAATTACTACCGCAACCGAATCTAAATATCAACTCCGCTCCGATGGAGCATCCGAACAACTCGATGAACTCGCTGTCCGCGGTGGCGGCTGCAGCAGCAACGCCGACGACGCCGCGGGTGCCGAAGCTGACGATACACGCTCATCCGAATGCGAGGGAGTCGCATCGCAAGCAACGCGCGCACAAGACGGACAAATCGGTGAGAAAGCACAAGAAGAAGAAGAGGAGAAGAATCTCCGACACCAGCGACAGCGGCGAGGACTACAGTGACCCTGACTTCCTCGTGTGAGTGCAGTGGTATATCTTATCCTATGTGTACATATAAATAATCCGTGATAGTGTGTGCGTGTGTGACGAGTCGCCCACTAAAATGACTCACCTTTCGCGCGATACCTGGACGCTTTTGCAGCGCGATGGTTTCCTCTGCCGCCTCCTCTTAACCCTCTTGGTCCCCTGAAACGGATTCTCTTCCCCAGCCTCACAAAGTTGTGCTACGACTTTGGAAACGGTTTATCCAAACCGTTTCGGGTCAAGAAACTGAGCATAGAGACTATAATAGTGGGAATGAGTGTTGAGCACGCGCGTGCGAGAGAGAGAGAGAGATCTTTGATAAGAATGATAAGATTTTTAAATGCGAGCGAGTGTTGAAGGAAGGATTAGCGTGTTGTTGGCCGAAACGGCGGGCGTCCGAGGTTCATTGATCCGCCATGCCGTTGTTAAGCGAGATCGGCTCGTTACGTATTTCGTGCGACCGGAACTCGGGAACTTGGTTCGCTCGAAAATTAGCTTCTGCTTTCCTGAACCCGTCGAGACGTTTTTCGAGGGAGCTTCTAGAGATCGCTCGATTCCGCCGAAATAGCGTAGAAAGCGAGGGATTATGAATTCCCTGGGAAGATATGCTACGAACACAAGTTCCCTGAGAGAAACCAAGTACAATAAATTTACGTTTGCGAACAAAATTCACCTGTAAATAATATCACATAGCGACGACGATGTCTTTACGACTGTTGAGTAAATCTTTTCCTTTTTCTTGGAGGAAGAAATTAGTGGAAAGAGATAAAAAAGAAAGCATTAAAAGAAACAACGTACAGATTCGAATAATATCAATTTGATTCGTCGTTGCTTTCTCTTCCTTCGTTTTCAGACTGAATTTGAAAAAAAAATATATATAGTAAGCACTGCTTATTTCGATAATGCTAAATTATTAAAATTTAGATAAATTTATGCTAATGGTGATTTATAGGTAAACATTAAAAATATTTTGCTTTAAATTTTATTGAAATTAAAAATATGTACACTGTGCACAGAATAACATTTCCGCAATTGCTACACTTATAGTACAATTCGTAGTAATATTTTAATTTTTGTAAAAAAGGTAGAAACAAAAATTGCTGCTTTAAGACATTTGACAAATACAAAAAATTTAATAAAAAAACTTAAATGTATGATCGATTAATTAATCTAATAAAAAAAGATTGCTTAAAAGAACAAACAAAAAATGTATCATAAAATAAAGTTTATTTGAGAATTCAATCTTAATATTTATCTGATATTAGTCAGAAAGAATTTAAGGATGTGATATCAAATACTTATATTAATTACAACGTTCATTAAATACTTAAAAAAATTATTTTGTGCTTTCAAAACTATGTAATAGAAAACTTGCGTTAAAAAAAACAATTATATTGATCATAAATGATACGCAAAAAGTGATTAAAAAAATTACACGGTTAATTCTTAAGCATATCCGGGAGATTCAAAAAAAAGTAAGGCTGGAGTATTATCGACATAAGCGGTAATTACTCGCCTTTAAAAGGAGCTGTATCAAATATATCAAAGATCCACAAAATTCAGCAAACGATACGAAACGAACTTCGATGGAGGGCGGACCCGTAATAGATCCTCTCCTGCAGTATGTATAATAATAGAGGTGTGTAGCAGGACGCATTGCCTATGCATTACGAAACGTTGTTTGTAATATCTGTACATATAAAAATCTTCAAGTAAAGTATCTTATTTTCGTACAAACTATATAGCGGTGACATTTACGAAGAATACTTAAGATTTTGTTGTAATATTAAGTATTTATTCAGAATTCATGTTGTCCCAATATAGTTTGCTTCACACACATACACACTCACTCGTCCTTGGTGTACGAATACGATTTAAAAAAAAAAACAAGAGAACAGAATAAGACAAAAGTATCGTTTTTATACAAATTTATAGACCGTAGAAAGGGACCTCCTGTTAACAAGAAAAGAACGCGGAAGAAATTCACGGTGCGATGTGACATATTCGAGAAGAATGCGATCTTAAATATTTCATTCTGTCGTAATTGAAAATTTTCATGATTTTGAAGTCTTCATCCGATGGTTTTTCGATGTACGACGATTTTCGTTGTTTGCATCTAGTCTTTTTCTCGATCATTGGATTATTTTCAATTGATGATAAAATATCTCTGAATTTTCTATAAATATTCTGGATTGTTTTTATATCTTTAATTATTGGTTTAGCTTTTACGTCGACAGATATTGATGCCTTTTTCTTTTTTCGTTGTTCTTCAAACTGGGGAATTAGATTTGGACATTCTAAATTCTTTTCCAGATTCCATGTATTTTCGTCATTAGAGTATCCTTTCCATTTAAAGACATATTTTATCTTTTCCTTCACAACTCTTCTATATAAATTTTCTTTACACTAAATTCCTCAGTTTGAAGATTTCAAAATCATTTGAAATAATTTTAGATTCTAATATTTCTAAATTCTTAGAATTTGCATAGGACTTTGCGAATGCAAATTCTAAAAATATTTGAGTCACATTTCAAATCCCCAGCAAATTTCAATAGTATTTAAACATATTATGTTTAAACATACATGTTTGTAGAAAATATAGTCAAACAATTCAAAAATTATTTATAAAGAATATAAACGTCTCTTTCTTATTGCGAATTTTTTTTTCTGTAGTGAACGCTTCGAGGAATTTGACAATTCTCAATTAGAGATCTGTATTTTAGAAAGAAGATTGAATACAGAGAAAAGAAACTGGATAGATACTAATACGCATCAAAATATGATTTAAAGAGCGATGTGTACTTCTTTTACAAAAAATTAGAATGACAATTATATTTCTATTATATAATTTTATAATAATTTTATTATTATATAATTATATTATTATGCAATTATAATTGTTATTCATCAATAATTTAACATCAATAATTTAAAATTATAAAAAGACAGTTTATAATTTTAAAAGAAACAGTTTTGTTAAATTATTAGAAGAAAAGTATTTAACTTATATTGGAATCTATTCAGTTTTCTTTTTCTCATTTTCACGTCAATTTCAGAATCGTTCAATTAAATTAGAAAAACTATAATTTTTGTGTTTACGTACAACTCAAAATTTTCAAGAGTTTTATGAATTGCGAGTTTTCCTACTATTTTCCATGGAAAGAACATTACTCCTTTGTGTTTCGAGAAAATATTTGTCTGAATATTGATAACGCGATGCATTTATATTCGATTACAAGAGACAAGGACATCAATTTTTACAGCCGCGTGCGGATTTGATAATTATATTAATGAACGCAGAATCTAGGAAGTACATTTTCTCATACCTTTGATTAAACTCGCGCTTTACCGAGGCTCAGATATACACTCGTCTATATCACGTCAATAAATCTGGCAGTAAAAAATGTATGAATTTATTCGTCTAGCTTTTAAGAGTACGCGCCGATCTTAGAAACGCACGTGGAAATTTTGTTGTAGAAAAAAGTTTTGTCACATTTTTACGTTTTTCTTTTTTTTTTTTTGTGTGTGTGAGAATTTTCAAAATTACATTTTACAAATAAAGTGCAATGATAAAAACTTTTTTTTTTTTTTTTAATTGAATTTTGTTCAATTTTGTTTAATTTTTATACGATGTGACTCTCTTGAAAAACAAAGTTTATCTCTGTACATGTAAATGTTTAGCAAATTTGAGCCACGTGCGTTTCTGATGTTTAGATTAGTAAAATTCTTTATTAATTAACTATGTTTCTTGGATTTTTATTAAAAAGAAGAAAAAGAAAATAATTTGCTTCGTGTTTGATGCAAATTTGATATACTGTGAAACTCGATATAAAAGACTGTGTAGCACACCAGATTTTTATGACTATCGAAATCGAAAGAGAAGCAAGACATGAACAAATCGATATAATAATCGTCACGTTATTGTAAGCAATGTGCGCGAATATCGCATAAAATCATTCGTCGTAAAATTATTTTCTCGATTCTTGATAGTTGAAAGCTTAATTTTGCTCTCGCTTCTTGTAATTATTTGCAATTTATTTCTTTAATTTTTTACGTTAATGGTTGTAAAATTGCAATAAAAAGTATCGCTTATCTTAGAAACTTTTTTAATATGAATAATAAAATTCGAAATGTTCTGCTTTGAGCTCTTGATAAGAGGATAAATTCGCTTATTCCCGTTATCTCATTATTATTATTATTTATCAGTCCAAAAAAATCAGTTTTTATCACAAAAGATTTTAATCGCGGAGGAACTAGATTTTCTTTTTGCAAAATACACAATGTATAAAACATCTGCACATAAACTATAAGATCTCGTTTTCAAATTTGTATCGTCCCTGAAGCGTGCAATGTTAGAATTTAAGCGAGAATTGTTTCTTGTATAATTTTCTTTGCGAAAAGTTATGAAAATTTATTAATCAGAGTCTCATTTAATATTTTTTTAGAAATGTGCACAGATGAGTTTTATGAAAGAAAAAAATATCTCCTATTTTGAAATTTAATAATAGTTTATGTCTAAAAATTAGAAAAAGCGTGCAAAATATTTATAAAACTGATAATTTAAAACGAAAAATTGCGTATAGAATCGAAATAGATTATTCGTAAAAAAGCAGAAAATACTGAACAAGAGATTAGTTCACTCGGCGATTATATGAAGACGATTTTTAAATATGATATCGTATCCGACAAAATATTGATTATAAGAATATTAGTGGTTCTTTTATATGTTTTTCTACTACGCGTTTATATGAAAGCATGCTCTTTTTTACGGAAGGTGCGAAAAAAGCCAAAATATTTAAAACTTTATGATTTCGTGCGATCTCGGTAATAGGAAAGTTTTTTTTCGAAGTCAGCCTCCTTAGTATTGTCATGAAAAATTCGAGAAAATCTCTTTTCTAAATCTAAATGGTAACGATAGAACTACGAACTATGAATATATAATACATAGTACATAATATACATATGCAATTATATTTCTGTAAATAATTCACGAATGTAAAGATTCTAATAAAATTTATCAATAACTTATGCGTTCTCCAGAATCCTCTCATAAGAAAAACTTTCCTACGAGAACTTCTTTTTAACTTTTCGCTCATTTTAACTATCTCATTTTAATTTTCTTAACGTTATCTCTAAATATAATCGGAAGAATTTAAACATTTCGTTCTGCTTATTTACAAGTGGACTGTACATTTTTATTTTGTCAATATATTTAATTCGTGACAATCTGTCTTGTAAGACATTCTTTCGGAGTCTTCGTTAAAAAAACGTATTACGCATAGATTTGTTCCATGAAAATTTATTTAGCGTATAATAATTGATATTTGGAATTTTCATATTCAAGAATCGAAATTTGTAACTAAAAAGAAAAGCGTCGGTCGCGAAACGAATATCGAGAAGAGCCGCTATTATTCAGAGGAGGATAAAGTTATCATTAATGAAGCGAAGAATATTTTAGAAAATAGCGTATATATAAAAAATCGGGCGTAACTTACATTGATGCGAACTTTTGCATTGACTGAGTAAACGAATATGTTAGAGTGATACGTTGCTGAGGACGAAAAGACAACTCCGCTGTACAAATGTTCACACATGTACATATTTATCGTCTAGATTTCGGAGAAGTTAGTGATAGAGAAATTGTAGCAGTCGTTATAATTAATCGAATGAGACATGTGTGTCGATACGAGATGGAGAATGTAACTGAAAGAGAGAGAGAGAGAGAGAGAGAGAGTGCGTTAAATACAATTACCTATTGTTTGTTATAATAAGCAAACTCTTTTAGGCGATGCGCATTATTAAATTCTAAATAATTATATTTCTACGTATATATATATATATATATATATATATATATATATATTTATATATATATATATATTATATATATATATATATAAACAAAAAGTATAGATATACATAAATATATATAATATTGTCTAAAAGAGACGGAAGAGAGAAAAAGAAGAGTGCGTTTTAAGGTCTTTGCGCATATTCTCACAAAGAACGGAAAGTGCCATCATATCGCGTCGCGTAGGATTAACCCGCAACATGTAAACAAATATAGTAATTAATAATAGTAAAATAATTGATAAGGGCAAGTTAAAAATATAGCGGGCGAACAGGCTATCGTACTCGGCGCGATACGAGACACACTTATGTATTATAGCATTATACATATTATATATATATATATATTATCACCTATGTTTTTGTATTTGGTAATCTAAAACGAAAAAAATATCGAATTATAACGAACAGAAGATTAATAGAAAGTATATTATATATATTTGAGTAAAAGCTCCGAGGGTTGGAATTATCCGAGACGACGTTCGCGAAGATAAGAGAGATCCCTTTTCCTTTCTCTTTCTTTCATCCTTTTTCTGCTCTGGAAGATAAATGAAAAAAATAACGAGATTTATAGAGCGGTTTATAATATAATTGTAAAGCCGAATATACAACATGCAACGGACGATCCTGGATAAAATCAACACTCATTTACTCATAACTTATTATGTACATCATCTGAAAGAAACAGAAAGATACGTTCGTAAAGAAAAATAAATATAAGTATATACCAACGTTTTGGGGATTTGCATTTCCTTCTTCGTCAGAAAAGGTAGAAATTGTATACTTTGACTAAGAATACTAACGATTTAAAGAAAAGGCATCTTTGATCTCCGATTCTTTGTTTCTCCATTGAACGTATCTGAAAAGAGAGGACACATATAATTAGATGTATAATTAGACAGGTAAAAATATAAATGTTCTTTTCCAAACGAGACATACAAACGCGGAACATCCTTAATGTATTGCAGTTTTTTCGGTTCATTCGATTTAAAATCTTGAATTCTGCATCGTTCTCTCCACACTTTGGTCGCATTCAACAAAGTCGAGTAATCTCGCTTCTTCATTAATTGTGATCTTGCGATTTTCGCCATCCGATTTTTGCTAGATCTTTGTAGTTTAGTAGCTATCAAACTTTTCTTTCTGCTTGTGTACTCTTCATCTTGTTTTCTGTTTTAAAATTATTTATAATATTTTTTTATTATATTAACAGCACTTTAAGCTAATTTTTTGTCTATTTAACATTATTTAACACACATGTTATTAATGCAAATCTTTGAATTTTGAAAACGATATTATAAATTACCTAAAAGCCTTGATCAACATCGGATTGTATTTTGGTCTCGTTTTCGAGTTGTCTTTCAAAGCTTTGGAAGAAATTTCTATCGATTTTCTCTCACGATACTCCGTTAAAGCTTCTTGAATGCTCTTCAACCTTTCTCTCTTGCTTTTTTCTAGCATGGCGAGTTTCGACTCGATCAGAATCTTTAACTGTTCCTCGTCAGCCAAACGTTTATTTTCTTTCTCAATTTTCCACTGTTTTATTAATTCCTTCTTTCCATCCGCGTTATTGACCTTGTCAAAATCCCAAGTCTTTGTTATTGTTTTATCACATTTATCAGTCATGCGAATCGGCAATTTTTTAGTAATATTAGATGTCGTTTTTTCTCGTGAAGTGTCTTCCAAGCTTTCGATCCCGATTTCGCTCTTGCAATTTTTTATCTTCTCCTCTTCTTTTTGCTTGCGCCACTCTTCAATACTTGATCGTTGTTTCTCGCGTAGGTTCAGATAAATCTTGTACCAGGTCTCGTGATTCACTATGGTTTCCGCAGTTAAATCTGGACACTTGACTTGAATAGCAGTGACCAGGGCAGCGATGCTGCGACATTTCTTTCGCATTTTCAGGAACAGCAGGTGATCCTCGTCGCTCCAGTTATCGGTATAGCCTGCAAGGTATGTGGCTTTGCTGTCACATTATATATAAGTCTGCAAATCTCGACGAATTACAATAAATAATATAAGAAAGCTCCACAGCGTACGAAAACTAGAGTTTGACAAGAAAACTGAGAATATGAGAGAATTTATATACTGTCTTCGATTAATATGAATGAATTTTTCGATTAAAATTAATTAATTTAACACAAAATATTGAAAAACATTACGTGTTACGAAAAATAAAGTCACATTTTGCTGCATACTTTAATTATTGATACACAGGCGAATGCAAATGTGTCAAGTACCTGTTTTAGCAATTAACGCGTGGAAATCTTGGATCCCCTTATAATCGTTGCACTTTTTATTTTCCTTGTTAGAGGATGTGGCAAACGTCGGTTTGCTACCGGTTGCACTCTCATACTTATGCAAATTCGATTGAAATTCGCGCAATTCAGACTCGAGAGCTGTTTGCTCCTGCGACAAAGTTTGCAGTTGACAAGACTCCTTGAAGTCCCGAATTTTTTCCGACAATCTCACGAGCTGTTGTTTGTATACATTTGTGTCTAGACAAACGTTTATTCGTATTGTAAATATTGAACGACTTCTATATAATTGGTATTAATTAAATTGAGAGACATTTTAAATAAAAATTTTAAATATAGAAATTGCGACATAGTTAACGAAAAAGAATAAATGTGTAAAAAATTTATAATTTACCTAACTTCTGGATCTTTTCAGGACAATTCGTGGCAGATTTTACTGATTGAAGTTCATCGGAAATTTCCTCCAAACGTCTTCTCACGCTATCCAGAAAAATGTGTCTTAAAAAAAAAATATTTAAATTAAATCGATAGAATAAAATATCGCGTGAGCGAACTTGATATGCAATGCATAACTTGCAATCTAAGATTGACTAATTCGTTTTTCTCTGTCTACCTGTTTTTCGAGATGTCACTCATTTTATGCAAATCGGGTCGTAGAACTTCTGGTTCTAGTTTCATGTTCTCCATCAAGTTAGCGAGATTCTTTTCCATCAAATACTCTTGCTGCTTTAACTTCAATAGAGATTTTTTGCATCTCGTATTTTCAGTAGAATGCACTTTTCCACATGACAGAATTCGTCTTTCTTTCTTATCTTCTTTGCGAATAATTCCACTCATTATAACACACAGTTACGATATTAATTATTGCTCAAAGTATACATTTTTTGTTAAAATAAAAATTGTTTTATATATTCGTAGACACGTCGTATGTTTTTATTAGGAAACTACCTACATTTGTCGGGCTTTGTCCTTTGTGTCCTAACAAAGTTTCACATATGGGTTTCCATAGTAATTCACTACATAACTGTCTCCCTTCTCATGTAATTGCACCTGCTGATTGAAATTGCATAAAAAAGCATTTTAAAGATTGTCGTATAATTGTGCAAAAAGCAAAAAAGTAAAATTCATTGAAATATAAATATTTTATTTACGTGAAAAAAATAAGTATTATAAAAATGTATGATTTTTATATGTTAAATTCGAAGTTGTATAAAATATATCCTTTTTCATAATATATGCACACCATAAAAGAATTATAATTGCTCAAATGTGTTTTATGAATCAAGTTATTAATTTATTAACTTTTTCAAGTATATTTATTATTGTCAATATGTACAGTTAAATTAAACTTATATTTGTCAATCAGTGATTTTAAAGAGAGAGACATTACATTGCAATTTATTATATCATAATTCAACAAATTATCTTGATTTTTTCGAAATAAAAAAATAAAATATATATGTATATATTATATAAATAAGAATATAAAAATTATATCCCAATTATTGTTATCGAAAGTCGATTAAATCGATGCCTATAAATATAGATTTATCAACGGTTGCATAAAGATTTTCACTGATAATTATTATTCACATAAAATACAATACAATAAATATAGTTGTACTTTAAATAAAAAAATTACGCTTTCGTTGTAAATAAATAATACCTCAAATACTTTTATTATAAATAACAAAAAATACTATAATATATTAAAAGAAATCTACATGTCCGCGTTTTTAAAAAAGTAGGATATTTATTGAACAATGTCTCATATTTAATTGTTTATAAAAATATATCGAATATTTAAAAAAAATGATAAGACAGGTGCAATAGAAATGAAAGATCTCGCGTTGTGGGAAGAGAACGTTTTCAGTTGATAAACATATACGGAGCAATGAAATATCTGACAGTATACATTTGTTTACAGTCGCATGCCCGGTATGTCCTCTAGTGACCACTCGCGGCGTCGGCGCGAATCAATTCGATCCCTTCCCTCGCTTGCCGCGCATTTATACGGGCGGCCTGTCTCTAGGCGCCTCAGTCTATGATTGAGACGCGGCAGCGTGAGCATGGGGTGCGCGCGCAATACCCCGCGAGACGTATCGTACGGCATTGCGCTTTCAACCGTTTGACGACGAGCAACGAGAAACGACGATTCTTTCGACAACGCTTTCGAGCCGCAGATAATAAGGACGAGAATCCACAGATTTGACAAAGTCGCTCAAAGGCGGGACAGTTTCGCGGCGCGAACGCGCCTATGTTCGCGTATGTCGCCGGGAAATCTAACCGGCTCCGAACATTCGATTTTCCGCTCGATGAGTGAAAGATTCGCTGCGCTGTCGTGAAACGAGATCGGGATCCTCGCGGGATTTTCCGCGACTGTGGTGAGGTGTCCGGAAGAAGGATCTCCTTGGATTCGCGAGGCAAATGTAAGTACAAGTTCTTATTATACGTATGTGCTTGAAGTGAGGAGTGAGTTATAAGTTATGGCCGTGTTTTTACGACGCTTATTTGCGAACCTCGATCGGAGATGTAAGTAAAACGATTGATTTGTTCCGGGGGCCAAAAGAATCATCGGGATACGTCATTTTGATTGATATCTCTGAAGGCGAACGATTGAATTGTATTCATATTAACAGGTGTATTTGTGATTGGCGTACTTTTCGAACTGTTTTGTTTACGCACAATGAAAGATCGTTTTAAGATAGATAACAGGATTGTAAAAGATGTTATCAAATATTTACAATATAAGAAAATTATTATGACATTTTTCAATTTTTAAATTAAAAAATAAGAAATAATTTTTATTTTCTTGAATAACAATTTTTAAAAAATCTTTGATAAATCTTAATTTAAAAATCTTTAAGTATTTAAGTAGATTTATAGTTTTAAAAATATAATATATAAATTTTGACATTTTCGAATTCCTACATTGTCATGTTTCTTTGAATAAAATTATCTCTGTAGAAAGATTACAATTATAAATATCACTTGATAACTGTGGAATTTCTTGTTACAATATACAATTTTGTACAACTTTTTTATGACGCATCCTCTATAATAAGAGTTATATCATTTAAATGAGAATTGGAGCATTCAATCTATCATTAATGTAAAGAAATGCGAATAACTGCATTACATCTGTTGCATAGCATATATGCGTCATTGGTAAGTTCGCTTATCCAGTGACATTGATAAGGAATCATGGCACGTAATATTATACTGTTAGACTTTAATTTGAAATAGGAATCGAGACGATAATCAAACAAAATTATCTTTAAAGAAATAAACATCAAATAAATGTAAATTTTCTGAAAAAAAAGCTATTGTTTATTAAATTATAAAATTAAGTATATTAATATTAATGCTCATGTGTATTTATATCAGGACATTATATTTAAATTATTATGCATTATGATACTATATGAAGAGTGCAGTACGTTAATCTCGTTATAGAACCGTAATGGATAATAATTAATTAAAGGATTATTTTATATAATTTTGTGCCATTATATCTTCCTATTCTGGCTACCTAATCACCCGTTAGAATAGTCTTTTTAGAGAAAGTTTCATTGTTCGATCATAAGGAAGTTCTGCTTCATAATCATTTAATTACATTAATTATGAGTGTTTTTACGATGTATAACTAATTATTCGCAAAATGTGATACGTGTGTTATAATTAACAGTAATTAATCAATATTTATTTCATACTATTCCCACACAGTATACAGTTTTCGTATTCCGTTTATATTTAATTTCTCATTGAAATTACTTTTGCATAGAAAGCTACATTGTTCTAACAATTGTAAGGAAATTGCATCATGATAACTAAATTAGAAGTCATTAATGCAATTAAATTACAGATCGCGTGACTTTCTTTGCGTTAAATAATCTCACACGTTGTGTATTACGAAAAAAAAGTCTAGAAATCGAATAATCTGTTAACATGATCGTTTCTCAAAATTTGACTGGTATATTTTGCACAAAAATTAATAAGAAAATCAATACTATATATCAATTACATAAAAAAATGTTTATATCTTATATACACTGAAAAAAATATTTATGTAAAATTACATGATTAAACTAGGTTTCTTTCCGACCCATAATCATGCAATATTAATACTTATATAGAAGATTACAGATTATGTGCAATTTCATATGAAATATATTTTTAAATATTTTCAAGATTAAAAATATTTCACTGAACATGTAATTACACATAAGAAATGTTAGTAATGTATAAATGCTATAAAATAATGTTATAAATAAAATAGATAAATACTTATAAAATACAATTCTAATAAAGTAAAGTAAAAATAGTAAATTTAAAATTACATATGATTTTTGTATAAAAATAGTAATTTTACCTATATTTTACATGCATTTTTACATTAATATGTATTAATATGTATTTTCACTTTAAAACAAATGGAAAAAAAATTACAGTGATAAGCAAGTAACTTTTCCAGTTCTGAACTAGTAATTTCCATGTAAAAGTACATGAATTTTTTTCAGTGTATAAACATTTTTATATATACTTTTATATATTAATTATTTTTGTATTAAAAAATATATGAAAGAGGAAAAAGCGGAAAATGAAAATGAAAAACTTGATGGATCTTTAATTTAGACCGGCAATACGCGGATTAGTTCGCGATTGACAAGTATATTCGCCCACGGATGATGATTCGCGCGCACGTAATGGCGCGATAATTTTGCGACGATCGAATTGCCGATGCAATTACTCGCTGGAGGCGCGACTATACCCTTAGAGCGAAGATGATCGAGATAAGTGGATGGAGACAAAGCGTTTTGTCGCGTGAGATAGTCAGTCCCGTGAATTGCATACCGCGCAACAAGATGTTTCTTTCTCTTTCTCTTTCTCTCTCGCTCTCTCGATAATAAGTAATAAACGTAGGCATGATGTATAATAAATGACGGACATGACGTTGCTCGCCGTACCGCGACTATTCTCTTGAATGACATTGAACTTTCCTTTGATCTTGCATACACGAAATATTGCACTTTGTATGTTGTTTAATCTTAAGAACATTTTTATGGGACTTATGTTTGTGTGCGTAAGAAATAATTTGCATAGTGCATTTGCAAGCAATTGTAATGAAGAGTAATACTGTTTTTTTTGCAAAAAACATCTCTTTCAACAATAACTAAAAAAAAGTCGTAGAAATAATTTTATTTAATGTGTTATGTTTGTAAACAAAATATTCTACATTTTTACTATTATAATATTTTTACAATGATCGATATTTTTAATAAATGTACATAGAGAGAATTTTCTCTTAAAATTTACCTTGAAAATCATAGTAATCGTGCAACAATATATTGGAAGAATTTTATAAGAGTTTCTCCACAATAAAAAAATTAATTAAACTCCACAATAAAAATATTAATTTACCACAATAAAAATATTAATATGTACAAATTTTACTATGTACGTATAGTAATAATATTTTATATCTTATTGTGGTAGATATTAATTTTTGTATTGTGGTAAATATTAATCAGAGAAATTCTTATAAAATTCTTCCAAGACCATATTGTCCCATGATTACCGTGATTTTCAGGGTAAATTCTAAGAGAAAATTCTCTCTGTGCATGAATTATTCTCGTGGCATTATTATTTTATGAAAATATATTATAAATGACTTTATTGCGCTAGCACATTGCACAGGATTAAAATCATACGATCGACAAACAATATTTGCATTACTATTACCATTCTATTGCTCGAATTCTATTGCGGCAACAGACGCGTTTACGGGAAGATTTGCTGCGTGCTGCGCGAGCATCGAGGCGCTTCGGAATAGCGTGCTGCTCGTTACGGCTGCTCTCCGGTTAAAAGTGAATGGGGAACCCGCTCATTCATAAGATTTTCTTCCAAGAGGGGCAGCAAACAACCGCGCGCTCGCTCCTTGCCTCAGCGCAGCAAATGCACTTTATGCAGTGACTGGATATGCAACTTATCACTCACCCGCTAATGCAAAGTATTTCTCGATCGAAAGATGCGAAGCTCGCGAAAAAGGAGTTTGCGAATAAATATTTTGTCAGCAATCTTTTATTACGCTTTATTTTGCATAAACCCAAATAAATTCAGCAAAGAATAATAATTTCATTATATAGTATACCTCTTGTTATATATTACTATATATATATAACGAAGAATTACAAAAATAATTTTCTTCATTTTCTTTTTGCTTAATAGAATAATTAAATTAATTTTTAATTAAAAATAAAAATATCGCAAAATAAATAAAACATACAATGCACACGATTAATTAATATAACTACATAAAAACGACAAAATTAAGTACTACATAAAAATAATTGAACAACCGACTGACATATTTAGAAAATGATTAACAAACAGGGGACTCGCGAACCGGCTTTATCTCGTCAATGCATACATATATGCACGAGGATACACGAATCGTAAATTCGCGATAATGTCCGATGGTTGTCATGTTAAATGCAACAAATCAGTGCTGGAAATAAAGAGAGAAAAAGAGAGGAAGAGAGAAAGAGATTTATCTCGCGAAGGAACACGCGAGGCCCTTATGCGATTTGTTAAAGGTTTAATATCGTTAACACGGCGATAATACAGTCGAAACATTTCTCTCGTTAAATCACGGTCTCTCGTTCGCTCTCGACGCCGACCAGCCAACGATTGCAACATTGCAAACGTCGCGATTAATGAACGGCTGTCATCGCATCGCCGGAAAATCAGTTGCACGTATCGCGAGCTATATGTGCTGTCGAGATGCGTTCTTCGAGAGAGACGTACGTTCTCTCGCGCATCGGATTAAGTTGGATTTCAACGCGTATACGTATATACGTATATACATACGTTCTGATATTCCGATGACAGCATGATCCTTAGAGCAATCAGCAAGCATGTAATTTTTGCGAAGGGGAATTAAATCGTGCCGCTAGTTTTGTTAGGCATATATACGTACACGAATTGCCCCCAGGAGGAGAAATTATAATGTCAGGAGCGAACGGTTTTACGCTGTTTTCGAAACTAAATGTTCAAAGTTTCTCTCATTCGCCGGTCTTATTTCATCGATATAGAATTGACATTTCTTTACCAATTTTTTTTTATTTGCTTACTCGACTTCAAGTGGACGGAGCTCGCGTGCGAGCTACGCACGGTTATGGAAATTCGCCTCCGCGAAAGGAGTAGAGAAAGAAACTGGAAAAGACGTACGAAGAGAGAGAAGAAGGCAATAAGTCCGGCCGAGGCGGTAGGTGATCAATCTCGGCGCGTTCGAAGAGAACTTTACGGGCCGGCGCGTAATGATAAACGACTTCGGAGTCGGCGTGTTCCGGACATTATCGGAGCGCGCAGTAGAATCGAGATATCGCGTTTCTCGCTGGCGAACGCACCGTGGTCCATGCGCGACCATGCGCGACACGGATTTGCATTCGCGCGGGCGTAGTCGGACCGATCGGGTTCGTCGTCGTTGTCGTCAGGAACAGGTTCATTCCGTTGCGCGCGAAATGAATGAAATCGTTAGGCATTACGACATGTCGACGTTCTGGGCTTCGGATCGTTTATCGGTCTGGCTATCTGCGTGCGAGCGCAATTATGCATCTCGTAACAACTCGATGTGTGCGCGCGCGAGAGAGAACAGGCGCCGGCTTACGCATCCGGTTTCCCGTTTATGTAGGGTCCATCGGGATAATTGTCATATTGTGTGCTGAATGCGAAAAGCTGCAATTCATATCCATCTCTTTCAAGGTACTGGAATTGCTCAATTATTTTGCTCGACGAATTCTCTATGAATTTTATTTTAGAAAATGAGTTATGAATCATTATAATTAATATGTTAATTTTCTCTTAGAGAATTTACTCTGAAAATTGTGGCAATCGTGGGACAATAATATATACATAGTAAATTTTACTATATACATATTAATATTTTTATTGTAAATATTTTAATTAGAGAAACTCTTAGAAAGTTCTTCCAATATTGTCGCACGATTACCATGATTTTCACGGTAAATTCTAAATGAAAATTCTCTCTGCATGTATAATTAAAATGATTTATAAATTATTTTCTAAAATGGGTCTTTGAAGTCTTAAAAAATTATATGAAAAATCTGTCACTACGAAAATCTAAATATGTTTGTCTTAAAAATACTTTACATGGAAATATATAAATGACGTCGAGCATATTAGTTGGTTATATATAAATTGTGTTTATTTTGAAAATATAGATGCCATTAAGTACCGATGTGTTTTGTGGAATTATGTTTATATTTTTAAACTTTGTTATATATATATGTATATTAATAAGGATTTTTAAAACGAGCTTTCTTGACAAAGAGACATTCTCTTTCTTATATATACGCGTGAGTAGGTTCTTGATATCTCAACGACGATGATATCTTGAATCTTAATCTCTCTTGTACTTCGCGATGATCATTATGCCTTCTCTTCATTTCTGCTGAAAATTTCTTTTCTCGGTATATTGAAATAGTACTTGAATAATTGTAGAATGTTTGCAGTTACGATGCGATAAAAGCAGACTGTTATAGTTATGTTACGATAAATGTTCTAAAAAGAAGATATTTTATATGACGAGTTATTACTCGCGCGAAAGTCGTTGCACGTTATTGCGAAAATACTCTTCTGCATACCTTATACAATTCAAAAACGGATAAGTTATAATTTTTTTTATAGAAAAAACATATGTATAAAATACTCGATATATTTATATTTAATGACTAAAAATAAATTTGTCTCGACTCTGTCAAAATTAACAGATTTCTCGAATAGAGAAACTGCATTTTTTAATTGATCTTTGTAGAAGAATATGTTTTTCTCATATTCATAATGAGGTGCATGCAAGTTTTGCATTTTTTTTATTGCTTATAGAGCACTTTTTTGCACTTTATTATTACAGATACTTCTGCTATTAGATACATTTATCGAAAATGAAATTGTGATGCTTCTTATCGAGCCGTGAATAATTATGCGGAATCCTGTCGTGGGACGACTCTCGCGATGAAAAAAAAAGACATAGTTGATATTTAATGGGCTGTAAAAGAGCAAATGACCGTTAATTGCGTGGCGCGCCTCATTGCGCTTGTATGAAACGAGCATTATACATCCCGAGCGGATTCGTTTTCTATATTTACCTTTCGCGAAATTATCACATCGACCATCGCCATAATTACGACGCAGCGAGACTTTCAATTTATCGCGATCTTGTTTTCCTTTAATAATATATCGGTGCTATCTTTGGTCCAACGCAAGAATGTTGTCGTCGCATTGATCGCGCATAACGTAACATTATTTTAACGTGCGCGATTAAATTGCGACCGAGCAACACTCACGTATATCGGTGTATTTATAAATCACGAAATTATAAAAAAAAAAATATGATAAGATTACGAGGACATAAAGTATAATGTAAAAAGAAGAGAACACTGCGTGGAAATTGTGTTCATAATTATTCTTAAAGAACTTTGCTTAAAATCTTGGCATAAATATATATAAATATATGTGTTATTATATTTTGCGCAATATAAAAATATGCAGATCAAATATCAGCATTTATACGTGAATATTATATTACATATATATGTATATTATTCCTGTTTACATAACTGCATGCTGACGATGACATGCATAACATTTATCGTAACCGACGATGAATGAGAGAGACTGATTGTAAGGGGAGGACGAATCGGATTAAAGTAAACTCGCGCGCGCCCCAGAGAAATTATAGTAATAGGACATAAGAGTAACTGCTTCCTGGCGATCGGGAGAGTTAGTTAAGTAAGTCGTGGGGATCAGAATTGTGCACGCATGTGTGCGTGCCCTATAAGTTAGGACGACTCATAAAGATAATAAAGTACGTTGCCGAACATGCGGCTCTCTCTCTCTCTCTCGTAAGGACATTACATATTTTTTCTTTCCTTTTTTTTATTTAATCCGGTTCAACGCTTCTTCTTAATCCCGTTCATCCGTCCTACCGTATCTCTGTTACTGCGTCGTTACGATATCAGCGCACGAAAGATGTTTCGAAAGATTGAATTCACGTCGTGTGACTTGTCGTGAGTAACAAGACTGCGGGTTTTTTAAAAATCCCTGCACGATATACCGCGCTTATGTATTTTCCTCCGAATACACGACTTTATTGTCCGCGCTGATATCGCTGGGAAAGGGTTCCACGAGTCTTGTCGGCTCTTTATTATTCCATCGAGCGACACGAAAGGGACGGAATATTAAGAGTCAGTTGCCCTATGGATATCGCGCGCACGCTTCATTCCCTATGAAAGTGCATTCGTAAGTTTATCTACGTGAGCGTACTTTAAAGGTGTGCTACACGTGACATAACGGTGCATCATCATGGCATTCGTACGCAGTGTCACGAAAAGCTGCGTATGTCGGAAATGCTATTATACTTTTGCGGAAATTTACAGTCGAGTGTTCTGTGATATTAATCTGAGAAATATTATTTTTACTATACGCTGAAAACAAATTTGTTAACTTGATTAAACCTTTCAACTAAATATTAATATATTATATTTAATTTAAATACAAAAATAAACACTATAAATAACGGCTAATACGAGCTGCAAAAGTTAGGATGGTAAAAATTAATAGTCTTTCTGTATCTTATATACAATTTAATACGGAACATTTCGGCACATCCTTGTGCTTCTTTAGCCACTGAATAATCTTACTTCTTACATCAAATTATCATTATACAGTATTTGTGATCGTTACACAATCAGATATGTTAATAATTTATTTAACTGAGAATCATCACTCTAAAAATTAGTTATATTAATATTCAGAGAATAAAAAAGCTCTCTGAATATAAGTGGTTCACATGTTAACCGAACCAAAAACGCTTGATAACTGCGATAAATGAGTTATTAAGCGTTTTTGGTTCGGTTAACATGTGAACCACTTATATTCAGAGAACTTTTCTATTCTCTGAATATTAATATAACTAATTTTTAGAGTGATGATTCTCAGTTAAATAAATTATTAACATATCTGATCGTGTAACGATCACAAATATTGTATAATGATAATTTGATGTAAGGAGTGATTATTCAGTGGCTGAAGAAGCACAAGTATGTGCCGAAACGTTCCGTATTAAATTGTATATAAGATACAGAAAGACTGATAATTTTTACCATCCTAATTTTTGCAGCTCGTATTAGCCGTTATTTATATTGTTTTTTTTTTTAATTTAACGAGCCTTTTGATCATATTGTTTAATTTAAATATTTTTATATGTTCAATTAATAAAATAATATTTAGTTGAAAGGTCTAGCAAAGTTAACAAATTTTTCAATGTATGTATATTTCTAGAATTTCTATCTTAATATTTTTTGTAATATAATGCGAAAATGTATTATATAATTTCTCTATTAATATTCTACAACCTTTTTAATATTTTTTTATTTTTAATAAAATTCAATTTTAAAATAATAAATTGTTCATATTTTTCATTTTCAATAAAATTCAATTTTAAAATAAAAATCATAACAAGATTTTACAGAATTTCATATTCGTCATAATAAAATTTCATATCTAAAAAGCACATTAAAATAATATAGTTAGTAATATATAATATATATGACATAATTACAAAGCTAGCTGCGTCATGAATTATGAAATATTATTACGTTGATAATATTAACGTCGGTAATCGGCATCCGTGTTACTTCATTCGGTGTCAAAGCGGAAACGCGTTTCTCTATTTATTAATGACAGAATCACGCGAAAGAAGAAATTCATAAAATCCCGTTAAATTCACTTTACGTTAAATAAAGGTAGACGCTATCAATTTTCAAACTCACTATACGACTACGAAAAGGATAGCGCGCGTTTAAGGATTAAATTTCACGGTGCATTTGCGCGAATCTCTAATAGATTCCTTCGCGCTGCGCTGACATTTATAAAACTCAACTCCGACGGAGTGTAACGACGTTTTACAAGCTCGCAACCCCGCTGTGATTTAGCGACCTTCGGCTTCGCGGGTGGCGATAAAGGTTGTAAGTTAACCCGTAAATTAACCACCAGCCGCTGACAGCCTGATGCACCCTCGTTTTTAACTCACTGTGTATATACCGAGAAAATTTTTATTTTTTCTTTAGATAACATAATATTTTATTTAATATTTATATCTCTCAACTTCTGAAGTCACACAAAGAACTGTGTGTGTCTTGATCATTTGAGTTTAATGAAAATTGCCAAACTAAATATGGCTGCAACGTAATATATTTTATCAAGTCTATATCCGGAGCATATAGCATTCCAAATCCAAATACGAGATAATCGCATATCGTGGATTATTCCACGCGTTCGTCGAAGGAGAATCGATTGAGCGCTACAGTTAAGCTGTTTGCTCCAAATGAGCCGTTTCCGCGAATCGTTCTACTCATTCGTTATCGATTTAAACTTTAGCATTTTCAAACAGTGCACGCATCCGGAAAACGCGATAGAATGACATTTCGCGGCCTTTTGTAAATCATAATCCATGATCGTCGCTATCGGCGCACGAATCTTTCATCTCACGCCATTCTCGGTCCATTTCCGTGTTTTCTTTATGCATCAATTCCTTTTTCGTTCGATTTTTATTCCTTTTTCTCTGTGTATTTATTCATGAACCGTACAAGGGTGGAAGAGCGTGCGTTCGGTCAGAGTATCGAAGTAAAACTGGCTTGTTAGTCACTCCCGAAGGTTTGCGTCAAGAATTATGAAATAGAAATTTTAAGTCAGGCTAAAATAGGAGATCTCCCGCGGTTTCGCTTTATCGTTACGAAAGCGTTCTGGACGACACATGTCGAGAATGCATCTCGACCATGTGTCGAACTTGCGTGACAAAACGCACCAGTGAAATCTCGGATTTATAATAGGCGAATGGGTAAAAGATATGTGTCTTTATTTACATGTATTCGTAATAAATTAATCGGAAAAGAAATTGAAAAGAATGAGAAATTGTGTGTCCGCGAAGATTTGACTTACAGGGATGACGTTAGAATTTATGTATCTTGAAAATCATAGTAAAATTTACTACATATAGTGAAATTTACTATGTATACATAGTCAAATTAATCGAATATATTTTATATCTTATTGTGGTAGATGTTAATATTTTTCATTGTGATCAGAGAAACTCTTATTTAAATTATTCCAATATCATATTATTCCATGATTTTCATGACTGTATAGAAGCCGATAGTCCGATCATTTAAAAAGAGTCGTCTCAAATCTTTTTTCAATTCACAAATGTTTTATAGCTTTTCGAACAGTTGAAGCCGATAGTTATTTTAACGAAAAGCCACTGTTATGTTCTTTTGAAATAAATCTCGAGATAAAATTTTTTTTAATTAAAATTATTTGTTAAATTGAATTTCGTCATGCGTTTGCGTATATTACTAAACCGTAATTTTCAAACTAGTTTTGGTCAACCCTTGACAAAGGCTCGTTGAATTAGAGGGGCTCAGACCACACCGAAATGAAGCTTCATGGGGTCCTATGAATGGAGCGTTTTATCACTGTTAGATATTATACCCCGGCGGCGCATGTGTGCAGATCATTTCCCACGATCATTTGTTTGGCCAACACATGCAGGCTGTTAGAAATTAAAATATTTAGAGAGTGCGAGGGAATATTAATTTATTTTGCACATCGCACAACGCGATCTCGAAATTGTTGAAAGAAAAACATGTGTTTGTACATTGTCTTTAAATAATATTATATGTTGTGGAATATTTTTACGTAATACAGATTATTTTTAATTGTCGTAAATTTTCTTTTAATTCCGACGATGAAAGACTAGTAAATTTATGTGAACTAATTTTGATTTTTATTTATCAATTCAACGTGTGTAGTACGAAATATTAAATATTTTGCATTGTCGCGTTGGACTGAGATTTTCATTCAATGAAAGTCGAGCGCGTTGAAACGTCATTCTGCGACACGATCTTATTCAACGTCGGTTTCATTGGAGTAATGTCTTACAATGATTTCACTTCCGACATTGCGACTTGGCGAGTTCTCGATACTATTAACCTGTGCACTACTCGATGAGTTGTATACAATACTATTGATGGAGATTTATGTACGTCACCGCCCGAAACAAAATAAGATTTAAGCGACTCAATGGACGACAAGTAAAATACCTTGTGTTTAAAAATGAAATAAATCTATTGAAAAAGAGAAAGTAAGAGATGAAAAATTGAAAGAAAGTTGAAGATTATAAAACAAATAAACAATAACAATATAAATGGACAGCTTAGTTTTCTGAAACGAAATTGTCGACAGTGATGATATATAGAAGACTTTGTAAGTAAAATTTTTCTAAAATATAATACACTGAAAAAAAATTTATTTAATTCGAATAAGTATTTAGTTCAATACTTCCAAATGAATCATTTATTTGAAACTAATAATATTTATTTGATATAAGAAAAGCCTTTTCAAAACAAATAAAAATTTATTTGTTTCAAATAAATGATTTATTTGGCAGTATTAAACTAAATATGTATTAATTTAGTCATTTTTTTTTTCAGTAAACACACACACGCAAAACACATTAGGTGTAACAATAAAAAATGTTTACGTCGAAAAATGAAAGTAATATAACAAACTTGTTATTTATTAGAGAAAAAGAAATAGAAAAAAAAATAAATTGAAATTTCGCGATCCGAATATTGTGGCAGAATGTAATCGAAACAGACACGTATATGTATACATATATACACATAGGGTGCTGCATGATGAACCATGGGGAAAATATCGCAGGGTTGACCATTGTCAACAACGACACCCGGAGTGGCCATTGTCTGGTTTCGCGTTTTTTTATTCATCGGATATTTATAATCTGCCTCTTGTATCGCGAAATAATGCCCGCGGATTTGCATACGCAACGGTATCTAGACGTGGAAATATCGCGTGAGAAAACGAATCGAGATTCCGTTAGCGGCACATTGCAGTTCCCGGGCATAACGAATGTGGCTTTCATCGGGACGATAAATAACGTTGATCATAGTTTTTTTCGAGATTTGTTTCGAGGTTTACAAAGAATCATAAGAATTTAATTGAACACGTATCTATCGCAAACTAGGACGCAACATAATTTGTCTTCCTTAACTGTACTGTGTATTATACATTTTCTGCATTCCATATGGAATAAGCTATATATGAAATAATATGTATAATCAAGCATTGAATAAAGAGGCACGAAAAAGAAAAAAATTGAAAGACAATAAATAACGAAAATAATAGATACATATAAAAAAAATATTCGATGAGATTGGTCAAAAATTTAGAAAAAGAAAGAGTGGATAAAATGTCAAAGATTCTGAAAATTGAAGAATTCTACGAATTGTACGAAGTTGGGCTAAGCTCCCCACTTTGTAGCTAAAAGTAACCCTGGTCCTTCGGGACTTTCAAAGGGTGGGAGAAGTTTTCTCCCTTGTTACAGTAGGAAGTTTCTTCAGTTACGTTAGTTCTTTCTGAATGCTCTAGGCAAGCAGAAGTAACAAAATATTATATAAGATGCGGAAACCTCGGTAAATCGAAAGTATAAATTTACAGAAAATTTAAATATACTTGTGTAATTAACAGCAAAACAGTGTGTTAACATAATGAGAAATAATTTATTTATTTATTATGTAATATTAAATTAAAATTAAATTTAAAAGAGTAGACAAAATAAAATTAATAATATAGAATTTGAAAAAATGTTCAAAATTTTATTGATTTAAATCAACATTTAGAAATAAAAGTGAACTCAGCGAAGAGAGCCAACAGTAAAGATAAAGCAAGAACTAATTTTTTTAATACATAAATATTTAATATATAAGTTATATGAAATTTTAAATAGGATGCACTATCTTTCTGCTTTCAGCTTTCATACCGTTAAAATCATGTCGGTGCTACTGGAAGGCAGGTCGTACAGGCCGTTCAAGTCCTCGGAGGAATACCTGATAGCGATGAAGGAGGACCTGGCTGAATGGCTGAACGCTCTGTATCCGGAACTTAGGATCAATCTCGACAATTTTATGGACAGGCTGGACACTGGCGTCGCTCTATGCAAAGTAAGTGTCACGAATGATTTGCCTGAGCTATAACTATCGCGGAAGCACGATTATCCGTGCGGCTAAGCGCTCGTACAGTCATAACGAGGCGATCCTTATCGCGCGACTATCATCGTCGAAAAATTCCCCCGCGATCGAGATACCCATTGGCCTCAATCCTAGAACACGATTGTCACGTTCTCCGGCTCTTTCCGCGTTTATTTTCTCGCCGCTCCGTAAACATCCCCGTCTATGCACGGTATCGTGAAAGTATGATCACACGCGCGCAACAGTAGTGTAACTCTTTTAGAATATGCGCAGATTATTTTTTTTTTTCGAACATTTTACGGCAAGTCGTTATTTTCAAAATGAATATATAAGTTGCAAGTTTTTTCTCTATTATCAAATATTTTTATATACATATATTAAATTCTTATATTTTATATTAAAAAAATATTACATTTTAAAACTCAAATAAGGAACACATTATTAACGTTAATAGTACAGGCACGAAATATGCAAGTAAAAAATGTGAAAATATAGTTCCGATGATGCTAGACAAGTGCTTCGATTTCCTGTTGAAATTTTTTCCCCATTCACAAACGTGCACGCGACACGTGCTAAAAACGCATCCAAGTTGCACGTGTGCATTGTAAAGAAGAGGAAAAAGGATGTGTGTGACGTCCTGCGTGGCAAAGAGCGGAAGCTCTTCGTCCTGCGTGGCGTGAATTACGATTGAGCTTAATGCAGAGTGGGAAGAGTGAAGAGTAGTGTGTTAAAGAGCCTTTTCATTCTACATTTTTAGTAAAATATGCCGCATCGCCAATTATTCTCTTAAATGCGTCTGTGAAAAAATTCGAATCACATAAATTCATAATAACTTTTTTATGTTTAATTTTGCGATCTCTTATAAGAAATTTAATATCAATTTTCAATTAATTATTAAAAAAGTTAAACGTTAAATTATTTTTAGATAAATTTATTATCAGTATTTTTTGATGATAATTTGATAGTGAATCTCATATGTTTAACTCGCAAAACATTATACATTTTTTTCTTTTTCGACGTATTTAATATTGTTTCTGCATGTATGACTAATGCAGATGATTTGCGAAATTGAAATTATATGTTTGTGACAGCGTGCATATTTGTTTTTTATTTTTTTTTTTTTTATCGACAAGCGACTGCATAAAACTTGTATGTTAAAATTGCTGGCTCTTATGGACACGATGTTGAAACGAAAAAAAAAAAAGAACTTGCATACAATTTGTATCTCCCACACGACCCACTCGACTGCAGCGACGAATAGAGTAGTCATTCGTAACGTGACCAATCGAATGTCGACGTATGCATACATATACACGTGTGTCAGCTTATTAACTCGGACATTATTAAAGCAATTTTAACAAATCATTAAGAGCACGGTAAATTAGGGCGTTTAAAAAAATGCGAGACACAATGAATAATGCTTTAATTACTCGATTAATGCGGTCGACAATCGTGACGCTTTCATGCCAGGCCACAGTTGCGTGGAAATAACAAGCGTAAGGTTCGCGTACTTTATAGGCAACTATACCTACGAGCAACCGAGATAAGTACCGCGGCATATATGGCGATAGAACACCGCGATTATGAATATCATTACTGCGAATCTTATTACTGCGAAGAAACAAGAAGGCAAAAGGACTCGTGAAAATCGGTGGAATATATTATTATTGATTCGTTAATTAAAATATATCGTTCAATAACACAATAACGATCTTCCATAATATCCAGATATTGTGGATTTAAAAATGGTAATTTATTATGTATTTTTTCCTACGCGTGACGCCGGATGTAATATCTTTCCCGGAACGATACTGCGCGATCGATCGCGATCCAGGGCCGATCGTGGAACTGTCCGGATCAAGCCCGACTTTCACTGATCTACGACGACGATCCACCGCTCGGTTGCTCGAGTCGGGCATCGAAACGAGCTCCATTCATCGCCATCGGGCCTCGTCGCGCGCGCTCATAATGCCCACCGGATTCGCGATGAAGTGTCCGATCGGCACGGCGCGACGCTCGTATAAATGCCAGACTGCGCTCGTTATTAGCGGCACGTCATCGTTATAAATTCATACCGGAGTAGCCAAAGAGATATTTAGAGTAGGCAGGAGAGGACGATAAAACCGCGGCAGCTCGTGCGTGCGTTCCCGTATGCGCCAACTCGGAGAAAGTCACCGAGTATATGCGCCTTAAAGCCGGATTCAGACCGTGGTAAGACGGTATCATGTCGCTGCACGAACCCTTATAAACGTATCAATACTACTGATTACGCGCGATCGGCAATTAGATTTATTTGTCACGCGACAAATTTTAAAAGCGAAAAATCGTATCTTTCGCATTAAATATATTCCGCGAAATAAGGAGGCACGGAGAGAATTTTCTCTTAGAATTTACCCTGAAAGTCATGGTAATCGTGAAACAATAAAAGATATTAATATGTACATAATACAATTTATACTATGTACATATTAATATTTTTTTATTGTCCCACGATTACCATGACTTTCAGAGTAAATTCTAAGAGAAAATTCTCTCTGTGTAGTCATATCATCTATTCGCATTCGATAAAATTAATAAAATATATTTAAGGTACTCTTTTCGAATTAATTAATAGCTTTAAATCTTGTGATAGGTTTATTGTCGCTGAAAAAATATAAGATTGTTATAGATGCATTTTTACAATGAATGCAGAATTTAAAAATTTTCCTTAATTTGAATTAAGAGAAATAAAAAAAAAAACAAAAAGAGCAGAGATTAAATAAAAAATAGATTGTATTAAATATTGATGTACTGTGCACTTTAAGTCTGATTGAAACATTGTAAATAAGTTAGATCGAGAAGAGGGTGATATACGTATACGAGCCTCCACATTCAGCATTAGATACGTTCGAATTTTAAAGCAAAGTGTAGTATACTTCAGTCTGGATCCGGTTTAAGGATTACGGCAGATCTCGAAGTGAGGTGCTGGAATTTCTTACCTGTGGCAGGGGGTAGATTGGGTTGTATCAGTAAGCAGAAACAGAGGGAGGGCGAGGTAGCAGTGCTTTTGCATATATCGACTTTACGAGCCGTGACGAGTGGCCAAGCGGCGAGCATAATAAGGTACGCGACAAGAAACGATAAGGAACCACAGTGCTCTCGATACTGCCACTTCTGGGAGCACTTTTCTGCATTTCTTTCTCTTTTCTATCGTTTGCGACATTTTTACAGACTGTGTTTTTTTCGTACTCTACTTATATACGATGAGGAAGGCGTCTGCATGCCATATGCATCTTAGCCTAACGTAAATGAAATGCAGCGATGGAATCGAGAAATATTTAAGCCTATTTCAAGTTTTCTATGCATTTTCTTTGAATAATCTTTTAATAATAATTTTTACATCTAATATTATTCTTCGCGAATATTAATTTATAGACGCTAAAAATTCGCTTTTCTTTCGGATTTATACTTAGAAATTATTAAAATTTGAGTATTTAGTTCCCACGAGAATTGTCAAAATTTTTAGTCAAAAATGTGCATTTATCATCAGTTATTTATATTCACTTATTTTTGTAGCAGTAATTAATTCGTAGTAATAATAATTCAATTTTGCAATCAAATAAAATATGTCTATCGCACTTAATCAAAAATAAATCTATTAAATTGATTAAACTGTAAATGACGTGATAGGAAGGATCGATATTAAAGCAGCTTCGCGAAAGGCATTTTTTTAAACAAATTGGAGAATAGCACTTGTCATGTGGTTAAAGGTTGACAGGCACTCCATATTAATCACGATCGCGATATTCCGAAAGAAGCCGAGAGCGACAGCACGCGGCCTTTCCTGTCGGAAATGACAAATACCAGGCGCCTCGATGGTAGGCCTTATATAGAAGTCGGCACTATCTTCGGGTATGGTGCCACCGTGTGTGTAATATCGATCCAAAACTATTAACTCTTCAATTATGTTCCAGTCATCCAGTAAAAACAACTCAATCATCGCGTTTGATGTTTATTTAAAATCTAAAATCCTTTAAGCCTTTATTTATTTTATGCGAGAGGTAATTTTGAGATTTGATATTGTTAAACACTAATACGTATAATTGTCCGTGCTATTTTTGAAAAGTACATGTTATTTGCGGCGCAAATGCGTCCCCTCGAGAAAGGACCTCGCGATTTTCTCCTCGCAAGGACGCCGAGTCGATGCCGCTTCGCGCCGATCGACGTCATTTCGATGGTAATCCCATAGATATATTTACATGAATAGAAGATCGTGTGTTCTCTCTGTCTTATATCGCGGATTCCGGATTACGTCGCGGAATTCCAGGCGAATTCGCGGAGCGCGCTATTAATTAACCGCAATTGTCGCTATCTCTGTTTTTTCTCCTCTCTCATTCGGAATTAGAATTTATGTTGCCCCGTGCAGACCTTAAAGCCTATTTAAGAGAGACAGTTTAAGACTCATTTGGACAGCAATACCGTATCGTAAAAAAGTGGATAGTAGTCATTAGGACTGCCCATAATTTAGGATAATAAAACTTTTTTTCGTATAAATAAAAATGTTTTTTTTTTTTTTCGTACATATTTTATACAGATACCAAATAAAACTAAAAAGTTCGAACGTGCGAATTGTCCATTTTACGTGAAAAGTGTATATTGAAAGCTTGTCGCGCAAAATATTATATACTGACTTTAATGTATAATTGTTTTTCTGTTTGTATTCTATTGTTTTCTATTTGTACACTGAAAACAAAGTTTTTTAACTTGATTAAACCTATCAACTAAATATTATTTTGTTAAACGAACACATATAAAAATATTTAAATTAAATATAACATATTAAATCTATAACAATACATCTATATTTGACTTAAATACTAATATATTTTCAATTAACAAAATAGTAATTTAGTCAAGTTAACAAATTTTTCTTCAATGTATCTTAATTGTATAATTTTGTGATATTTTGATGAAAAACAATAGTACGATTTGAATCGATTTAAATGCGGGTTTTTACTTGTTAAAACTGGATCGGCGCGGCGGTCAAACGCGTTAAATCGAGATCGCGCGCGATCGAGGTCGATCCCGGGGATCTGAGGAAGCTGGCCGCATTAATGAGCCAATTAATGGGAGAGCTGCGAGCCCGGCTTTCCCGACAACACGATTGTCCGTCGACTTTTCTGACGCGAGTTACCTCTCGGCGACGAGTCGCTCGTTAACCGAGTTTATCGGCGAATCTATCAGTTACCTTAAAGCGCTGTTAAGCGCAAACGGGATCGGCAATTTCCTTCGAGTGAGTTGGCGTTATCGGTCATGTTGTATGATAAATGCAAATCCGATCGGCAATTTTGTGTCATATGTACAATCGATCACGTACATATGATCGATTTAATCCTTCCTGCTAGATGAAGATAAATTTCGTATCTTATGACGGATCATTTGAATCATTTAAGTCTCGATGATGTATTGAAGGATTTTAATATATAAGTTTAACAATTAAATTGCACTTGTACAAATAAATCAAAATTTTATAAAAATAAAAAAAAACTTTGCTAAAAAATTAATCAAATAAGAAATTTTACAAGTGTAAAAAGCATAATATATACGCAATAATTGATTTAGGAACATGTTTATGTGTTTTACGTTATTTTAATGATAAATAAAATTGAAATCAGGTTTCTCGAGATATTCACTAAAAATGCGGGGGAGAAAACACAAATGCGCAAATAATCGTAACGTAAATATGGAAGCAATTAGAAGGAAGCGGAATCAAGGTCGGCAGTCTTGAAATTTCTTGCAGTTAATTGAAATCGAGTGGAAAGCTGATGAAACTCGATGCCGCCGTTGAATTATCGTAAATGGCATGATGACTGGTACCGTTCTATGACGTCGAAATGTAGAGAAGCGTAAAAGGACGGAATCGGATTTCTGTTTATTTCGTTTCTATTAATTAAATTCTGATCATTTTCATTATAACGACTGGTCAACATCCAATTCAATTATTTTTCTGTATGATTTAGTCGAATATTCGAATTTTTTAAGAGAAAGTACGCGATCATATTTAATTAAATTATTAATCGCGCGGGAGAAATAGAACGAAAAATAGAGAAATATCAAACTTTAATTTCTCTTAATGTGAATTAAATTAGACTCTTTTTTTATATAATTGTATAGCACTTTAAAGGTGAATGTCTATACGAGTTATATAAGGTAAGCATATGTGTAAATAGCCACAGGTGTGTCCTTGCAAGCTGATTATCCTTTTTGGAAGGTCAATTGTAAAAATAAAATGCGTCGTCGACGTATGTTTTTTCCTGCGTATTTTACACCAAGGAAATACGTAACGTATGCGAGGTCAAGAGCGTTTCCTGCCGTCTTCTCTTAGCATTTCTATTGAGAGTTCCTATTCCTTTATCTAGCTTGCGTGCTGTCGGAAACGATGGTGGCACGAAGAACCATTCACACGAGTCTACATTCGCTTACAATCGAGAACATACCTTGATCTCAAAATTATTATTCGTGTAAGTACTGGCATAAAAAAATAAAAATATACATAATCTATATAATGAATAATAATATAAAATAGAAAAAACATATGGAATAAATATTGAAAAATCGTAGGACGTTTTAAGAGAAATCGATAGATGATTGTAAATTATGAAAAAAATTAAGAGAACTGTACCGCTGCTAATTCCGAGGGTTAATTAAAACAAGGGTTTTCTCATATTTCTTAAACGGGACCATCTTTGAAATATAAAAAATCTTCCAACTTTGCCGGAAATATTATGTGCGGATAGAATGCATTCGGGCGCAAGAAATGGGAATTGCAAGCCGACTTGGTTCCTTTTGTCTCTCGGGGAATCGAGTGCAGCAACCGGATGCTTTTTTTCATAATTTCTCGGAATCGGGGGTGGCCCTTTTCATCCTCGTCTATCTAAATATATATCCCTGCACGCCAGTGCTTCCGAAAGTTCCAAGGGATGTGCGTTGTAAAAACACTGGACGGAAATAGATGGAGAAAAATCAAGCGGACGCGACGCCGCGCCGACGACCTCAAGACGCGACGGGCGGTCTAGGACCTTACCTTTACTTCGGGCATCGCCTTTATATAGTCACGACGCATTTTAATGCCAATGTCGACGTCCATTGGCCGCGACTCAAAAGGTTCATTGTACCTTTTTGTATAGATTGCCTCACGGGCGGCGAAACGTAGCATTTTCGAAAGCCGCAAATCACACATTCCGATAAAATAGATGGATAAAATAATCTGTGATATATATTTTATATAAACGGCACTGTAATTATATATAATAAACGTTTCATTCGAAATCCCATATAAAATATCACGCGAGATAATTGGAATATGACATAATTATTCATAGAGCAAAATAAGATACAAAATAATCATGTTTAAATAAGATCGACTTCTATTTACGATCTTCGGAACAGCTGTTAGACAAATTACGACGTGGATGATGATAACAAGATAATAACTCATCGAGATAATAGTTGTAGATATTCTCCCTCGCGCTATCGATCATCGGTTAATCAACATTAAGTGTCTATTAAGCAATTCAGGACAATTAGGAAGAGGATTTTTTAACTGTTTTTATAGGAAGAGGATATTCCTTTTCTTGTAATGAATACCGATAGGCTTTTCGTGATAAATCTACTATTCACGAATACCGTTACTTTATTGGATCGCGTTATCGTTATACTAACTTTTACAATCATAAATCATTTAATATAGATTATTTTTATTTTTATTTTCTTTTATTTTATTTGTATTAAACATATTTCTTGCACTGAAAAAAAAATTTTGTTGGATTAACAAAAATTCTGTTCGAAAATGGACAAAACGGAATTCTGGTTGAATCTACCAGAATTCCTTTTAATACAACAAATATCTTGTTTGCACCAACAAATTGATTTGTTGTACAAACAAGATGCTTGTTACATTAAAAGGAATTCTGGTAGATTCTTGTTGCATTAAAAAGAATTCTGGTAGATTCAACTAGTAATTCCGTTTCGTCCATTTTCGAACAGAATTTTTGTTAATCCAACAAAATTTTTTTTCCAGTGTGCGAAATATGTTTCTTCATATTTTTTATTGAGACTAGTTTTGCAGAAAATTGTATTCATTACGCGGAACGTTTAACGTCAATTCATTACCTTTGCGCGACTTAACGATGACACGTGCTTTGTGACGTGTCGTCGACTGCGACTGCATAAAGACGGCGCAAGCACGTTCGCACGATTTTACATACTTACGTTCGCGCGTGCGACGCTTTGGAAGGTATATCGTAGAACGCGTGTGTAAAACACGCCGTGATTCACGGCGACTTTTGTGTCGGTCGAGGTCTTACTGTTAGAAGCACAAACGCGCGCGGTCGAGGTTTATTAACCTCTAGCGGAGACAAGAACGACAGGATCGCGAACAATTCTAGCAGCCAATCTCTTCGCGCTTCTGCCGTGCCAAAGAATTTCTCCCACAGCTGTAAGAATGACATTAGAAAGTATAATAATTAACCTTGCCCGGATGTGTGCGGGAACGTAAATTACATCGCGTAATCCTCTTTGGCAGCAAGATAAAGGTGTCTTTTCATGCGCAGCAGCAAATCAGTCACGTGATTCAAATTTATTAGAGCATATTTCTTTGTTCTCTTATTATTTCAAGGTTAAAATTACGATTTTTGCTTTTATATTCTCATAATAATCTACTTTATTCTTAAAAAATCCATTATTTAACTAATATAATAACAATAATTAGAATTAACTATAGTTGCGTGTTCTTCTGCTTTGCTGCCTTTGCTGTTCGTTTAATTGAACTTCACCAATAGCAACATGCTGCACATGAAATGGTACCTTAACATCCAACCGTGGATATTCGATGACATACGATGTTAGGGAGGAAGATGAATTTATAAAATCTTAATTGATTTTATCAATAATCACACGACGCCATTTATTTAAATGGACAAACTTCATAATCTTAATTAGATTAAATCTTGCCTTGTGTGTTCGCGTGCTTTCAATATAACGCGTGTTTATTGCTTCAGCGGCCAGCGTCGTAAATAGCCATAAATTTCCGCAATGGTTTGTCATGTAAACCCGGCCCCAGAAACTAAATTAAGTTACACGGTCATGAGTAATGGTTACTCGCGATCTCGTTGATTACGTCTCATTGATTTTCTTTCATACCGTGCACAGCATTACGCTTAACTCGTACGCGTTTTTCTCCCTCGAGCCTCCCAATGAAACGTCTCGCAAACGCTCCAATTTATAAACGTAGAATGTGCAACGACCATTTTCATTAGGCACATTCGTTCGTAGTGGTGAACAACGATGATGACGAGGGGGAGGTCACGTAATGTGACATCCTGCCTTCATCTGCCAACCGTATTACCATATGCGCCGCTTTCGTCTTTTATAAGCTCGACTCTTCCTCTCACATGCAGTGATGCTCAACGCATCATCGGAAAACTAATAGCCTGATATTACTCCAATTTAATAAAAAAAAAAAAATATATATATGTATGTATGTGTACACAGAATTTTCTCTTAGAATTTACCCCGAAAATCATGGTAATCGTGGGACAATATGATATTGGAAGAATTTTATAAGAGTTTCTCTGATTAATATTTTTAAATAAAAAATATTAATATGTTTATAATAAAATTAATTGAACATATTTTATTTTGATAGATATTAATATTTTTTATTGTGATCATCAGAAAACTCATCAAATTCTTGGAATATCATATTATACCACGAGATTTTCAGAGTAAATTCTAAGAGAACATTCTCTCCATGTAATTAGCAGAAAATAGCGTGATAATAAGAGGATCACTGATGAAAATCTTTTCAATGGTCCGATACAAGAAACCGAATAGAATTATATTAAAAAAAAATATAGGATATAACTCAATTTTTTTACTGACCATTTTTTTATTTTATTTTTTTTTACTTGCCATTAAACAAGTAATAATGTCTCGTTTTTCGATCATAATAATATTGAGAGAAAAACTGACTTGCACTGATATTATTTCTGTTCCCGGGAATTCGCACCGATTTCCCTATCATCTCAATTTATCTCTCGATGAAAGGAGGATTCTCTCCATCAGTTTTAAGGGTTCTCGACAAAGCGCTCCAACTTGAGCCGTCATTATCGTTGTCGCTCGAGTTTAGTCGCGACTGCCTGTTGGCAAACTCGTCTAATCTCTCGCATTATTCCTTGGGGAGGTATCAAAACGGGCAGACGAGATACCCGGATGCCGTTAGATATGATTTTTACGAGTCTGCGAGGGAAGCGCGCGCGTTTACTGCTCCGCGGCCTTATGGCGTCCACGTGCAGACGAGATACACATATATTTTGTCGAGGGCCCTAAAGAGAGTCGTTCGTCCTGCTATATTGAAGAGAGCCTCTCGTAGAGGGCTCGATTTGAGCATGCATTAAGGATGCGTAAAGATTAGAAATAGCCGCCGCTCAATGCCACAACCCGAGAGTTTTATGACGCAATTAATCGGCTATTATACAGCTGAAGAGCAAACTCTGATGCAGCCGGCCATTATACCCACGAATCTTTGGGGTCTTTCCCATTCGACTGACTCCGAATTACTTTTAATCATTACTTCTCGGGAAATAAAGAAATAAAAATTTTAGTGTCAGGGAAAATATAAAATGCAAAATTGCATTTTATAAACATTTCTGTACACGGGGAGAATTTTCTCTTAGAACTTACCCTGAAAATTTATGGTAATCGTGGGACAATATGATATTGGAAGAGTTTTTCTGATTAATATTTACCACAATAAAAATATTAATATGTATGTACATAGTAAAATTAATCAAACATATTTTATATATCTTTGTGCAGATATTAATATTTTTTATTGTAGTAAATATTAATCAGACAAACTTTAATAAGATTCTCCCAATACCATATTGTCTCATGATTATCATGATTTTCAGGGTAAATACGAAGAGAAAATTCTCTTTGTGTAAATATTAGCTAAAATGAAGTCTTATAAAGGTGATTCGTCAAGCTGTTTTAATTCCTATTTTTTAAAATAAATTTTTCAACATCGACGCTGTGGTGAAAGAATAAGAGTTATCGGTAACAAGATGCTCCGACTTATACGTGACATCGAAATTCGATGCGTTGCACGCGCGAGCAAACGTTTACACGTACGACGCGTTGTTTGCTCAGACGAAAAAAATACGATTTTGTTTAAACATCGGCGACTTTCTAACGGGCCGACTGTTCCGGGTCGTAGTAGCTTCTTTTTCCAACGTTAACCCAAATATCCTCCTGACGAGTCATCTCGCGTCAACTCTGTTTGAGCAGCATATAAGTTCAACGAACTGTCATTAAAACGAGCATCCAGTTAGGCTAGCGCAGTCGTTTGAGCAGATGTTCGGCGAAAAACGAGCGTTGAACAAACAGAAAGGGATTGAAAGGGATGAAATAGTACCACCGTCAGTGATATATGTGTCTTGATGAATGATGATCGTAGTCAAATTGGACGAAGGAAATTGAAACCGCAAACGAAGGGGGTCTACATCATTTTTTATTCTAATAACTTATTTTAATAAGATCTTAAATATCTTTCAAAAATTAATTGAAGAAGGATGAACCATGGAAAAATCGTAATAAAATTTATAATATTATTTCAAATTACGATTTGTCAAATTTTTGTAGAAATTTAAAAAAATTACGCGACTCGTATTTAATTCGCATTGTGAACTACATTTTTAACTGGACTGAATCCCTCCATTGTCCATCATCGCTTTTGAACTGTTAAAATATTCCCCGTTGATCTTTGACATACAAGGGTGTCTCGCATCTCGAATCTCTCTTGAGCGACGTACTCATCTAAATCAATAGAGTGATATTGCATTAAAACTTTTTCTGAAGGGAGGACGGTCATCAGATGCCATCTGCCATTTCTGCTCGTGGTAAATCCAGGATTTTGATGCCGCGTCGAGTCTCTCGCATCTGAATAACGTATATGTGTGCACAGCGATGTAAGAGGAGATCTCGTGTGGGAAAGTGTTGAATGGCATGAAATGAAATATCGCATATAATACACACATACATACATATATATATCCTCTCTAAGCGTCGGATATAAAGTATCGACGTTTGTTATAAACGTCATGCAACATTGACGTACGCGTAGCTACATTATGTATTTAAATCACTATTATTCTAAATAATAATTCACAAGGCACCACAAATTATGATATTATGATACTGAACGAAAATATAGTTGTGATTAAATTACAAAGTTTGGAAAATCCGTTCTACGTGACACTTAAATACAAAAATTGCACACAATTTTTTTTTTGTACAATTACACATCTCTCGGATTACTCTGGAACCGGCAAAACTACGATTTGCTTTCCCTTTAGCGGCGGCGGCGGCAAATTATACGCTGCTTCTACCTCCTTGCCTACCGGATGAGATGATATGCGCTGACCAGAGGTGGTTTCTTTTTCTGCTTCCAGCATGCGAACAACGTGCGGAAATATGCGGGCGACTACGTGGCGCGACGTCAGGCCCGCAAAATGCCGATGACACGCTCGATAACCTCCTTGGCGCTGCCGATGAGCCAGGTAAGCGACGTGCCCTACCTGCCCAATGCCAAGGCCGGCACTTTCTTCGCCCGCGACAACGTCTCGAACTTCATCGACTGGTGCCGCAACAATCTCGGTATCATCGAGTGCCTGCTCTTCGAGACCGAGGACCTGATTATGCGTAAAAACGAGCGACACGTGATATTGTGCCTCCTGGAGGTAGCGCGTCGCGGTGCCAAGTTCGGCATGCTCGCGCCGTTGCTGGTCCAGATGGAGAGGCAGATCGATCGAGAGATCGCCGCCGAGAACAAGGCGGCGAACGGCGCCGACAACGAGGAGACCGACGACGAGTACGAGGAAGAGCCGTGTCTCATATACGGACCGCAGCCGCAGATCGTCACGAACGATCTCAAGACCCTCCACGAGTTGGTGAGTGAAAACGTATACCATCTTATATATATATATATATATATATGATTGCTTAAGATGACTCCCGCCTTTTACGTTTCGCTATGATGATGGCTGGGCACGTGACGTGCACAAATTCAGTCATTGAGAGAAACAACATTTCTGTATAATTTAATCTGAATTCGGAGCATCTCGGTATAAGAATGATCCACTATGTTTGCGACGCTTCTCGAAATCTTTTCACGATAGAAGCGATCCGCCGCTCTGATGGCACACATTATTTCGTCGCGTATCATCGCTGACAGCGATCGTAAACGTGCCGCGGCTTTGAAAATAACTCGCACCCTTCGGTGCACATCCGGGCGTATTTATATGGCGATCCCAAACCCACATGTTGGGACGTAAATATCGCGCGATTGAGAATAAGAGAATGAATGTGTGATACTCGATCTAATGAACTGTCGATAGTTTTATTCATTACCACGAGATTAATACTTGGCGACGACGATGTCGCGAAAGATTAGGAGCTGAATAGTTTCTGCAATAATTACGTGATATGAAATTAACTGCTAATCTTTAAATTAAATTTCATAAAAATGAAAATTTGTTTATAATTTTTATCCCGATCCATTTTAGTTATTAATTTTAATAACGCTTATTATATTTGGAATTTTTGCATAACACGCAAAACGAATTTATTCTTCGTGGAACAATACAATATTGGAAGAATTTTACGAGTTTCTCTGATTAATATTTACCACAATAAAAAATAAATTACTATTTTGTTAATTGAACATGTATTAGTATTTAAATCAGATATACGTTTTATTATATATTTAACATGTTATATTTAATTTAAATATTTTTATATATTCAGTTAACAAAATAATATTTATATATAGTTGAAAGGTTTATAGTAAGTATAAGTTAATCATTTTTTCCAGTGTACCACAATAAGATATAAAATATGTTCCAATAATTTTATGTACACATTACTATTTTTATTCCGATAAATAATAATCAGAAAAACTCATAAAATTCTTCCAATACCTTATCGTCCCACGATTACCGTGCCTTTTAGAGTATAAATGTGAATTTAAAAAAAAAATTCTCTCCAAATGACGGACTCTCATAATTCAACTCACGTGAATATAACGATAACATAAAAAAAATTCTGAAAGAAATAATAACTCAATTATTTATTCTCTAATTACTGTCGACCTCCATAAAGCGTCACAGCTTATTACTCCGTTTTTTCTTCGCGCGCATGAATACTCGTCTCTTTGATAGAGAAAGGACCGACCGCTCCCACAGTGTCGCGGCAGTGTGAGGCGTGTGTGACCTATCCGGCATTTTATTATTGGCCGATTATTATAAATTAACGGGTAACGCTCGGCGCGTTAAATGTCTCGTCGTGCGCGCGAATCGCGCGCTGATGGCTCTCGCTCGGCGTCGCGATCATTTCTTCGCCGTGCCATTAATTGTACTCCGCCGCTGGCGGAGAATGCGACGCATCGGTCTGACACTTTTCCCCTTCGTCGATGATGTAAATACAATCATTTCTATATCTCTCGGGTTCGTGGCGATATTTCGTACCTTCCCTGCACTTCCGTTTCAGACGCGACGATATATACGATAGAGCTATGACGTAACTACAATATAAGGAAGGTTTCCCGCGGAGGAAGTTAAGGGAGCTTCTAGTTCCTTATCTGTGCGAATAGTTTGAATTATGATTATTAGACTTGAAATAATATGAAAGAAAATATATATGTTCGGAGATATGAAGTATATATATTATTTTGAAATTTATTATATACACATTATATTTATTTGTTATTCATATATCATTTAGGAGTAAATTTCTATTTAATATAAAAATTGCCTAAGGAATCAATGAATATTTAACTATTTATTACTTTCGTATAAGTAATTGTATAGTAATTTTGTGACATATTTTTGAAAGGCAGGGCGGTACAGTTTTGACAATTTCGATTGATAGATCGGCTTTGTATTGGCTAAAAATGTCGAATTATGGTCGACTAGCGAGTGTGTCTAACGGCGGCGATTACTGGCGGCGATACACGCGACCGGTATACGTGTAAGCGATGCTAAATCGCGGCATTTCACGAAGCAGAATAATTCCTTCCCCAGGGCCTTGCAGCTCCATGGCGAACGATAACGTCGCGTCGTGGCACGCGGCTTCTCGCCGTATAGAAATTCCAGGACGCTTTCCCGCGAGGTCGAGACTCATGGCGTATATACACTCGCGGAAGGTATACGAGCAGCTTTCTGTTCCGAAAGAAAATTTCGACATAATCGGAGAATGTTACGATAAATCTGCTCCTTGCGATCTTTCCCTTTTTTTTTTTACGAGAAAAGCCCGTTCGCAAACTTACATTTATGATATAAAAGATTGCTTCCTAGGATGGAAAGACGAAATAGTTATGAAACATCAATATTTTTTAATTAATTTCCTTACTGGAAATGTCGACTTTTCTCTATAAAATTGTCACATTAAAAATACAGAGATTTTTATATTTAATATTAATATTATATATATAATCAAATTGAATACTTAAAACGTCGCTAGTGGTACTTAAAATAGGAACGATATATTTAATTCTCTCGACCCAAACTAGCCAAGAAATTTTTATTTTATTTCCACAACGTTTCGACCATTGGTTTTTGGTCCTTTTCAAGTGAAAAATTCTTTGATAAAAGCGGTTACTTTTTTTCAAAAGTTATTTCAAATGTTTTTTAAAAAATTCCGATAATCATATTGTTTAATAATCATGACAACAGTGTCAACTAATTGCGCTTTTTCACTTGAAAAGGACCATAAACAGATGGTCGAAACGTTGTGGAAATAAAATAAAAATTTCTTGGCTAGTTTGGGTCGAATTAAATATATCGTTCCTATTATTAACATATATATATATTTAAATATATATATATAATTAAATAACAATATCGCGTTACTCCAATTTAAAAATGAATAGATACTCTTAATCAAGATTTTCTAACTTTCCTAGTAACGATAAATAAAAATAAAAAAATTCCTTTTCGGCGAAATACGTCAGAGATAATGGTGAAACTGATACGTGGCATCGTAAAATAAGTGATATCTCGTTTAAAAGAAAGCAACAACAAATGATATCGTTCTCGATACGGTGTAATATAATAATAAGCTTATGCAATTCGAAATGTTGATATTACGATATTGATAAGAGTAATTATTTGTTGCCTTCGGTATCAAGCGGGAAGTATCGGGGCGAGAGCATCAATAACTCGTGTGGATAGTGTATCGTAATATCATTAACACCCCAGTAAGATAGCGTAAATCGCTGGCAGCGTTAGCTGGTAGGACCGAGCGCGCGTTGCAGCCGTAAATCTCGCGTGAGCGTCATTACAGCCGCCGTTCAAGCGTATTGTGCGTCGATTTTCGCGATCGGCTGCCGATATCGCCGGATAAATTTCACTTTGCGCCGTGGGGAGGCCGCGCACCGGTCCCAAGTAGTAATATACCGTGAAAGCGTTGCCCACCGATTCCAATAAAGTAGAGGCGAGCCGAGGGAAGCCGGCTTTGTCGGCTCCATAATTAACGGAAATATTTATTGCGTTCCAGCCACGAAAGTAGCGAGACGTACCTAACCAGACTTGGATCTGGATTTTCCATTGTCACCGCGACTAAGCGAATTTTATAGATAATGAAACAATTTCTAATATAAATATGAAAAATCACGGGCTATAAAATGACATTTCTTCTCGATTTTTGGAATTTCATTTTTAATTATCTGAAATGGTGCGCAGAAAAAAAATTAGCTACCATACCTAAATTTTAGCTGTCCGTATATTACAATCTGAATTTTAATTATCATATACCTATAAATTTTAGCTGTGGGGTAATACTAATATTTTTAGCTGTAGTTTAACGGAGAATGCGATAGCTAAAATTTAGACATGATAACAAAATTTTATGTTTCCATTGTCACTTCGACTAATTGTAAGCGAATTGTAGGTAATAAGAAAATTTCTAATATAAATATGAAAAATGACGGGCTATAAAATGACATTTCTTCTCGATTTTTCGAATGTCATTTTTAATTATCTGAAATGGTGCGCAGAAAAAAAATTAGCTACCATACCTAAATTTTAGCTGTCCGTATATTACAATCTGAATTTTAATTATCATATACCTATAAATTTTAGCTATGGGGTAATACTAATATTTTTAGCTGTAGTTTAACGGAGAATGCGATAGCTAAAATTTAGACATGATAACAAAATTTCATGTTTCCATTGTCACTTCGACTAAGCGAATTTTAGGTAATAAGAAAATTTCTAATATAAATATGAAAAATGACGGGCTACAAAATGACATTTCTTATCGATTTTTGGAATTTCATTTTTAATTATCTGAAATGGTGCGCAGAAAAAAAATTAGCTACCATACCTAAATTTTAGCTGTCCGTATATTACAATCTGAATTTTAATTATCATATGCCTATAAATTTTAGCTATGGGGTAATACTAATATTTTTAGCTGTAGTTTAACGGAGAATGCTATATCTAAAATTTAGACATGATAACAAAATTTCATGTTTAATATAGAAATAGCTAAAATTGAGTTACAATAGCTAAATTTTTTTCCCTGTAGCAGGCCAAAGATAGGATTCATCTATGATTAAAAAAACGTACAATTAGTGCGAAATAGCTCGAAATAATTTTGATTTTAATCTTATAATTTTCCTTGGATTACAAGGATTTAATAGTCTTTACACCTTGTCACGAACCTCGCTCGTTAGAGTCAATCCTGAGCGCGAGATTGAATCGCGATTGAATCTCGAGATGACGATTACATCTCGTGTCTCGTGTCAAGTGTCGGACGGTTCAAAGCGGCAACTCGCCGCTTTATTGATAATTAATCTAATCTCTCTCTTTACGCCGTGAGATACGACGACACGAAGACACATTCTCTCCGTAGCGTTCGCTTTTACATTAAAGCCATACCTCGCGGCGATGCGGCGGCGATTCAAGGAGAGAGAAGAGAACGAGTAAGAGCATATATAAGAGCGTGTTTTACGCCGGCCATCAATTAGATTCGCTCTTGTCACGCGTGTTATCTTATCGCGAGCGTTACGACTTTGTTAACCGCGTTTGATATAAACAACTCCGCGACGGATTTGCCTAATCGCATACAAGACGCGAATTACCGCGAACAGTACTATGGCAAATTGTAAAGCAAGAGTTTGTTAATATATGAGATACTCCTGTATGTCTGCCGCGTTTATTTTATCTGAAAAATCATTTTTTGTCAAGTAACTTCCATCTGTCAAAGAGCAACCAAAAAGCTATCTGTTTTTCACAAGATTCACGCAATCCTCTGCTTCATTTATATTTATGATAATAGTCAGTGATATAGACCTCTATAAAACTTATTAATTTCTTTTCATCGATCAAGAATTTAGACATTTTGATTTTATCGATATTATAATTTATTTCTAATTTCGTATCATTTTTTTCGTCTTTCGATTATTTATACAATCGTGCTATTTTCTTTGTGTAATATCCTTGCGATATCCCTGAGAAATAAAATTTGTAAGCGTATATAACGACGCATTTGTACGGAACTTTGGCTCATATGGGTGATTTCCTTGATTCACAATGAGTCGGCGTCGATGCGTTTCGCGTCCTACCACGGTCCACGATAAGATAGCGCGTTTAACAAGGCTGAATCTAATCGATAGCCGAGGTAAACTGTGCAATTTTACCATGGTGCGGCACCACCACGCCACGCGTGTGTGTTTCGTTCTCTCGGACTCGGGCGATTGCCGTAAATGGCGCAATGCGAAATCGTTGCCGCCAGCATGTTCAGTTATCGCGGAAGCGGATTAGCAACGCACGAAGACGGAATTTTTTATCTTTTCTTAAATTTATATATATACAGTCATATTTTTTTTTTTTTGCATCTTGCGAAACAGTTACCCGAGCCGTCAGCGCACCACCAATTCGCTGTTTGCGTCACTCTAACGAACGTGCAATTTTAGCGCGCGTTTATATTATTACTCATCAATGCAATTTTGCACGGAGTTAGTTTCCCTTACAGTGTTTCCTTTGTATTTGAATAGCTAGGAATATTTAAAGCCACGCGCGCACATATTTAGCAAGTTTATCAATTTTTATTATATAAATAATACAGTCTCAATTATGCTTTAACATTTGTTATTTTCTGTAGAAGAATTTTGCTTAGTTTTCTGTTGTATGCAATCAGACTTTTAAAGGGATCCTAAACGTCCTTGAGAAATCTGTTGTTTCTTTCCTATTTTATCGACAAAATGTGAGGTATAAATGTGATGAGGCATAAATGTGAGGCATAAATGTGAGATAAACTATAAATCTATTTATTAGCTACACGGATTGTTTTTTACGGATTAATGCTTTAATTTGCACAGGAAAACGATTTATCAATCTGTATAGTCTCATATATCTTGATCACAGAATTATATGTATCATAATTCTGTAATCAAGATATATATGAGACCATACAGATTGATAAATCTTTTCCCTTGTACAAATTAAAGTATTAATAGTAACAGAGGGCGAAGCGCTCTAATTTCAGGTAAAAAACAATCCGTATAGCCAATAAATAGATTTATAGTTTACCTAACCACACATTTTGTCGATAAAGCAGGAAAAAAAAACCAACAGACTTCAAGGACATTTAGGATTCCCTTAATTGCTATGAATGAATACAAAATATCGAGCAAGTTAAAATATTTTTCTATATATACATGTAAAATAATTGTACTGCAAACGAATACATTCAGAGGATAAAAACATTAAGGCAAAGAAGACATCCAAGCAAATATTTTGCAAGGTCCACGATAGATTCTATTCAGGGAAGTTGCCGTGCCAGACGGAGCTTCGCCTCGCGAGCGCCGAAAGCTTGTATTGATCGCCGTTAGCCCATTTCGTATCAAGTTCAAGAGCAAAGACGGCGAAGTTACTTCGAAGGACGAGGTCTTTTTCCGATCCTTACCGGTTACATTTTTGTTATTTTACGTCTTCTCCGAGATCATTTCTCATCATTCGGCGTAGTTTGTTAGAGGATGTTACACTGTTGAATTTTGCAGCAGGAAATTGCGTTTCATGTCGATATGTTGACACTGACGTCATTTCCGGCGATGTGCGCTTTTACGTAATTCCACAGATGAACACGAAGATATCTTCGCTCTTTTCGTTTGGAAGCTAGGACGGATCATCATATTTTTATAGTCTTTTTATCCGATTTGTACTTCTGCCAGAAGTTTTCATTCTTATTTTTATTTACGATTTGGATTCAATATTTTCAGATTTTGGCTGTGAAAAATTTTTGTCTTTACTATCGATTTTTGTATGAAGAAGACGATTTTTTACATCAATTTCTTTATTATGCTATACTAGATATTTAATACTGTTTGTTATATTTTAAGTATTAAAATCTAATAAAGTATAATATTTAATGATATACGTTTCCTATTAATCTGCCTAATGATGATTGATGATGATTATATGTTTGCGATGTGATTAGCAGATTTATCGTAATCACGCGGAAATCACGCAGCAAATTTCATATTTATCTTTCTCTTGATACGCGATCAGATAGTAAAGCTACTTTCTAAGTATGCATTGAGACTATTGATAATGACGTGCATTTCGAAGAGATATGATTCAGTTGGATTTATCTCTGAATCGTCCGAAAGTAACCACGTATATTTTATTTATATACACACACGTTACTTATATACCCATATAATAATATCAGTTACGTTCACGATTGAAAATAAAGATTAATAATAGGAAGAAAAACGATATTTAACGATCCTGAATGATATTTTCACCTACAATAGAACTACTGTGTCGACAGAATCAATACGCAGTCAGTAACCTTCGTGTATGAAATTTCCCTTGATTGCAAATGACTAATGCTGCATTCTTAGCTGAGAGTCGAGTGTCTTTCTCACCGATTCTTCGACCCCGAGTCTCCTCTGCTACTCGATCAGCCTTCAATCGCATGATTTATATTTACGACTCGAGAGAAAGAGTTACTATTTATCCGGAGGAGGCGAAAGAGGATCCGAACTGCCTTCGCCTAGAACTGCCATAAATGGCGTTGAAGCTCTCCTTCAAGTCTCCGTGTCAGTTATTACGTACAATTAGCCGAGATGCTGACGGAGCCGCGCAAGGTCTGCCTGCGGTCTGAGTCTTAGCTAATCACTGTTTGCGGATTAAACCGGAGTGCGAGAAAGAGAAACAGGGAGAGGCGAAGAAATGGGTTAGAAATTTAATACCGAGGTCGGCCAGTAATTATACATGCCTGTGTAATGTAGGTGAATTTATCATTTCTGGCCGGGGATAAATGTACATCTGATATACATATGTTCGAGTCGAGGTTACAAATAGAATAGAACGAGCGATGGCTGGTCGTTGATCCGGTCAGTTGACATTGGTTAGCAAACCGGAGAGGGCACTTCCAGGAAGGGTGAGGTAACTCTCGAGGGAGCCGTGAGAATTTTCATTCGTAAAATATCAAATGAAATTCAATCAATGTGAAAGGTTATTACAAATATTCGAAATCGCGATTTTCGAACGTAAATCTTTTTTTTTTTTTTTTATTGTAATTGTGATTTTTTTTTTTTTTATATATTTTAATATCGTGCCAAATATTTTACTAATTATTTGTTCATAAATTTTGATGTATTGGCTTGTTTATTTTATTTAATTTGTCATTATTAATACACAATACCTTGTGTAATTTATCTCGGAGTGATTTTTCTGGAGCAAGATATTTTCGGAATAATTCCAGTCAGCTGATTTCTCTTCGTGTACAAGTCACCTAAATTTGGACAAGAACGGTGTCACATCGAATCGTTACGTCAATAATAATCAAGCTTTGCACGGAAGGGAGATCAAAGAAAATGTCAGGGTGTACTGTACACCCCAGTAATCTCGCCTCTGTAGAAATCCTGGGGATTCTAAGACTTTGGGATCTCTCGCATGAACTTTCATAGCAATGTATGTAGGTTATTCCGATAAAAGGCACTTCAAGTGCTTCTAAACGTTATCAATTGCTTTGAAGCACTACACCAGATGTCGGACATATCGACCGTATAGTTGCAAATTCCGTCAAATCACACGCGATTGCAATTTTTTTTTCTTTTCCCTATCTATCTCTTTCTCTGGAAAGTATTTTTTGAATTTGTATAAATGAAAAAATAACAAAATATTTCTCTCAAATTGTTTACTTCTCTATGCTCGATCTATTTTCTATCGATGCATGCGCAAGATTGGATTAAAACTCGTTCTATTCTCTTCTTGACATCTCAAAATATTTTTCACACTCGAATGCAATTTTTCGTTTTTAATTATTTAACGTTATATAAAAAATTATTAAAAAAAAAAAATGCGAAATTACGAAAAACTGTAATTTCATTATATTTACTATTTCTATTTTGTATCAATTCAATTCGTATTTTCCCCTGAACGCACTAAACTCGGCAGACTTCAAGCATACATACATACAAAGCCAGAGTGCAAGCCGACGCGATTCGCTATATAAAGGGCGTGACGAGTCGTTCCTGCGAAACGACGCGATGAGGCGACTTCGACGAAGTCTATGTTTCTCCGAAGCTTTCAATTACCATAAATATTTGCGGGATCACGGGAATCATGAGAATAAACTATTACGGGGAAAGGTGGGAAGGAGAAACGGAAAAGCGAGGATGACGCGACGTGGCCATCGCTGCGGACGGAACAGCTGACAAGCTCTGCGGGACGTCGCTCTCTCTCTCGCGTGTATTGATTGTCGGGACGCCGGCGCGGTTCGGCGTCGGGACGCCCGCCGTAAAAGCTGCGTCTTCAAAGCGCCGCAAATCCCCGGAATTCACCTGCCGCGCGCACGGGCGTGTATATATGTGTATATATGTGCGTGGAAAAAAATTGCTTTTGCTTCACTCGTCGGAAATTACTCACAACGGAATCGCATCCGTGCACTTTCCATTCCTTCCTTTCGCGCGAGCGGCGCGTTTATGTTCACGCGCCGTCCTGAGAGATCCGGATGATGCTTTTGCTCCGCGCGTTATGCTCTTCGGTTGGGCTAATTGGATAGCTCTAGGGCGTGTTCCAGAAATCCTCGGGAAGTCTCGCGGAATGCCTTGGGAAAAGACGCGAGTGGCGAATGAGAGAGGATTTGTGGTGTCGAGTATTTTTTATTCAAGTGTTGAGTCTATACGTCATTTTTCTTTCAGAGATTCATTAAGTCTTCTCGGGGAAAGAGAGAAATTCTGATGCTTCGTGTTACTGATTTTTAATTTTATATATATATATATATATATATATATATATATATAATATATAATTATGAAAATATTATTTTTATGTTTTAAATGTTACGTTATTTATGTATACTTAAAGCGTTAAGCATTTCGCAAAACCTGTTTCTTTTTTAATTTCTCGTTCGGGAACTGTGTTCTTGCAAAATATCTCGGCTTGAGTTTATTCCGAAATTTATTGCGACGTCGTCCAGCTGACTGCTTAATATCAATCATCGACTGGAATTCGCCACTTGCAATTTACTGCATTTCATAGTCGCGAGAGAATGCGATCGTTCAATGCACCTTTCAGCCGAGTAACTCAATACGCGCCTTCGGCGACAAGAAGGGTATGATGCGGTATTTTTTGATTTAGTAGCGACACCGTTGAAAACAACCACGGGCGAGTTGATTCCCTCGTTTGCGTTCGCAAAAAAAAAAAAAAAAAAAAAAATACAGCACAATGCATATCTTGAGAGGAGACGCTCTAATTAGGATCGGACTGCACTGACAAATCGACGCGATTATTAAAAGTCGCGCGAACACGACGAAGCGGACCGCCCACGTAACTGTTTTCTTTCCCGTTTGCAATCGCCTTTCGAATTCTCTTCTTTTTTTTTTATTTTTACGCGTTACCGGTTGTGTAATTTTGCAGTTGAGTTTGCTAATGTTGCTCCGATTTGCTTTAACGATCGATTGATTGTCATCGAATGAACACGGATGGATATATACACATTATCTTGATTATTTGGCGATCATTAATATTTGTGCAGTTTCAGATCCGACACATACATATTTAATATTAACGATACAATTAATATCGTAAATGATATTCTTGCGTAAACGATATCAAACGGTAAATATATTATTGATAGACAACTACGCTGATATAGTGATACGCGTATATTTTGAGAACACTCAGAATTTATGAGATAAGAAAAGTCCGCATATATATATCCCTATAGCTGATGGATTTTATCTCTTTTTTTTTCTTAGCAAACTGTCAATGCCGAAGATTACATCGTTAAATAAAAATAGCCTGGGCACTAAAGCCAACCTTATCTAAAAACCAACGACGAATGTAGAAGTTGAAAAAGATATTTATAAGAGACACTTAAATCAGACAGTTTTTTATAGTTGATTTTCCGATTTTATTTTATATAGATATATTAAAAAAATGTATTAACTTGACTAAACTTTTCAACTAAATGTTATTTTGTTAATTGACTATATAAAAATATTTAAATTAAATATATTAAATCTAACAAAACGTATACATATTTGATTTAAATACTAATATATGTTTAATTAACAAATAGTAATTTAGTTGAAAGGTTTAATCAAATTAACAATTTTTTTTCAGTATAGTTATTTCGATGCTTTGTTATAGATTTTGTAGGCGGATAATTTAAGATATATTTTGATAATTTCTTAAAAGATCTTTCAGATTAATCTTTTTTCTTATAAAATAGTACTTTGTAGAGATTGTTGAATATATTTGCGTCTTATATATGGAAAACAAAAATTGGACAGTTCTCAAACAATATGTGACAAAATATATAAATTATATTAAATATATAATAATTTTCACTCTGAAATGTCATATCGCTATTAAACGCATAACACTTATTGTTATAGCAATGCAATGTGAGAAGACGTTGCATTCATATTACTTATATCGTACGACGCACAAACCGCGAGAAAACCGCGAGTATTTGTTGAAGGTAGAATTTAACCGCGGGAGAATCAATTGACTAACTAATTAATCCTTTCTCGCGCTACCAGCGTCCTCAATCATGGACACACTTTTTCTTCATTTATAATGCGCAAATATTTAGCAATTTTAAAGCGCTGTGCTAGTTTATAAACACGTTTTGAATTGATTAAAGTTATTATGCAGTTTTAGATTATTGTTGTCCTGGTTTGAAAACACATTTTGAATTGCTTTAAGTCATTTAACATAATCTACGCGATTTTCAAACCATATTTTAGAAAAAAGTAAATCCTGATGGAAAGATCTCTCACTTTTTATTTTATAAAAAATTATTGAATTATTTGATAAAAAATTCTTTATTAATTACCTGTGCATAATTAAAAATGTGGAAACATAAGCATGTAAGAATCAATTTTATTTATTTTGTTTATGTTTATAGCGACAGTATGAAATTCAAAATTGGTTTAAAATTTGACAAAGAGATGCCCAAGATGTGTTTAATCGTATATAAAAAAATATAATTTGCAAAAGTATACCTACTGATTTTCTCTCGATGTAATGATTTTCTCTCGCTAAACAGAGCCTTTTGATACGAAAGGGATTAATTCGTAGTTATAACTGCCGGGGCGTTACGACTGTTACGCGAGTCTTACATTATGCGCGATAAGCGCATTCATCAATTACGAGAAGTGAGTGTGGCGATAGGTTGAAATATTTCACGGCGTTTCATTAGGAGGCGATTTCCTTGATCGTGTAACCGCCTCTAATCGACGCTCGGTAAATACATACGACGGCCGTTTATAGAGCGAGTTTGCGAGATATAAATTTCACTCGTGCGTAGTTTCACATTCTCCGGATTATGTATGGAAGCAAAAGACGGAAACGGGACACTGTGTGTATCGGGAGCGTAATGGGTGATCAACAATCGCGTATTGCCATAAATCGCAATGGATTACGCGCGGTTATAATGTGTTGTTTCTCCCTGGGAAATCATATATTCACGAGAGACAGGTTTATTTAAGGCCTCATTTATGTCGAATCATTTTCACATAAAGACTATTTCACCAAAAGAGTGCCTACTTTTCATTTATGATTGACATCTTAATTATTATTAATTTATTAAAATATGAAATATTTTTTGCCTTGATTTTTGTAAATATTACAGGCTTTAATTATTTTGTAGATAGTATAAATTAGTGGTTACATTAATCTCTTCAATGAGCTCATAAATCAGTTATTATCGCTTTCGCGATAACGAAATAACCGATAAATCCATTAATATAAGAAGCTAATTAGATTAGGTCAATCTACATTTACTATGTTATATTATAATAGCCAACATTATTTATTACTAATTCTATCTAATTCACATCAAATTGATATTATTAGTTTCAAATAAGGCAGTGTTGAAATAAAAATTTATTCGAATTCATTAAATTTTGTTTTAACGCACAAAATAAAATTTGTTAATTTTCCAAAGCGTTTGAAGACATAATTATTAATAAAGACTGTAGAAATAAACCAGCTGTTACGAAGCACTAATATAAGAAGCTAATTAGATTAGGTCAATCTACATTTACTATATTAATGGCCAACATTATTTATTACTAATTCTATCTAATTCACATCAAATCGATATTATTAGTTTCAAATAAGGCAGTGTTGAAATAAAAATTTATTCGAATTCATTAAATTTTGTTTTAACGCACAAAATAAAATTTGTTAATTTTCCAAAGCGTTTGAAGACATAATTATTAATAAAGACTGCAGAAATAAACCAGCTGAGAACGAAGCAATATTCTTACTTTCGCTCGACATTGGCTGGTGAACAAAAACGAAGCGAAAGATCTCCGCCACGAGATCGGACACTATTTTCGCGATCAAGATGCAGTGACGCTGAAATGAATCGCGATCTCGTCTCGCAGATCTTCTCGTCTCCTTCCCACGAGGGTCTCCCCCGCATACACGATCCTGGGAAGATCAGCCGACGATGATAATGTCACGATAGCGATCCGTATCTCGATCGGAGGTTCCATCACTTTCTCCGCTGTGTATACAGGCTTTCGGGAAGAAAGTGTCATACATGCGGAAGCTGCAGGATATTGTTCCGGAGAAAAAGTTCATATAAATGCATTTCTGCGGTGATGAAATTGTATAATATTATACTAAATAATGTTAAGAGTAAACTTGTATTTCTTTCGCGCGAGTGTAACTTTTTTTCATCATTTTTTTAAAATCTTAGCAGATTAATTAATGATGATTTTTTTTTATCAAAGATTAAATTATATCGGTATTAATTTATGTTAATTAATTTATAGAAATTGAAATGTGTATGTACAAGAATATTCTGTTAAAAATTGATTATATTCATTGACGATCAGTATTCATGTCTTCGTTTTGAATACCTATGTCATAACAAAACCAGATATTGATTAGTCGATCTGAGATCAGCTTTTGAATTCCTTTCTGGTCTCTTCTAGCCACGGTCAATATTTGTGATGTAATTTTGTAATACCGATCTGATATCTTCTGTTATATATACTATATATTACATATTAAAAATCGAGATATTTCTCTATCAACTTTATTAGTTATAAAAGAATTTCTATAATTAAATAATATAGGTGAAAGAAAAGTCATTAAATTTTAAGCAATTCTTTTATTTTTTGTCTTAAATAAAATGATATATAGGATTTAATTAAATTAATATTATAAAAAAGTTCACACATATAACACAGAACAATTGATATAGCGGATTTAGAAATGAATAATATTGGCTATTAATATAGATTTCCTTAATTTAATTTAATTTATCTTTCTTATATGAATCGTGAGATATCATGCTGTTTGATAATAGATACACAATAAAAATTATTTTATATTTATTAGTGAAACTAATTCATAAAAGAACTATAATAGCAAATATTTATGTCTCGCAATTTGGATTATTTATGCATAAATAATACATCACGATGTACGATTTAAAAATAAAAAACAAGGTTTTAATTATATAACATTATTAATCTAAAATAATAAAGTTAACGCCTAAACGACACACAGTGACAATAAAATTACATTAAAGAAATTAAAACATTTTTTTTTATATTGAATAAAATTTGAGTTTTAAAAATTGTTTTCGATCAAGTAAAATGTGGGTATATCTTTCTTTAAAGTTAACGTTACTCTAGAATTCTCTATTAAAGCTGAAACAGGAATAACTATGATTTACAAACGACTACCATGATATATCCGAGTTTCCTCGAGTTATAGGTCAGCTCGCAAAACGGCGAAAATAAATGAAATTTCCGCCACTTTCGCTTGCGCGTATACTCCTACATACAATATAACGAGATGTCACGATTATAGAAGTCGACTCGATCTCATTTCGAGTCTCTTAAGCAAGTCCTTCGGCCGATCGTAAATGAACCGTGAAGGTGATAATTATGATGCAACTTTATCGGTACAACTGATCACTCCGTTCATTTTTTCATTACGATCCTCGCTGGAACATATATAAACGCTCGATTCTTTTATATATCGTCCTACGAAAATTTGAATTGATTTCCAAAATCTAATTTGTGTATTAGAATATATACTTGTTTTATCTATCAGTTACATTTTTTTCAAACCAAACAGATAATAAATTATTCTGATATATACTATTATATCACGTCATTCGGAATAAGAGAGCAGTCAGTTTTCACGTTTTGCTCGTGTATTTGCATACCTCGTCCAACTCTACTATTTCTCTCAGTCGCCAAACTTCAAATCCGCGTACTTCATCTAGTCTATTGCTCTACGTCCACGCAATTAAGTCTTTCTTATCACGCTCCAGTGATCGCATTTAAATTGAGTTCCGGCATATTGTGCGGAACCATTCTATATTTGTATCATCCAATATCTACATATATCCCATATCTATTGGATCACAAGTCTTGTTAGGCAACCATTTTTTTGCGTCGAAATGAGATCGATTTTACATCACTCGCATTTATCCATTTAAATTTATAGCAAAAATATATTTGTCTGTCAAATGTCACAGTTTAGATTTCATCAGATTTGAAATTATTCTGCGTTTAATGAAAAAAAATCAGTTTATTATCTATATATTTAGCTATTCAGTGGGAATGCGAAATGAGATTGATTTTACATCACTCGCATTTATCCATTTAAATTTATAGCAAAAATATATTTGTCTGTCAAATGTCACAGTTTAGATTTCATCAGATTTGAAATTATTCTGCGTTTAATGAAAAAAAATCAGTTTATCATCTATATATTTATCTATTCAGTGGGAATGCGAAATAAGATCGATTTTACATCACTTGCATTTATCCATTTAAATTTATAGCAAAAATATATTTGTATGTCAAATATATGTCACAGTTTAGATTTCATCAGATTTGAAATTAATCTGCGTTTAATGAAAAAAATCAGTTTATCATCTATATATTTATCTATTCAGTAGGAATGCGAAATAAGATCGATTTTACATCACTCGCATTTATCCATTTAAATTTATAGCAAAAATATATTTGTCTGTCAAATGTCAGTTTAGATTTCATCAGATTTGAAATTAATCTGCATTTAATGAAAAAAAATCAGTTTATCATCTATATATTTATCTATTCAGTGGGAATGCGAAATGAGATCGATTTTACATCACTCGCATTTATCCATTTAAATTTATAACAAAAATATATTTGTCTGTCAAATGTCACAGTTTAGATTTCATCAGATTTGAAATTAATCTGCGTTTAATGAAAAAAAATCAGTTTATTATCTATATATTTATCTATTCAGTGGGAATGCTAATAGATGTATAAAATTATCTCTATAACTGATAAATTTGCTAATCTCACGTGGAAACTAAGTTTCTCATGGTTTCTCAAGGACCACGGGCTAGGCTCGGAACACCCCGGTGCATACATTCGATATCCGCGGCAGGCAACTTTCTTCGCGAACGCGTAACATTGTAAAATCAATGGCAGTTCGAGCGCAGTAACGTCGCTGACAAGCGCATTAAAAGGCCCCCGGGACACTTCTCGTTTGTTCAGCACAACCTTTCGTATAACCGCGGCAATACTTCCGCGTGTCCCGACGTATCTATTAACATAACAACGCGAGGAAAATTAATCCCGCCGCCGCGTTGGGGCCCTGCGGGAAACTTTCCTCCACCATCCTCTGCAAGAGAGGTTCACGTTCACGTGACCCCGGCTGAGCGCGCGCGTGCCTCTTCCTTCGCATGCAATGTCGTCCTCTTAAATGCAGCTGCATACTGCCGGCGCATGCCGCGCAATCCGCAGCGCAATCTACGCAGGTCGTGCCGGCGTTCCTGGTCTTGCGAGTAAATTACGCTCGTCCCCCGCAAAAGCAACTCCCGGGAAAGAGAGAGAGAGAGAGAGAGAGAGTGCGCCTGCAGGATGCAAACTTTTAAAAAGTCCTTTTTTTTTTTTTAACAAATTAAATAGTACCAGAGAAAGCAGAGATGGCATGTCAGAAAAATTTTAGAATATTTTATATAATTTTTGTAACAGATATTTATAGTGTGTTTTATATTAATTTGCGAGTAAGAGCGCCTGCAGAATGCAAACTTTGATATTTAAAAAGTTAGTTCGCATTTTTTTTTTTTTTTACAAAGTAATTAAATAGTATCAGAAAGCAGAGATGGCATGTCATAAAAATTTTAGGATATTTTATATATTTTTTGTAACAGATATTTATAGTATGTTTCTTATTAATTTCTCTGTTGCAAATTCTTAATTATAGCTTGTAAAAAATATTTTAATTTATCCTAATGGTTTGCTATCTAGAAATATTAGTTTACATATTTAGAATTAGAGTCATATCTTTGAAAAATTGTATTTAACTACATTGTTTAAACTATCTTGACCTGCAAAACTTTAATTAACGAAAGAGAATTGTTGATATAAATTATTTAATCACGATTGCAGTTATAAATCATTCTGAAACGATAAAGACAAATGAATATCTTTGTGTTTAACATTTAGTTAATATTAAAATACGGGATAATAAACAAGGATTATTAATATCGCGTGCCAATAAAGGATATCTGATGTAAAATTAGGGTTCATTCCACTTGTCTAGAGAAATATACGATCCCACCTCGGCAGTCAGCAATTATGCAAGCCTATAAATTAATTGCGCTAAAAGAAGATACTCTACGGCAATTAACGATTTATTTTCCGCATCGAGAAACGTGTTCGCCGCGTATTAACCTTTTCCAAGTCAAACACGTTTTTCTTGCTTTTCGCTCAACAATCTAGCTATGTTGCATATTCCGTTTTGTCGCATATTTATCCTGGAATTGTTTCGAATAATAGTAATTACTAGTAACAAAAAATGTTTTTTCTTCGTGGAAAAAATGTTACGTAATTAATAGAAAGATTATTATTAAATTCCACATGTGAACTCAGCTTATTCTTTTCGCTTTCTTCATATCGAAATCATACTGAACGACGCAAGAAATATATGTCAATATATTTGACAATGTGATAAAATTGTCATAAATTTCCTATCGTCAGAATGCATTTGTCGAACGTAAGCACGACGAAATCGGTCTTGCGTTTTGTTAGATTTGACGTTATACACTGTAAAAAAGATATGTAAAATTACATTAAAAATATGTAAAATTACATAAACAATAAATGTAAACTTACATGATAAATAATGAAAAGGTAAACATTTCTATTATTTATCGTGTAATTTTACATTTATTATTTATGTAATTTTACATATTTTTGTGTAATATATTACATATTTTTTTACAGTGTACGCCGATCACAAGAAACGGTCGCGCACGTAGGGTTGATCGCCGTGAAAAGATTTAATGGTCGTCAATTAAGGAAAGGATTTTGCCGCGATCGCTGTCGGCTCTCTTTCGTTGGCGCGTTTCATCGCAGGAAGTGCACCTGTCGCGCGGTTTTTTAATTCGTCGCCCTGTAAGCCTTTTTGATACGTCGCGCCGATTTACCATTGGAATTAGAAAGTCATCGAGGTGCTGCAGGCAATAGAGAAAAGAGAAGTGCTATTTCAGGGTTGTCATTTTTTCCCTCGTCAAATTCCTCGAGTTTTCCAAGCTCCATTACATCGTGAGCGGTTATAATAACATTGAAATTAATTTTAATTTTTATTTTTTTTGCCAGAAAATGTAATGCAGAATATGCAGAATAGTGATAAATGTTACAAAAACGAAATTTAATGAGACAGGAGTAATTAAACGGGAGTGATTCGCAGCTGTTTATTAAGATAGGATAACGTAAATTACGATATTATAAATTAGTAGAGTTTGAGCAACGCGCCTTTATATCGTAAACACACGCAAGCAATTCAAATTAATTCGTTAGATATGCGCCATGTATAAAACCGCTACGGATATCTTGTTCGTATAGTTTATTTATGAGCTAATAATGGAAATCTTATATAATAGAATATTCGTAGTTACAATAGTAATTGAACGAATGTACAGGAAGGAGTTCGTATATCGCTTGCGGGCAAATGAATAAATATATATGAATTATCATTAAATGACCGATTGTGTGTTGCATGATATAGGACGATTAGACTTACACGCTTTATATTAAATTATCCGCTTATCTATATAGGTTGTCTCTTATATTGCGATATACTACTTAAAGAGGCATACAGTCAGAATTGTCACTTGACAACGAACATTTAATAACAGTTTATTTCTTCGACAATTTTTAACAATATTATTCAATTTTAAATTAATTATAAATTTTATTAATTATTTATTAATCAATTTTAATTAAAATTATATTACTTTAGCATTTTAGCATATAGATTATGTATGATACTCCCTTTAGGTAATAATAAGTAATATTTATGTGATTTTTTTTATGTGATTGTTGCTAATTAATGAAATCCTTTATCAATGCACGAGAGCGATAAAAAATGATTGTTACATTGAAAAAAATTATTAAATTAGCAAATATTTATTTCAATAGGTATTGATTTGAAACAAATAAATATTTATGTTTTGAAAAGAATTTTCTTACATCAAATAAATATTTTTTTACATCAAATCAATATTATATATTAGTTTCAAATAAATGATTCTATACTAGGCAGTATTGAAACAAATATTTATTCAAAGTCAATAAATTGTTTCCAGCGCACGAATCTTGTGCAAAGAGATTAAAAAAATTGTGCGATGTTATCTTCAAGTCCAAATGCACTATATACATGCAATTCGTTAGTGCGCATGCCGTGTGCACAAAGATCTCTATCTGCATCCGATTTGCGCGCGCGCGCGAGCGCGCGAGAAAGTTGCTTTACAAGAATCGCGCATTTTTCATCGCTCGCAGCGCACATCGCGAAGTCATTTCGCGCGATATGAATATTCGAAAAAAAATTCTTACGACCGACCGACGAATCTCGATGGTGCGTGGGTGATATCGCGCTCGCGCATATATCTCTCCTCTTTCTCTGGCCAGCCTCTCTTCTCTCTTCTTCTCTCTGTTCCCCCTATATAATAATTCTCTCTAAACGAATATATACCGATAATAATCCGTATTCCGTATCGGTAGGTTGGGTCGCGTTACGTAAGCCGTGGCGGCCTTGCATTATAGCATCATAACCATTCATCCTGTCCGTTCACCTGCAATGCGCCACACAATTTGTCCCAGAGCGAACGATATACTCGTATAGATATGCACAGATATACAGCGATCATTGTGCGCTTTCTTTTAACTGTGAGAACGAACTGCAGAAAAGCATCCCTTCTCTCGACGCTGGGGCATCGATAGTTTTGCATCGTAAAGCCGGGTATATATATCCACCAACTGCGCAAAACGTTTGCGAACGTTTGTGAACGTCACGAACGTTTGCAAAATTATTTATTTTTATTATATTTTATTGTTATTATATTATTATTATTATATTATTATTAGTTTTGCTAGAGTTCGTGACGCTTAACTTGAATCTCAAACAGTTTCGAAACGCTTTCGCGAATGAAGCTACACAAGTATAAAAATAAACCATTTTTTCTAATAATATTTATTAATACTTTTTGTTCTAATTTCGCCTTTTTTCGCAGGCCTAAGAAAATTAACAAAATTTTAATTTAAACATTAGTTATCGAGATAATATTTTTTCAAAAATTCATAGTTAATCAGAAACTTTTCAGAGAAAAATCGATTCCAAAAATAAAAGCTGCATATTATTGAGGGGATCAAATATCTACGTATTCGCTGCTAAGTGAACAATGTTCTGTTGACTGACGACACGCGAATTATTCGAGAAATGCAAGAGAAATGTTGTGATCCGTAAAATCTATCGATTTCCAATCATCTTAAGTCGAGTCGCTAGATATTCACAATTCACAACGCCCCATATTTTACGATCTCTGAGAATATGTCTATCCTAATAAGAGCTCAATGGCTGGAAAATGTAAGAAAATTTACGATTCACTTATATTTTAATATATTATGTTATTACAAATTTTTTTGATTTAATAAAGTTATAATTAGACAAAGTTGTGAAATTAAAAAATGGAGACTTTCATTACAATGTTGAAACAAGAATTGAAAATAAAAAGCATGCTATTTTAAGATTGTTAAAAAAGAAAGAAAAAGAACTTAACAAAGGAAATGGAAAGTTGCATATTAAAGAATTAACTCGTCATCACTTTCGAACCGAGACAGAAATGAAATTGCGTTTAAGTTTAGTTCGGCCTGTAGCGTCTGTTCGCAAACCGGAAATGCGTAGCCTACAAAGTCAGTAGCTCGTAGACAATTGGCCTGTCGCAAAACGGTCGAGGACGACGAAAGAGGTCGGCGAAGATGGCGATTGTGTCCCGGACTCGATCCCGCGATTATCGACGATTATCGATACAATCCTTTATCTAATAATTCGATCGCGGCGCAATTAAATGCATAATCAATCGATATATTTCTTTGCAATATCTCGATTCTTGATGTCTGTTACGAGTGCTAATGTCACGCCATTAGTCTCGCTGCCATAACATTTGCCGGTTAAAAGGACAAGCTTGGATTCGCTTGATAAACGCCATAAATTTTGCCTGTCGCCGCACCAAACGTGCATTAATAGCCATTAGAAAATCGTCGTCGAACCGGTTACATTATCGTCATTGATACTTATTTCGTAGTAAACGAAGGCTTGCAAATGTTACGCAAACGCGATCGTGCACATTGCGATGCATCGGTTTCATAAACACACAATAACATCTAATGATAATTTCTCTGTTTGTTGAGATGGGCTGTGAATTTTGTCGACATGTCAGTCGAATCTTTTGTTGCGCAACATTGTGTTTTATTCTCGAAAGACGCAATTATTATCACGTATAATTATATTAACATATGTATGCTTTAATTACGATTCTTTTCAAAGCAACATATATCACAGAGATTTCTCTTTTGTTAATTTTAAAAATTGTAAAAGTACGAATTTAAAAACTCAGCAAAATATATATATTGCAGCCAGAGGAAATATTTATTTTATATCGTTTTAAACGATTTCGTCTATCGCAATCCTCTGTATAGGCGTAGTTTATAGCTTATTTCACAATTTTGATCGGCCATTCGCTCCTTTATATGGAAGACCGCTGTGTCTTTTTTTTCTGTTTCGATCCACCGCGCAATTAATCCGACGCGTTAATGATACGCGAACGACGACGAGTTAATACTCCACATAATTGATTCTTAAAATAGCGTTTAGAACGGGTTCTTCTCGGCGGGAACTATAAAACGCAACCGGCCGAGTAAATAAATCCGCGCGTCGAGCCCTGTAATGTTCCATTAGGGCACCGAGAACCGATTGGTTGCGTCAAGGCATTCATCGTAAAGCCGGTGAAATTGGTGCCCCGTTAACGTGCCTCTTAATTACCAATTTTTCCATACGTTTACCGCTGATATATCGCTTGGTGGTCGCCGCGAGTTGTCCAAACTATTTCACGCAAAAGTCACTCGGCATAGTTCGATTCGATTTATCTCCTTTCGTGCTTCTCGCTTTAAACCCTTCCTTGCGTGTTGCGTTGTATTAAATGCGCCAGACATAACTGTCCAGCACCAGACAAACTATCTTATTATCTTATACATTTGCGTCACGAAAATTTCATTTAGCAATTTCATGAGCAAAAAATAAGTGTTTGCAATTTTCCTGCAGGCTTTAAAAATAGAAATAAATTTTATATATATATATATATATATATATATATATATAAATACTATTTTTTATAATATTAATATTTAAAATAATATATAATTAATATATGTATAACATTTTATGAGTAAGAAAATAAATTTGAAGATACCTTTTTTAATAAATAAAATTTTAATAAATCTTTAAAAAATTGTATGACATCTGTCATAGATTTTGTGAACAATTTCTATCTCATGATATACTTATAATTGTTGATATCCTCCTACGGTAGAGTATATTAACTTTATCGAACGGACTGTCGTTGCGATGTGACTGGATTCGATAATCGACTGCGCGACCTGATTAAATATTTGAAAGGAGAAGCAATGTGACGTAAGTGGAAGTTCACGATCGACGTCAACCGAAACGCCTTCGGAATCCACAATGAAATGCTTGTTTTCGATGATTTACCAAGACACCGTTGTTTTTCCACGAAGATCTCGTTCCAGAGGTTTTTATTCTTATCTTACGTAACGCGTCAATTTGTCAATCGCGATTGATAAATCAGATTTGTGACGCTTGACATCGGAAACGCGGGCGGCTTTTTAATGCATAACAATTCGAGGACGGGATCGAGATCGATCGATATTTTATGATAATTAGGGGATAAAAGAGATAATAAACTTGTTCCCATATAATATATATGATGACTTAATATAATTCTCCATACTAAAATTTTTACGAACATGCTGGTCTGAAATATGACAACCTAATTGGAAATGTTTGATACATTTTTTTTAAACGTAATATTACTATTAATCTCTATGATAAAACGTGTAGAAGATAATTTTTAGCGACATGGGATATTTTTTGTTAGCAATGCACGCTATAATGTATATGTGTGCTTGTCCGTTTCTAAATCTTTTTACGTCCGATTATATACGGTACGACATAGTTTCTCCAGTAAACTTGCGGCTATGTATCACGTGCGATATCGCACAACTACAGGATATTATATCTTCGCGAACGTACTTGCCGCGTTTGGTGCGACACAATGTTCCACATGCAACGGGATTATTTAACACCTCGAGATGTGACAGGTGAAAAATTCGCGTCGTCTTACATCATCGAGAAAATTCCGCCTTTGACAATTACAGTAAAGTACAGCCGCGCCGTGTTATGCTTGTTAATTTATCGAGCGGTCCATATAAATCGTCCGCTGGAAAAGTGTCACTGGTAATAATAACAAAAATGCGCTATTCTGGCCACGTGTCCACGCTTCTCAGCGATCCGTGACTAAGAATTTTGCATAGCACAGCCGTGTTGTGTTACACATTACAAACGCGAGCGACACGATATCGATAAATAATTTTCACCGAGTGTCAAAACCAGCTTGCTGCTGAATATACACATGTACGGACGGTAAATGAAGTGTTTCTTTTAAGCTCCAACAGTGAAAAAAATTATTAAATTAATAAATATCTATTTCAATACTGCCTAATCAATCATTTCTTTGATAACAATAAATATTTATATAAATTTAACGTATAAGACGGGCAACAAGAGCCAAATCGCGGATGACAATGCGTTATCCTAACGAAACTAAATAATTTTTCGTTAGAATTAAATACCGGTGCACAAGGCACCAAATTTTAACTTGGACACGGCCAAGATTTTAAATATGAAATAATCTCATATTTTGAGATTTAATTTCAATACCCCTTTTAACCCCCCTACGGAAAATAAATAAATGAATGCAAGAGAAAAATATAGATCCGAAAATCGCTGAATCGGGAATCGAACCCGAGACCTTTCGCTTGCCGGGCGACTGCTCTTCCAGCTGAGCTATTCAGATCCTTTCGATTCTATACTTTTCTCTGTTATATATATTAATGTTGGTAAACAAACGCATTTTTTAAGCCAGCGTGTATCAAATATAAGAGTTTTAACAAGGCTCTGTAATATAAATATAAATTTAACGTATAAGACGGGCAACAAGAGCCAAATCGCGGATGACAATGCGTTATCCTAACGAAACTAAATAATTTTTCGTTAGAATTAAATACCGGTGCACAAGGCACCAAATTTTTACTTGGACACGGCCAAGATTTTAAATATGAAATAATCTCATATTTTGAGATTTAATTTCAATACCCCTTTTAACCCCCCTACGGAAAATAAATAAATGAATGCAAGAGAAAAATATAGATCCGAAAATCGCTGAATCGGGAATCGAACCCGAGACCTTTCGCTTGCCGGGCGACTGCTCTTCCAGCTGAGCTATTCAGATCCTTTCGATTCTATACTTTTCTCTGTTATATATATTAATGTTGGTAAACAAACGCATTTTTTAAGCCAGCGTGTATCAAATATAAGAGTTTTAACAAGGCTCTGTAATATAAATATAAATTTAACGTATAAGACGGGCAACAAGAGCCAAATCGCGGATGACAATGCGTTATCCTAACGAAACTAAATAATTTTTCGTTAGAATTAAATACCGGTGCACAAGGCACCAAATTTTTACTTGGACACGGCCAAGATTTTAAATATGAAATAATCTCATATTTTGAGATTTAATTTCAATACCCCTTTTAACCCCCCTACGGAAAATAAATAAATGAATGCAAGAGAAAAATATAGATCCGAAAATCGCTGAATCGGGAATCGAACCCGAGACCTTTCGCTTGCCGGGCGACTGCTCTTCCAGCTGAGCTATTCAGATCCTTTCGATTCTATACTTTTCTCTGTTATATATATTAATGTTGGTAAACAAACGCATTTTTTAAGCCAGCGTGTATCAAATATAAGAGTTTTAACAAGGCTCTGTAATATAAATATAAATTTAACGTATAAGACGGGCAACAAGAGCCAAATCGCGGATGACAATGCGTTATCCTAACGAAACTAAATAATTTTTCGTTAGAATTAAATACCGGTGCACAAGGCACCAAATTTTTACTTGGACACGGCCAAGATTTTAAATATGAAATAATCTCATATTTTGAGATTTAAAGGAGTTGCCCGTCTTATACGTTAAATTTATATTTATATTACAGAGCCTTGTTAAAACTCTTATATTTGATACACGCTGGCTTAAAAAATGCGTTTGTTTACCAACATTAATATATATAACAGAGAAAAGTATAGAATCGAAAGGATCTGAATAGCTCAGCTGGAAGAGCAGTCGCCCGGCAAGCGAAAGGTCTCGGGTTCGATTCCCGATTCAGCGATTTTCGGATCTATATTTTTCTCTTGCATTCATTTATTTATTTTCCGTAGGGGGGTTAAAAGGGGTATTGAAATTAAATCTCAAAATATGAGATTATTTCATATTTAAAATCTTGGCCGTGTCCAAGTAAAAATTTGGTGCCTTGTGCACCGGTATTTAATTCTAACGAAAAATTATTTAGTTTCGTTAGGATAACGCATTGTCATCCGCGATTTGGCTCTTGTTGCCCGTCTTATACGTTAAATTTATATTTATATTACAGAGCCTTGTTAAAACTCTTATATTTGATACACGCTGGCTTAAAAAATGCGTTTGTTTACCAACATTAATATATATAACAGAGAAAAGTATAGAATCGAAAGGATCTGAATAGCTCAGCTGGAAGAGCAGTCGCCCGGCAAGCGAAAGGTCTCGGGTTCGATTCCCGATTCAGCGATTTTCGGATCTATATTTTTCTCTTGCATTCATTTATTTATTTTCCGTAGGGGGGTTAAAAGGGGTATTGAAATTAAATCTCAAAATATGAGATTATTTCATATTTAAAATCTTGGCCGTGTCCAAGTAAAAATTTGGTGCCTTGTGCACCGGTATTTAATTCTAACGAAAAATTATTTAGTTTCGTTAGGATAACGCATTGTCATCCGCGATTTGGCTCTTGTTGCCCGTCTTATACGTTAAATTTATATTTATATTACAGAGCCTTGTTAAAACTCTTATATTTGATACACGCTGGCTTAAAAAATGCGTTTGTTTACCAACATTAATATATATAACAGAGAAAAGTATAGAATCGAAAGGATCTGAATAGCTCAGCTGGAAGAGCAGTCGCCCGGCAAGCGAAAGGTCTCGGGTTCGATTCCCGATTCAGCGATTTTCGGATCTATATTTTTCTCTTGCATTCATTTATTTATTTTCCGTAGGGGGGTTAAAAGGGGTATTGAAATTAAATCTCAAAATATGAGATTATTTCATATTTAAAATCTTGGCCGTGTCCAAGTAAAAATTTGGTGCCTTGTGCACCGGTATTTAATTCTAACGAAAAATTATTTAGTTTCGTTAGGATAACGCATTGTCATCCGCGATTTGGCTCTTGTTGCCCGTCTTATACGTTAAATTTATATTTATATTACAGAGCCTTGTTAAAACTCTTATATTTGATACACGCTGGCTTAAAAAATGCGTTTGTTTACCAACATTAATATATATAACAGAGAAAAGTATAGAATCGAAAGGATCTGAATAGCTCAGCTGGAAGAGCAGTCGCCCGGCAAGCGAAAGGTCTCGGGTTCGATTCCCGATTCAGCGATTTTCGGATCTATATTTTTCTCTTGCATTCATTTATTTATTTTCCGTAGGGGGGTTAAAAGGGGTATTGAAATTAAATCTCAAAATATGAGATTATTTCATATTTAAAATCTTGGCCGTGTCCAAGTAAAAATTTGGTGCCTTGTGCACCGGTATTTAATTCTAACGAAAAATTATTTAGTTTCGTTAGGATAACGCATTGTCATCCGCGATTTGGCTCTTGTTGCCCGTCTTATACGTTAAATTTATATTTATATTACAGAGCCTTGTTAAAACTCTTATAATAAATATTTATCTGTTTTGAAAAGGATTTTCTTATATCAAACAAATATCTTTCACATCAAATCAGTATTATTAGTTATTAGGCAGTATTGAAATAAATATTTATTCAAAGTCAATGAATTTTTTTTTTTTCGAAACTGTTAATAATTGATCGATGAGATAACTCAACGTCGTCTTTGCTGTCATTTAAAATCATACACCTTAATTAACGTTTTGTGACGTATAGAGATGGTTCGCTATCCTCCGTTAAACACTCCCCTTTGAATATAAATCAACTTTCTCGTTAGAATTCCTGGAAGGTATCAAAGCGGGTATAAATTGAGCGGACATAGTTTGCCGACTGTTTCTCAACTGTCCGAACAATTTGTCCGGCATGTAAATGTTGAATTTCAAGCAGTCGTAATTGATTGTAAATATGGACGTGTACATGATGCATTCTCTGGGATCTGGGTCGATCTCAGGAGCTAATGGAACACGTTCTCAGATTTGAGATTAGATCTCTCATAGACACCCTGTATATTTAAGATGATCCGACTCGACGATAAGACAGAGTGATCGATAGCGCGGTCGGTTTAACGCGTTCGTCGTGGAATAAATTCCGATCGAACTATCGAAAAAGCAATTCAAACCGAAGCCGACTCACGAAGTTATTGATAAAGACGATGATGAAGAACGGCGATAAAGTACTGGCAAATATACGGCACATAGATTATTAACGAAACTAAATATTTTAGCAAAGTGGAGATCTATCAGTAATATGAAATTATTAAATATTGAAAAATTTGTTGTAATAATAATCAATCGAGTTTATCTTTCTCCCAACAAAAATTGTAAGGAATAATTTAATGATTGATCATCTTTTTGAGTGTATTAGAAAAAAATCGAAAACTGGGAAAAGTGTACAGGCACATTCAGTTAAAGAGAAAAGTAAAAAGGAAATATCTCTCAGCTTTCAAGGAAGAGCATAGCTACTTCTGGTTAGAAAATCCTAGAAGTAGCACGAACTCCTTCTAACGCTTCACACGATTCTCTCGCGATAAATATAATTAATCGCCAAGCAGACAGTTCCTTCAATCATCGAGATCAGCGTTGTGCTTAGATGATTTTAAAATTAGTTAGATAAAAATGAGATGAAAAAATGTAAATTTATATTAGATGAAGATAATTTAAACCGCTTATGTAAACACAATTATAAAAAAATGTAAATTATAAAAGAGATATAAAAATATATTTATATTTTTATTCCTCAGTTTTTATCGCTCGCTGCTTAAATTCTACTACTTCAATATTTTGATGTACTATAACTAAACCAAATTATCTAAACATTATTCTAGATAATTTAATAAAGATACTTTTTTTCTTATCTATATAAATACAAGATGACGCCAAAATTTCATCTAGAATCTAGATGATCGTGGATATAATTTTATTCAAATAACAGCACCGATCGAGATATATAAAAATAACAATGAAATGGAACACCTTCTCGTGCCACCGCTGGCGGGTAAAGAAACAAACGGAACACCCTCGGCATCGTAAATCGCGCTCTCGATGACTCGATAAGCACGTGCGCATACAATAAAAAAAGCCTATAAACTGCCGATCTCCGATCGGCGATCGGCAGTTCGATCATCGATACCCCCGGTTAATGACCACTTCCGGCGGGGAGCCGTACACTATCGGCGCGATCATTGATAAATGATTACGTCGGTGACGTCGCTGCGGTGGGTGGCCCACCTCGTGTGAAGGACGCGGATTGCTCGCGTGTGCATCGGCGCGAGATTCGCGACCGCGATACCGGGCTGGCCCCGCCGATCAATATGTACGAAGGGAAAGCCGCGGCGCACTCGCCGGGCACTCGTTCTGCGACACCGCGGATCGATCGATCCATCGGCCGTTTATCGGCCGATCCGATCGATAGAGAGAGAGAGAGAGAAAGGGAGGATGGTCCACATCGATCCGCGGGCGGATACCTACACGGCGGGCCGATAAATCGTCGGCGACGCCGACGGCGACGTCACTTCGACGGCGTCGAGGAATTGAATCGGTCAGTGGTGGAAGGACTGGCTCGTGTGTGTGCGCTACCAGGTGCTTTTCTGTAATTCTCTTTTATTTGCGTTGCAGCCGGAGTATCGCGTGTGCGGAATGACGCGAGTGTGTTGACACACATATTTTAAATTATAGTCTATATAGTCGATACTTGTCGACTTTCCATCGAATATATGCAAATATGAACAAATTATCTATAATTATATTGTATGGTTTTTTTTCTTCACAATTATATTGTATGATATTGTATGGTTTTTTTTCTTCACAATTGGCCGCGAGAAACATTTGCCTTGTCTCTTTAAAATTTTAGGAGAAAGATTAAAAATAAAAATAAATTACGTAATTTTTTTCGAATAAATCTTCCAGATAATTGATTATGTCGATTTTCTATCGAATATTATGCAAATCTGAAAAAAAATTATCTATAATGATATTGTATGGTTTTTTTCTTCACAATTGGCCGCGAGAAAAATTTGCCTTGTCTCTTTAAAATTTCAGGAGAAAGATTATAAAATAAAAATAAATTCGCCCCAAGAAAAAAGGATATATTTTTTCGCAATATATATTTACTTACTTTTTTTCGAATAAATCTTCCAGATAATTGAATAATGGATCTTCTAGATAATTGATTAATGATCTACAAAATTAAAATCGCAATTGCCATGTCGAATCTTCATTCCTCTTCTTCATTTCTGAACATGAAATAAGCGCGCGTAATTCGCAATTACTCGATGGAAATTACACGAGATTGTGTAACGTTCTCGAAATGTCGAGATGTTTGAACTACGAGCATGAATTGTTACGTAATCTCTCTTTTGTACAATTTTTATTTTATTATTTGGTAATAAAGAGAAGCGAAAAGTTCGACATGCTCGCCTATCTTTTATTTCCAGCCGAATTCGCCGACTTGAACGCTGACGTTTCGAAAGTTTTCGCCCGAGATATAGGAAAAAATAAGTCGTATACGCGCTTCTCTTTCAAGCGAAACGAGCTTGTTTCATAATAAGGGACGCTCCTTCATTGCTGAAGAGAATTGAGGGACTTTAATGCGAGCAACTCGCGCGCAATTATCTCTGCTTTCTAATTCGAGCGCTTGCGAAGACGTTTGTGAAAATGGTCCCTTTCGCTGTGTCGGTTATTAAATGGGGATAACCCTTTCTGAGATAATCTCGCGAGACTTTCGAATCTTTCATCTTAAACGTACAGATGAGGAAATGAAACATCTGATTGTGAGAAAAGATGGGATGCAAATCGAATATTTGTGAACTCGATAGAGACTAAAAATTATTTTATTATTCCATTTTCAACGTCAGTTTTCACGAGAAATTATATAAAAATGTATCTATCTAATTGAAAGAAAAAAGCTATATAATGAGAGATTGCAACATTGTGTTACGTGAATACGATTTTATTAAATAAGGACGTAATGCAAAACAAATGCATAACCTTTTCTTCGTTACCAGTAGCAGAAGCGACTTTCTCGCGAGGAAAAGCAAAGTTTCCCGAGTCGGTGGTCGATCTTACACGAGCGTGTCTCCGTGTTTTTGTTCCATGTGACTTGGTGAGCTACCATTGCTGAAAGCGACTAGAAAGACCAAGTTTTACCTGCTCTCCACGCGGCTTTGTTAACGAAATGTCGAACGTTTTATGTTTGAAACCATCTTGGCACGGCTTTCCGAGAATTCTGTTTCGTTCCTATTAATTATCGAAGGCATCCTATATTCCCCTGCCTTTCGGCTCGATAATGTTTCTCTCCGGCGAAACAATGCAACGTTTCATCAGAAACTGGTCTAGGCCTCACATGTTCCAGTAAAAAAAAAAAAATAATAATAATACATCGTTGATGTTCCCCTCGAGTTAGGGAATTATATTTGTTAAATATAATTGTACAGAGAATGCGAAATATTAAAAATAGCGATATGCAGTTTGATATCGAATTTTCCGAAAGATTTAAATTTGGATGCAATCAAACATTTGAAGTGTACTCGATATATAAAAAAGAATTACATCAATTTTTAGAAAAATAAAAATAATTATTTAGTTATTTATATTGAAAATAAAAAAATAAAAAAACATTCGAAACAGAGCCTCTTTACATTCTTCTAATTCTTCTTATGCCGAAAATCTGTTTTATTTATAAATGCTGAAAAAATCTAAATAGCAGAGTATATTTTTCATGAAATTTTTAAAAATCGATGATTTTTCGCTTTCAGGTTCGCGATATCGTGGAGGAATGCACGTGTCCGACGCAATTTCCGATGATTCACGTGGCCGAGGGCAAGTACCGGATCGGCGACACCAAGGTCACGATCTATGTCCGGGTCCTGCGTAGTCACGTGATGGTGCGTGTCGGTGGTGGATGGGATACTCTCAGCCATTATTTAGAGAAACACGATCCGTGCCGATGCAGGAACTGTAAGCATCGCACATCACGTTTTATCAAAGCTCTCTTCTTAAACAAGTTGCAACGATCCTAACGATCGATCTTCCTTCCGGATTTTTCAGCGCATCGCTCGATGGTCTCGGCGAAGCTCATTCAAAAGGCCAGCGGATCCTTCGATCTGGGCAACGCGCAGGTGCATTACGAACGGTGAGCATCTGCTCTTTTTTTATTACAGTGCAATTTTAATGAAGTATATACACAGGTGCAATATGAAGATTACATTCGATGGCGATAAAAGGGGATTTATTTTCTCACATAGAGTCAAATACTGACAACGTTCAATTGAAACACACGTCAATATATATTTTTGTTTTCTTTCTGCGGTAATTTCCTTTATTTTTAGTATTTTTTTATTATCTTGCACGAATTATTTTCAAACCTAATTTTGAGTAGTTGATAAAATTTTTATGTCAAATTTATATTTTTTTAATTCGACATTTAATATATACTAATCATTATGATTATCGCTATCTATGTTCTACATTTTGAGTGTAAATCCAGTGTGGCATTAGCGACGCTGCTATGGACATTCTATAGCACGATATTTCGCATGAAATAGTAAAATACACGAATGCATAAACACGCACATGGTACCATTGTTACATATATACATCGTGCACAATACCGTCTATAAGTAGACTTCCTCGAGAGAATTAATTTTTTTCTCATTTTTTTAAATAGAAATAATATCGTATCACGTTTTACATCTTCCATAATTTTTGCCGTAACAAGCGTAAAGCAAATTTCTTCCACGTTAACGATTTTTCTCATAAATCTTCCTAATCTTATCTACGCGAACTTATGCACGGTATTGTACGCGTCGTGACATTTCATCGCGAATACGAAACGGGAAATTCTCCGGTGCACACCCGGTCAACAGCATTGCACAAGCCGATATAACGACCGACATGAATTCCGCCATAAAGCCCGCGGTCGTTGTTCTCCACCTCCAGATCATCACCTCCAAGAACCAGGCGGAGTTCCGCGTCGAGCGTCGGTTCGGTACAAAATCTGCAATCGGCGCAGCTGCACGCACCACCCAGGAGCATTTCCAGCAATCGCTCGCGATCGCCCACACCTCACCGGCCGACGGCCAGCAGCAAGCAGCAACAGCATCAGCATCAGCCACAATCGGCCGAGGAGCTGAAGAAGCGCTCGAGGAGTCCCACGCCGCACAGGAAACTGCTGGCGAGTCCGAATCAGACCGATTTGGCGAAACAGAGATCGAGGTCGCCGACACCTAGGGCGAACCTGAGATCGAGGAGTCCGACGCCGCGGAAAAATACAGATTCGTCCAGGAGGAACGTCAACGAGGAGGCGCGATCGCCAACCTGTCACGGGAAACTTCCGGAAAACGGCCGAGTAAGTTTGTTCTTTTATTTTCTAATGCGCAGAGAGAATTTTTTCTTCAAATTTACCCGGGAAATCATATGGTATGGTATCGTGGGACAAAATGGTATTGGAAGAATTTTATAAGAGTGGATTCAGATTTTTGTCACAATCAAAAATATTAATCAGAGAAACTCTTATAATAAAATTCTTCCATTATCATATTGTCTCACAACATATCCTCCATCACAAACATTCTCTGCATCTCTTCTGGATATCCTTGAACGTTTTTTAAATATACGTACTGTTAGAGTTATAAGAAAATTCTCTCCGTGTGCTTAAAAAATTCTAAATATTAATAGAATTGTTATTTAATCTAATATTTATTCCGTCGTTATAAAAAATTCTCAGAAATGATATCGATTATATGAATTTCATCGAAATAACTAATGGTGCTATTGCTTTCGCGTCGTTCGGAATGTAAGCAGACAGACGGAAGATGAAAGGGAATACGTAATCGGAATCGGATTTGTTTGCTCTGTCCAGGAGAGCGGCCTTAAAGTGCCGGGCGAGTTTACGAAACGATACATCGTGGAGGGTGGCGTGGCGCGTCGCGCCGTCGAGAGGGATGACACGCCGAAGTACGAGCCGTCCATCTACAACTACAAGTGCAGCGAGGACTCGAGTGGCAGTCGAAGCCCCACGCCGAGCAAGGAGGAACAGCCGCCCATCGAGACTTTCGGCAAGGACACCCAGGCGAACACCCAGAAGTCGCCGCACGGAGACGGAGAGCACTCGGACAACTGCAGCGAGGTCTCCGACGAGGGTTACCGAAGCCTCGGTGCCGTCCAATCGTCCACCGCCAACGGGAATTCCGCCAGTACGCAGAGCTCGCCCACGGTTGCCGAGTGTCAAAGTAAGTGGAGACTCTGTATATACATAATAATACACATGCAGGGTGTGTTCAAATAAGTGAAGAAAGATTCAGGTTTTTCTTTTTTCTCAAATTTCAGACAAATGAGAAAAATCAAACTTGGTGCGGATATTTTCCGTTCCATTTTTTTAATTTGCCCGAAACTCTTATGAAAACACATAAAAATTTAATTTCTTCCTCTTTAGAAAAGTGTGACTCCTCAGGGAGAGATATAAGAGTATATGTTTATACTGTAGACTCTGTATATACATAATAATACACATACAGGGTGTGTCCAAATAAGTGAAGAAAGATTCAGGTTTTTCTTCCTTCTCAAATCTCAGACAAATGAGAAAAATCAAACTTGGTGCGGATATTTTCCGTTCCATTTTTTTAATTTGCCCGAAACTCTTATGAAAAAACATAAAAATTTAATTTCTTCCCTCTTTAGAAAAGTGTAACTCCTCAGGGAGAGATATAAGAGTATATGTTTATACTGTAGACTCTGTATATACATAATAATACACATACAGGGTGTGTCAAAATAAGTGAAGAAAGAAGATTCAGGTTTTTCTTTTTTCTCAAATTTCAAACAAATGAGAAAAATCAAACTTGGTGCGGATATTTTCCGTTCCATTTTTTTAATTTGCCCGAAACTCTTATGAAAAAACATAAAAATTTAATTTCTTCCTCTTTAGAAAAGTGTGACTCCTCAGGAGAGAGATATAAGAGTATATGTTTATGTAAGAAACCCTCCTTAATTTTCGTCAAAAAATCATTTCCTAAAATTTTTCGCACTTACGTATTTAGATACACCCCGTATATATTCCGTACGCAAATTACGTGAATTTAAATGGAATTGAAATAATGAAGACACTAAGTATCTCCCTTCTCCGAGGATAAAATTGATCGTTTCGATTTGGAAAAAAGAAACTGATAAAGACTGTTTCTATTGTCCGCCGAGTGAATATACGGTGACACTCTGATCGGTTGGACCCTCGAGTGTTCAGCGTTTGAACGTGCACTCGCCAGCGAGCGAGTCATCGAATTTAATACGAGAATGCGCGGGAATGACGAAGAGGACAGAGATATGTGGAGATGCACAAACGCGCGTATTGTGCGATCGAGACGATGTCGCGTGTCAAAGCGCGAGAGACGGAAGAGAAAAATCTCTCTCTCCACATGCCAATGCGAATCGAGAGATTAAATTCGATTACGGTGGCGCGAGAGAAGGCAAGAGAGCGATTCGAGAGCTTTGTCCGCGAAAATAGAACCAGATCGCGCGTATGCTCGTGCGTTTATCTCTGCCTGTCGATCTCGCGAGTATCGACAACGACGAATTAATTCGCCCGTTGAGGCGGCGAACGCTTTGCGCGGCGATAGATAGGGATGATAAATTTTCTTTGTCCAGAGGAAAGAAAGGTATAAAGGGTAAAAGTTACTTTGCGTGAAAGGAAAAAATAGAAAATAAAAATCTAAATTTAATTTTTTGCGATTAATTTTTTTAAATTTAAATTATCTTTTCCATAATCTTTTTTGAAAAATTTCTCTTAGAATTTATCATTGAAGTCGAGGTAATTGTTCGAGACAATATGAAAGATTTTTATAAGAGTACATAATACTTATACATAGTAAATTTTAAAATTAATCAAAAATATTTTATATCTTATTATGATAGATAATATTTTTATTCTGGTCAATATAAATTCCAAGTGAAAATTCTCTCTGTATAGTTGTCACGATGCTATCTATTTAAGGAAAATCTATCAAGATTCCGTCGGAACGGCAGCCTGATTTAAATATAAATCTTGCAGTCTATTGATTTATGTTTTTCTCGTGATTTGAAACAAATTATTAATGCCTTAGTGAAGTCGAGAAATCGCGGAGAACCAAAAGCCCCGTTAGTTCATATATACATACGTTTAAACGAGCCGGTAATAGCAATCTTATCCCGCGATGAAAGTCTAGTTTGCATCTCTAGCTCGATCGAACTGTCGTATAAATTCCAATACGATTTACATACAATGTGCACAAATTATTAGGAATTTATACGAATCCACACTTACGCGCATGTGCATGTGAGGTTCACTATTTGAACGTCTCGCATTAATTACGCGTCGTTGACGTGAGGGATGTTGGACGCGGCCTTTGTCGATTCATCGAGACCATCCTGTCAATCGAACATGACAAAAGCGTCGCATTCGACATTCGATGGCATAGTAGCTCGTGTCGATCGTGTCTCGTCTGCTGGAGAACACGCGCGAGGACAAACTGTCCCCTGAATTCTCTTTTCTCCCTACACAGAATTCGCGGGTGTCTATGATTCATGACACACTTGGACCACTTTGCGATGAAATATTTCAAGAGCGGTAGAAAATATTCAAGTACACACAGACGATGGTTGCAAGATCGCATTCTTCGCGTCGCGTCGAGCCGGGCTGACATTTAGCAGCTGTGTGTCGATTATACGCGAGGGAGATCGCTCGGAGCGTGGGCGATCTCCAGCAACCTGTCCTCGGAACAATCGCCGCCGGTCGATTCTCGATAACGCTCGTCGTCGTACGTGCTCTCGCCTTGACTCGACTCACTTTAACGCGGCTGTGACGCATTGCCGCGAGTGGAAAAAGTCCGCGGCGCGACGCCAACTCGCTTCGATCGTCCCGAGGCTTTTTCCTATTCTCGGGTTGAACGGACTGGTATAGTTCCGTAGCTTAGACCCGGTGACCTGGACACTTTTCACTTAAAGTGACGCGAAAATAACAAGTTTTTCATGGAGAAACTTGCTTTAATCCAGATCTCGTATGTGCTTGCCAAAACTAGTACTGATATATGTCTGTTTTCTCTGTGACTAAAACTTTGAATTATGTATTTAGTCAGTTAAAATATATCTTTAAATTCTCTCGAGATCTGCTTATAAAGTATAAGTTTTTATTGGTTTTTCTTATAATGAATTATCGTAATTATTTTCTGCGCGGAGATAATTTTCTCTTAGAATTTACCCTGAAAATTATAGTAATCGTGAGACAATATATATGGTATTAGAAAAATTTTATAAGAGTTTCTCTAAATTAATATTTATCACAATAAAAAATATTAATATGTATATATAGTAAAATTAATCGAACATATTTTATATCTTATGTTCTCTTGTATAATTTTTCTTATTCTCGACCAATTTCTTAAAGTCTCTAATGTTCGATAAAATTGTAGTTATTATTACAGTCGTCCCTGTGTTTGGTGCCAAAAATTATGAGTATGGTTACTTACTTTTAGATTATTTACGACAGAAAAAAATTTATTTGTTAATAAACAAGGCCCGGAAAAGTTCCGTTTAACGAGATGTTTATATATATGCGCACAAATTTCTGCGTATAGATGTCTAAATACTCGTTTAACAATTTCCCTGCATGCAAAAAATCCAGGCAAAGGAAAGGATCCAAAAAACAAGAGATATATGTATGACAAAAGATATACATTAAATGTGAGAATCAATAAAAATCTCGACAGCAATTGACGTGGCGCAAATATGGGCCGCATTAGAAGTCTGGTCAAATCCAGACTTGCGGCCGTTTAACTTTATAATGAATACCACGCTATTTATATATCAGGCGCAAGGATGGCCCTGATATGTATCTTTCCAATTCTTTTAGATAAGGCTGTAGTGTGGCAAACTTGCATGGTGCTAGCAAGTATCGTGGCACCGGCAAAGCAATTTCTACCAGGGTTATAATGGTAGATATTAATATTTTTTATTATGGAAAATATTAATCAGAGAAACTCTTATAAAATTCTTTCAATACCATATACTGTATAAAAAGTATCGAGAATTTTTAATTTTGTCAGATTTCTGAATTTTATCATAAATCTTCTATATCAAGTGGTTATCCAGAATTGGCATTTAAATACAGATATAATCAGTAGAAAAACAATTAATCATTTAGAAAAGCAAAAGAAATATTAAATAGAAGTTTTATTGGAATCATTGCAGAGAAATTTATAATCAGCAGATTTTTATGAATAACCATAATTTACATTTTCAAAATATTGATATTTGCTCCAATTTGTACATTTTATATTTATTCTTAAAATTTATTCACTTATATTCTTTTAGCGCGTATATTATTTTTTTTATCTATAAAGTGTTCTCTATAGAATATAATAATTCATTTACTCTTATTAAAATTGATTGATGCTGTTACATGCATCTCGTTCCATCTGTTATTCATGGTTCATGGTTGAGATGAACTTTCATGTTACATTTCGCGAGAAATGAAAGGACGATCCGGGGGCGTTATAGACAACAAATATTCTATCGAGATATACGCAAAGTCGCCGGAGGCGATCCCTGATGATTCATTCATTTACATTGTTATCTTTAATTTATGCGATGGCGCTAGAACGCGTACGCGAAGATGCGCATCGAGGTACCTGACTTGTTTTAAAGCGATGCATACAAACTGCTCTCCGATGCGTGCTGGCACATTTATGACAGTGCGCTCTGCTTCGATTTCAAGGGAGATGTTTCTGTTCAGTCAGGCGAGAAAACTTCTTCCCAGCGTCGAGAGTAAAAACAAAATTGCGCGATTAAGTTAGGTCAGTTAAAACCCGTGAAGACGGATTAAAATCGCAGCAATTTTTTTAGAGCTGCTTAGAGAATTAAATCGACGATCGATTAAAGAATTGTCTTGAATTTATTATTTCTTAATTGCTATTTTAATAATCATTTGCCGTGGAATAAAGTGCTTTAAAAATCACAAATTAAGTCAGAATATAAAGAGATTAAAAAGAATGATGGAAAGTTATATAAAGAAATTATCTCACAAGAAGGTTTAAACTTCGGAGCATGTCCATTCGTCACGTTATAAATGAAGTACTGTCCAAGGAAATTAAGCCTGGTAACGAGGTGCAATTTTTTGAAGCAGCAAACTGAATTTTGCGATTTTACTGGATTCGTTCCAGTGCTTCCGAGCGTGTCGTCGTTATTTGGCAATGCTCAACGTAACATGGTAGTTCCTTTGCAGTAACTTTTATAATAAAATAAATTAGAAGCGGCCAATTTTTTTCATTACGTTTTGCTTTGTGTAAGCGAAATTTTTATTCCGTTTATTATTATACTATAATTATTCTTTTAAGTGTAAAATCGCGATTATTATTATTTTTTTCAGTATAGATCCTGTTAGTGTAGTTTTTTGCGAGGAAAGAATTAATTCATTCATAGCGAGTTAAATATGTTTTACAAAAATTATAAGAATTATAGATCCAATGATATATGTATATGAAAAGTTTAGAAGCTAGGTGTGAAGGAAATATATAATTTTCTCGTTATAAACTTCGTAAATTATACACATTTATTTTTTTTTTTTTATGCAATAAACGTCAAATCGATATTGAACGAATATGAGACACCACGATATCGAATCTAATATTAGCAAGCAACGTCAACGCAGATTCCTTTGCAACAAATTTAATTCGTAATTCATTTGCGTAATTTTAATAACAAGTTCCAAGGACTCGGATCGATGAAGGTTGAATCCGGTTTAACCAGTAGCGCGTTATTAGGACGAGATCTCGAAATAGATTTTCGATTCTCGGATTTTAATTACGAATTGCGTTCGCGCAAATATATGCATATCTGTCGTATATAACTCAACAAATCTATAATCGCACGCTTTAATATTTATGCGACGTTTTTTGCGATTGCGGACATGATTGAAAAAAACGCAACACGTTATTATGAGAACCCGATCGACTCTTTTAAATTGACGAGGGTTGAGGTTAAACTCAATGTGATCGATGAGCCGTATTTCGAGGAATTATTCTTTTTTTAAAAATTCGAGTTTGATGAATATGTTCTCATTTGCATTTGTCTCATTATATTTAATAGGGACAACCGTTCTTCATCATTTCTGCACGTGGCATCAATACATGAATTTAAAAATCTAATTCCTCTTATTTGCCGAAGAATGGCTTCTCTCTCTGTGGTATTATATATACGTGGGTGTTCGCAATACGCGAAAAAGAAATATGAAACGATATGCAACGTTTTGATGGTATCAGTTAATCAGAAAAAAATATACGAAAGTCGATACTTTAATTACATAGTACGCGCATAATATATCAAGACATAAATTTTAAAGCGAAGAAAAAAATGAAGTTTCTCGAAAACTGAATATAAAACCATCAAATTATCGCAGATAAATGTATAATTTTCAATAATTATAATTAAATGTAACGCATTGCTTATGTAATATTAATTATTTGTATTCCATTTTATTGAGAAATTTTTATTAAGTTTATCGCTATTTCTCTTTTAAATGTATTGCCATCTTTTTATAAAAATTTATAATAAAAATCTTATATGTAATTATCCGGATAATATTTTTTAATTGCAGATCAATAATAATATTAATAATTGTATAATAAATATAAATATACGATCAATAATTACTATATGTAATAGAACATAAATTGTGAAATGAAATGATATATGCGGAGACGATGGTAATAAGGTTTACGTAACTGATTATATAAAAATTATGTAGAAAAATTCATGGTTTTCGTGTTATATAAAGTAGCAGAAGATTTATGGTTACAAGTTGTGCGCGGAAGTTCCGATGAAGGGATCCATTTGTCTTTGGAATAGATAGTTGCCTTCGACCTTTCGCGGGAGTGTTGTTTTCGCCGATGTAAAGTGACAGGACAGACCGCATTCGGTCCCAATTGTGTCAGGGCCCGTTCCTTCACCTCGCCTACGCTAAAAATGCTAAGCATGACACCGACCGATTCGGTGATCGTCGACATTTTTTTCGGATCCTAAATCACATATGTTCGCGAAAGTTGACACCTCGCGATAATGAAGAAAGAACGGGATTTAGGTTTCGATCGTTGTGCGCGTGCGTTCGTCATAAAAAATGTCATTATAATGACAATGTTAACGACAAGATAACCACATGATAATTACATCTAATAATTTACTTATATAATTTCATGATTTCTAATGTTTGGAATAAGGCGTTATTAATTAGTTAGTTTCGCCAAGTTCATTAATTGAAATAGACGCAATATAAAAAATAAATACAAAATATTGATCTGTCATAAAAGTTTGGATTAATTTTACGTGAGAATAATTAAGAATAACGCCAATATTAGTTTTACAAAAAAATATGAAAAAATTGACATTATAAAAAGACTGATTCTGTGTTTTAAATTAAATTGTTAATTATACTTAATGCATATATAACAAATTTTATGTACTTCTCTATCTTTATAATATCTAAGAGAAAACACGTCATATCGAAACAAACAATCAATTAATGACACATTTGAGCGTCTCAGAAACGCACGACTTCCCGCTTCCTGTTTCAGAGCAACCGCCAAAAACTGAGCCTGAGGAAAGATCTGGCGTGGAGACCGACAGCATCGAGACCGGGCTGCGCAAGGTGATTCGAAAGGACAGACTGGCGAGTCCTTTACGAGTCTCGTCTCCGTCCAGGAGCACGGCGTCCTCGTCGACGGACGACAGGACCCCACGAGCCGGTTCCGTCGCGCGAGAGAACAGCAACCTATCCAAGACCTCGTCCGGGAGCAAGACGCCCAAGGACAGCAATTCCAGCCCGGAGGGTAGTCCGCTGAACCGAGGCGGCTCGATGCGCAACCGGGGTAACGGAACGGTTCCGCAAGTCAACGCCGAGCGGAAGTCTCAGCAAAGCGCTGTCACCGATACCGATTCCCAGTTTCACGAAGACGACGTCCGTCGGCGGTAGCGCCACGTGGAACGGCCGTCAGACCAGGCGGCGAGCCAGCATTCAGACGGACACCTTCTTGGATCCGAGCTCGACGCCGGCCACGTGCGCCACGACGCCGAGTTTCTCGCGGAAGAGCCCGGGCAGGCAGAGTCTGCAGTCGCGGCCGAGCCTGAACGGAGTTCAGTACGATAGGAACGGCAGGAGGATCAGAGCGTCCGCTACGGGAACCGCGTCTCTCCAGTCGTCGCCTACGAAGGTGACGAATCCGTTGCTCGATCAGATACTGCAGAAACTGGGCGACTTGAAGGACGAGCGGCAGATGGTGCAGAAGCTGCAGGGCCTTCTGAGGGATTATCAGGCTACCTCGACCGACCGTGCCGCGAATATGGACTTCGCCAAAATGTGGGTGGACAGTAACGGGACGATGACTGTGCCTCAGGATGTTCAGGTATCGGTTTCTCCCCGAAAAGATCCCAAACCTCAGGAAGGTTGCTCGAGGATACCGGTGCCTCGTACCGTATCCTATAAAAGACCGATGTCCGTGGCATCGGATAGCGTTTGAGAGTGGTATATCGGGTAGCCTTCTTGCGTTAGGCTAAGTTAGGCTCTTCGGCTCACCGCTGACATTAGCGAGAGCAACCATTCGCGTCTCTTGCTGCGCTTGATTCTTCATTCGATTTAATAGATGAGTCGGACGTCTTAATAACGGAGAGGAAATAATAGGGGCATATATATATTTTATAGTTGACTTTTAAAAATGTGTTTTATAATTGACTCGGAAAGATAGTACGTAAAGGGAGATTCAGAGATCTGTAGTTTGAAAAGTTTACCAATTTTTAGAAGTGCAGGAAAAGAAAAATCGAGAGAGTCCATGATAAGATTGAATTACTCTATACTAAAAAGATTATTTGTGATATCAAATTTTTACTTTTAGCGAGTGAAAAGTATCGTAAATAGTGGATTGGTCTAATTTATTTAAATTTTTTTAGACTATTTTAGATATTTTTTTAACATCGAAAGACGATGCTCTTTAAGAGATCGCTCCCTACTAAATATTTCAGAAATTCACAAAATTACAATTTTGTAATTTTTTTAATTATGTAAGCTTGAAGTTTCAAAGTGCTTGATATTTTTTTATCTCAAGATTTAAAATCAAAGTCAACTAACTTCAGATGCATTTTGAGATTAAAAAACACATTTACAAGTTTTAATATTTAAAACTTCAAAAACTTTAAAGAAAAATTCATAATTATAAAAAACAAAGAATTCAAAATCTAAATTTTTTTCAATTCTGGACTCTACACTTGAAAAAATTCTTGTACTTGAAGTGTTTATTTTATTGCGGTGTGCATTATCATCACAGCAAACAATTTGACGCTCGGACTGTTGCTTTCTATTTCTGCTCTTCGCCTACGCCTTCAAACAACCATCATTGTAGATCGAAGACGTCCGACTAGAGAGTAACTTAACGGGCCTTAACGGTACGGGGTCAATCAGTTAGTAGCTCTTAGTAGTCACGTATCAGGGTGGTGCTTAGATGGTGCTGAAGAACGAGATGACGTTTACGATAGACGGCAAAATAAGAGAGAGAGAGAGAGAGAGAGAGAGAGAGAGAGAGAGAAAGGAAACTCGTTCCGTGGACAAGTTTTCAATTGATTAATACGGAAAAAGTGTGCAATTAAATGCGGCGAGTCTTGCATTAATGGTAGTCGATTTACGATTGCATCTTATATGTTCGTCAATTGCTGAGTTTGAAATAGTAATCTTTAAATCATGCACATTTTTTTTAAACTGCAAAAAAATATTTTTATTATGATAATTTTTGCAAAAATTAAAAATTTCTTTATACATATATATAATAAATATATATATATATATATTTATTATATATATACTTCTTATATACACATATATGTATATATGTAATAAATAGGTATATATTTATTATATATAAATATATGTATATATATACACATATATAATGTGTGTATGAGTATATAAAGTTTCTTTAAATTTAATTAAATATATAAATATTATATTTAAAACTTTTTTAATTTTTTGATAAATACCATTCATGTGATTTGACGAGCGTGGTACTTTAAGATACTTAATATCAATGAATGATGCCAATTTTCAAGATCACGTATCGTGGAAGATTGTCGAGAGACCGTCGCGATTGCACGATCAATCGTTTTCACCGTTGCCGATCGGTAACGCCTAATCATTTTTATTTAATTATATAGTTTATCGATTATATTTATCAAAGATAATTTATTTATACGTTACGGCCTCGCCACGAAGGAGAGGAAAGAGAATGAAAGAAAAAGAACGAGAAAGGTACAGGAGAAAGAAAGAATCGAGGATCGAGTAAAAAAAAAAAAAGTGAGAGAGACTCTCCCACGCTCGGATCCATCGGATATAAAATCAAACGACCCCATTTTTCCCCTTTTTTTTCCCTTGCCCGTTTCCCCTGAAAACTCCCGATAAGAAAACAGACTGCATTGTAGATAACGATGTGTGTGTCGTCGAAAAGAAATGCCATTCCAGTGTTTAACTGTTTTTTATACCAAACGCGAGCGTAGCGCCAAATTTTGTACCAAGTGTCTTAGTAACGGATTAAGGCGGAGAGAAAAGGATTTATTTTGTGCGACAAGATGATTAGCATGCGAAAGAGGGATATTTTTTAGTACCGTGGTTTTAGATAGATAAACGGTCAATGTGCGAGTAGGAGCGTTTTATTATTCGGACGACGAATATATATGTTGCCGATATGATCCTCCTCCGTTCATTTCAGGAAAGTCTTCTTTAATTCGCTAACGTTGTACACGTGTTATACGTCGATCGAGGTAGGAAATGCGCGAAAATCGTGGCGAAAATCTTCCGTAATGAATATGAAGATTAGTCACGATGGACTCGAGTCGCCTTGCCTTATTCGGAATTCGATACGATTTCCTACGTCTTGCGCGTATAATGTCGTCGTGTTTTCTACACACGTACATACAATATATACACATACACACACACACACAGTTATATAATTATAATACAACATTGCCTGTAAATATATTCGCGAGCAGTTTCGGCGAAAAATCTTCTATTGCAATCAAATTGATCTCTAGTCTAGACGGCCATGGTGTGTATCATTTATTTCACTTCGAAATGACGTTTAAATAAATGCACACAAAACAGATGGTCGAGAAAACACGACGGATTTGCTACTGAAGTTCGGTGCTGCGCAAACATATGGCGTTTTTACATCTTCTGTAAATATATAACGAGTACGTTGTTATAAAAAGCATATCTTCGTTTTTATCCTGTAAAGTATATTCTACTAAGTTAAGCTATAAGTTGACTTAACCCTTCGATAATCATCGTCGCGATTAACACGGGTTATTTGTTACATGTCTCATTATAGTCTTCACGATAAAATACGTATTTTTATATTTGGACTTCTCATCATAGTTTTATGGAGAGCACTAGCATTAGTGTATGAGAAATGTTTGAAAAATTATCACGTAAACTTTGAAAATCGTGACCGCGCGAATAATCGATATTACGTGATAATATTTTAGGCTTTACTCGTCTCATTGAAGGGTTAAGTATATCGAGATACTAAATCACCAAACATCATTCTCAGCGAAAATCAGAGATAAATCACTCGAGAGATTTATATATCGCATGATTGCATGATATAACCAGAGAATTTTGGTTCTCCAGAATATACAGGATTCAAGAGAAGCCGTAGCATTATATCTATGTATCTTGAAAATAATTTTTCTGCAAAATATCATCGAGACGTTATTTTAATCGATATCGTTCATTCACATACTTTCCTGATACAGAATAAGTGTATTCACGAGGCAATACGTAAATGTATCCATATATTGAAAAATTGCATGATGGCGATGCAGTAAAGTCTCGCGTGTCCGTATTTGATAATTCACAACACGATTGTGCAAAACGATCTCTGTGTTTTTCTGGGAAAATATTGCGCTCAGTTTCGCTTTTCTTAACAGTCATAGCGTTGTAACAACGTATACACCAGAACGATCTGGTGTAACGAGAGATAAGAGAAATATTAGTTCTCCCGTTACAGTTTGCGCGTTAATTTTAGACGCCGGGCGGCTAATTCTTAGGCCTAAGCTTTTGTAACCCCAACGATGTCACACGGCCGTGCGTTAATGATTAAGCAATATCGACGATTTATCAATATTAATATTATTATTACAGCTATTGCTATGATGATAATGATGATTATTCTCTCTATTATATTATATTATTGTGAGATTATTATATTATCATCAAGACGATAATAAAGATTAATTGCTATGATTATTATACGCAACGTTGCCTATGTTATGTTATCATTTTATCTACGAACAGTTGTAAATTGACCAAAAACTATATAAAAAGATTAATAAAAGGCCTTAACAAGAAGCGTTCGTTCATTTCAATATTTTCTGTCCTCTTGTACTCGTTTATTTTTTCATTGATTTATGTGAGGTGTCTATGGTACGATATGACAGAAAAATTGGCATGACACTCTGGGTTTCATAAAGTATTATCATCGAATTATATATATATATTTTTTTTTCTCGAATTCTCCCTTCAGATAATTAACTAATTTATATTTTCAGAAGTAATTAATTATGCATGAAAAAATATTTCGTTAAAAAAATCAGGTTTTTTTTTATTAATATTTGTGTGTCAAGGAATCGAAGGGTAAGTTATTTGTCATATTTTCTGGATTTTTTTCCCTTCAGATAATTAATTAATTTACACTTATAATACCTTTTCAGAAGTAATTAATTATGCATGAAAAAAATATTTGTTGAAAACAAATCAGGTTTCTCTTCTTTGAATATTTACGTATCAAGGAATCAAAGGCTAAATTACGAAAATCTGTCATATTTTCCGGATTTTTTTCCACGTGACGACGACGAAAGAGGGGATTATTACGAGGCCCAATACCTCATGGATAGACGGCCTTGCCGCAGATGGCGAGACGACTCTCCTCGAGAGTGTGTATCTCAACTTCTCTCGGGTACGAGCGAGTGTGTGAATCTCGGAAGGAGCCACTTTTGAAATGTCCGACCGTCGCGCGCGAGATTTACGATCGGTCGTAGTAGGCTCGATAATAACAGCGACGATTGTGCCAGACTTTATAGGTATTAGCATAAAAGACGGCACGGGCGTGCGCGTATTTTCTGATCGATGAGCCTTCTCTTCCTTTCGTCAGTTCGAAGCGACATCGGTCACTCCTCGAAAGTGAGTGAGACTTTTTTAAATGAGCAGAAACTATTTTGCGCATTTGATTTTTTTCTAAAAAATTTTAAGGCTGTATATATGTATATAGTCGTCCAAATGTTTAAATATACTAAATTATGTGAAATAATAACAGACATAAAAAATAATGAAATACTATAAAATTATCTGTGCTTTCGACCTTATTAATATTAATTGACTATCGAATTACATTACTATAATGAATCAAGGATCGTTAAATTTTGGTATCGAATAAAAGTTATATTTAAATTGATTAGTCTGAATTATTTTAAGGAGAACTTATTTATAAATTATTGGAGCGTACATTTTATATCGAATATCTTTTAATAAAGCTCATAAGTTTAGCATCAAGGATTCAATTATGAAACATACCTCACATTCGAAATTAATAATGTTATGGCTAATAATTTTGTAAAAATATTACGTAATTAACAAATAGACAGAAATCATAAAATTCTGATAGACATAGAGATTTAAGCGGAGAACGGAGTAAATGCAAAAACTAGTTTCGACAAACAATTGCACACGATTATCTCAATTTTTGTCGTTATCCCGACCATAGAAAGGACAAGTGATTTGTCAACGCGTGGAATTTTAACTGGTCCCTCTTTCAGAGAGGCCAGCGCACTTTTTATACGTATTTCGTTTTTCTTCGCTTTAACTGTAATGTCATTACTGTGAAAGTACTCCCACACTCCCACACTGATGATCTTACCTCATCCAAATTTGCGCCACGATTTTATTGCTGGCGAACACGCGGATTGCGTATAAATAGAATGCACCACATACTCACGCATGCATCTCGTCGTAAGAAGAATTATTTGCGTGACGACGCGTGAGCACAGATCTTAATGCTTAACAAAAAGGAACTTTCACATATTTTATCCTTTATATAAAAATAAGATATCAAAAAGATTGCCTTGTGCCTTGAAAGGCTGAATAATGTAATATAAAATATTATTAAAATATACTCTCTGATCAGAAAATTTAAATATTTAAAAATATCAAACAACTGTGTGTTGCAAGTAAAATTACAAACACGCTACTCGCGATAGAGATATAAATTTAAGAACATGAGATTTATATTAATCTCATTTTTTGCGTTGATATTTTTATTCCGTGAAGAAAATTTGCTTATATGTGTGTATATTGTATTTTTTGAATAACAATATTCTTGAAGTGAAGATTATAAAATCCAAATTTTTTATTTATTATATTTCTTATCGATGAAACCAGATATTGCAATTTCATTAATAAGAATATAAACCATATTTATTTTAATTACTTATACTCAATTATTTATGCAAGTGTAAGCAAATATTTAGAGATATCTTAATTAAATATTGTGATATTGTTCGAATGAATTTATCGCATTGCATTTTATCATGCTATATATATCTTCAGGTAAGGAACTAACATAACACGTGCAACATGTGACAGAACGCATATGATTGCGCATACTTATGTCATGCACTGCTGCCTTGATACGATACGTCGCTTCAAATTTATACGTCGATTAGCTAGCCGATAAATAATCGAAAGTGGGCGGAACAAGGCAGACTCTGGAATACGAAGCGTATATTAATCGTGTAATTTAAACATCTTTTTAATGCACGATATATGTAAGATAACATCCGTTCACCAATCATGAACGCAAATATACTCAAACACTTGCGATTTCGAGAAATATCGCAATCATCATTTTTTAGCCCACATGTATGGAACGACGAGTCATTTATTTATTTATTTAAGATTTTTAGACTTACGTAACATATGCGGCGGATAATGAAGCGAATGATGACACGATTAATAAAACACCTTGAAATATCCAACTGTGGTTTAGGATTCAAAAGCCATCACAAAAGATGTGATTCTTGATTTAAAGAAATGACGTTACATCTTGGTTTTAAGTTAAAAAGGTGATTCCTGGAATCATTATATTTTATGTCATGTGTGCATAATCTTTAGTAAACGAATATTTATCTTGTTTCTTAAATAGTCTTTACATTAATAAAGAGAATTCTTCACGTATTGGTAAATGATAAGAAAATAATAAAATTATTAAGAAAAAGACAATGAAAAATTAAAAAAAATTTTTTTATAATATACAAGTAAAATCTTAAGATGAGATAATTTTTGAAAGTATTATTATTTTTATTAATTAGTTTTATAAAGCGGTATCTCATCGAAACAAACGATAGAAATTGGAAAGTGCAAAATTAGAAAAGTTCATAAATATCAATAATGTTTATTTCGCATGAAAACTTCATTAAGAAGTGAAATCTGTGCTTAAACAGCCGATCGTACATTCATCAAATTTGATAGGATAGACGTTCTTCACGCAATAATAGTCACGAGAAGAAAACCTAAAAGACCGAAGCCGACGGCAATCTGTCAAAAATCGCGAAAGCCGCACGCAAAGTTTTAATACTGCTTCCTGTAATTATTACGAATTACGCATGTATTTCGAAAGTCGAATTTATTGACATGATAATTATTTTTTTCTCTTTGATCAAACCTGTAAAATTTAAAACACTTTCTCTTGAGATTTGACTATTGAGATTTATACGAAAGTGACATAAAGAAATCGTGCGAGCTATATATTTATCGTGTATTCCAATTATTAATAAATTACACATAATAAAGATAATTTCTCTAAATATTCCAATATTTAATACACATCAATCATCTTTATACTCGAGAGTAAATATTTTGTCGTTTAAAAGAAAAATGAGATATTTTTAAAAATATCTATTTATAAACAAAGAAAAACCTATAAAGATATAAACTCCAACCAATCAATTAAAGAACTTAAATGCTAATCAAAATATTTGTTGTAATAACATGTTAGAGTGATTGATGTGACGATCGCATCTTAATTAAAACATTGCACACAGGAGTGATGTTTCTTTCAAAGGACAAATAGGAAATGGCGATAGGCTGTCACTCTATGTACCATCTGCCACAATAAGTGTATACGGAAGCTTCATCATCTGCGCGTGCGAGTTTTCTCATTTATCTATCTTCGCAGAGAGGCAGAGATTTCAGATGGACGATTATATGCGGCGAATAACATTAAGATCTTCATCGCTTGCCGGCTAATCGAATCGAATGGGTAACGGCTGTCCGGGATTCTCTTGTCCGATGTATACCTTGGCTGGCTGGCTCGTGGGCGGCACGCAGGTGCCTCCGAGTTCTCCTGAGAGTGCGTAGGTACGCACTACCTACGCCCACCTGATGCCTGGTGCTCACCACGGTTCAGTAACTGACAGACTGAATACTAGCGAGATCGCCGATCGACTCAAACGTCAAAGTTTCCTCGCTTGTTCTCGCGCGCAAAACCTTCTGCTATAATTATTATATCTTGCAGCCAGGAAATCTTAATCATAAGCAGTATTGTGCTTAAATGATTTTAATATTAGCTAGATAAAGATGAGATGAAAAATATGTAGAATTATCTTAGAATTAGATAGAATAAAGATGATCTTGTTTTAAATATATGTATCTATTGTAGATGAAAGATCAAATTATATATGACGATTCATGTAGATAATTTCTAGATAATATTATGTTTGAAGCTGCTTATGTAAACACAGTTATAAAAAATGTAAATTATAAAAGGGATATAAAAATATATTCATATTTTTATTTATAAGATTTTATCGCTTATTGCTTAAGTTCTATTACTTAAGTATTTTATGTGCTATGACTGTAAAACTGTTTTTCATCTAAGATGCAGATATAAAAATTTTATCTCGATAATTATTTATATAATTTTATTTAGATAACAGCAAACACTGATCATAAGATAGTGTTAATAATATTAGTAATGATATTATACTATATAATATTAATTTTTACATTTTATTGGTAGCAGTAGTAATAAATAAATAAATGTATAGTTAATAAAATTAACAATATCAATTTTTAGAAATACATATATAAAATTATTCGAGGCTATTTTCTTTATCTACAAATTATTAATAAGTTCAACAGAGTTTGCCCATGTTGTAAAATATAACGATATTTAAATGATTAGTATCGTCGAGCAATTCCTCTAGCTATGCTAATGAAAAACATGTTTTGAACATGAGCACAGTTGCTAATTGTTATGGAAAACTACAAGCTGGAAAATAAAAATTAGAAAGAAAAAATGCTTTCTGCAGCACAATGGTATGGGCTTGCGTAATTACGCGAATGCATGCTTCTCACGCATTTGAGAAAAGATCTCCACTTACAAGGGGAGTGCACGACGTGCCCCTCACCGATTCAAACGAGGATTTTTTTATGTATAGTACCTAATTAGAAACAAGTTCTGTTAAAGCGAGAGAACGCGCTTCTCAAGCATTCGTCTGAAAAAAAATGTTGAAGATTTGCCAGCACTTCTTAAGACGTTGCAAAGAAGCATTATCGAAGCGCCCCGGTGGCTTGGTTGGTAGTGTTCTTCTTTTGTAACTGCGAGATCGCTGGATCGAATCTCGCCGTGTGAAACTATTTTTTTTCTTTTATTTTTGTATAATTTATTTTTTTTGTTTTTAGGAACATTTTATAACATTAATAAATATTTTTTTAATAATTAACATTTAAAAAATTTTTAACATTTTGTTCCATTTATTAAAAAAAAATTCGATTGCTTTCTGTCAAAAATATAATATTAGGAAATGTTTAATATTATACGAGAAATATATTACTACTAATAAAATAAATTAGTAAACAATTATCAATAATAATGCGGATAATTTGGTAATATTTTTAATTATTTTTTATTGTACAATTATTAAAAATATTTTAAATTTTCTAGCTCTAGAAATAAAAATATTTCTTAAAAGTTTTATACGTTAGAGCTATATTTTTATTATTATGCTCGGTCTCGGATCACTTTTTGTATATCTGACCTGGAGCAACAATAGCTACGAGTTTCGACCATAAGGGATCAGCCGCTTTGTTAAAGTAAGAGAGGGGAGAATCGTACAGGAGAAGACAGGCAAAGCGTCGGTTTTTGAAATAGTCGACCGTTAGTTACGACAGTACAAGGAAGACGTTATAGACAGTGCCGTGAAAATTTCGAAGATGGAATCAACATCTGATTCTTCGATAAAAAGCGATGTTGAACAAAAAGAATCGCTTGCAGGAAGTAGTAAAGATGAATAAGTTTTGTTAAACAAGGAATTTGCGAAACTCCAGCTGAAAGATTATTTTAAATTTACTTATTTATTTTATAGTAGTGATATATTTCTCGTATAATATTAAACATTTCCTAATATTATATTTTTGACAGAAAGCAATCGAATTTTTTTTTAATATATGGAACAAAATGTTAAAAAATTTTTAAATGTCAATTATTAAAAAAATATTTATTAATGTTATAAAATGTTCCTAAAAACAAAAAAAATAAATTATACAAAAATAAAAGAAAAAAAATAGTTTCACACGGCGAGATTCGATCCAGCGATCTCGCAGTTACAAAAGAAGAACACTACCAACCAAGCCACCGGGGCGCTTCGATAATGCTTCTTTGCAACGTCTTAAGAAGTGCTGGCAAATCTTCAACATTTTTTTTCAGACGAATGCTTGAGAAGCGCGTTCTCTTGCTTTAACAGAACTTGTTTCTAATTAGGTACTATACATAAAAAAATCCTCGTTTGAATTGGTGAGGGGCACGTCGTGCACTCCCCTTGTTAGTACCTACCCCTTAATTTACAAATTTATTTCTTGAGCGATGTTTACGAGCCACCTCGTTTCGTCGGAGTTAAAAGTCGTGGTTTATGACGTTAGAAATAAAATAAAAATAAACGACAGAACTTTTCTGCAACTTCACATAAATCATTTTTTCCCAGTCAAATTAATTAAGTTGGAAGTTGCATGAAATTTATAAAACGTGTCGGAAAATGTGTATTATATTAATTATATTATTAACTCAATTTTTTCAAACATTTTCGTGAATTAACTATAGATTAAATCTTAAAACAACAATTCAGTATTTTTTCAGAAATTTAATAAAATATATTTGCTCCTTTTCTACCATAATTTAAAAACAAAGAAAGTAAAAATAAATTGATAAAATAACAAAATTTAGAAATATTGAACACTAATCGAATTATCGAGTTTTTAAAAAATAAAAAGACTCGGTGAATAGCTTCAAAGTAGGGTTAATAAATAAAAATCCGATATGTATAGGAAGTTGGAGAACGCGAGACGTGCTCGCGTTCCTTCGTTCCAAGACTCGATTGCGGCGAGTTCGGCTTAAAAGGGACACTATCGGAGCGTCGTAGGTCTTCAAGCAGCGGTCTCTTGTCTCTCGGAGTAATCGACTTTCCTGCACACGAATCGAACTTTCTAGAGGAGGCAACCGTGGCACGATTCTCTTCGACCTATTATCATGTAAAGTCGATTAACAGCCGGTCGTTGACTTCGCTCCGCTCTTGGTGCTCGAATAGACGACACGACCTTTCGCGAGCGAGATCGCGAAAAATTGGTCGCTCGGAAAATTTCGCGCGAGAAATCGCAGCGTGTCGTATTGACATTAGCGCGATCGTTTGCCCGATAAGACAGAGAGTTAATCAATCTCGCGTGCCGAATTGTATACAATTTTAACAATTGCAGTTTCATCGACGAATAATCGCTCTATGAAAAAAAAAAAAAAAAAGAAAAGAACTCGCATAGGAAAATGATCGCGAGAGAAGGAAATCTCTCGCGTGCGAGATCGTCATTAGAGCGGGAGTGCGATGCGCGGGAAATCTCACGTGGAAATTCATATCGTTAGCGCGAAATGAATTTAGGACGGGAAATTATTCGTGACCTCTGTGTGTAAAAAAATGAGCGAAAGGAAAATGACTCTGCGCGGCGCAGTTCGCCGGAAAATTGTCGCGGCTTGGGATCACAGTAAGAGACAGATCGGTGGGAAATAGCACTGCTGGACCTGCTACGTTCACGGAGAGTGTAATACTGACCTCGAAACGCCAGATGTGGTACGCCGGCTTGGACAGATATCGAAAAGCACGGAATATGCAAATCGCCATCGGAAACGGGACGGTCGTGTGCGATTTGTATCTTCGCGGCACCGCATCCTCGCGAAAAATCATCGAGGTTCTTTGTGAAAATAAGGATATCCGCCAATATCGAAAATTAAGGCGACTTTTCAATTTTTATATAAGAAAATTCAGAGAGATGTCAGCGAAATTAGAGTCGATGAAATTTAATTCTTCATAAAAAAAAATGTATAAATTTGTACGAAAAATTTTCTGTAAACTTAATAATTATTATTATGTTATTAATGGAATATGTATGCATCCAACGAACGTTAGATGCGATAGAATGAATTTTTCTCCCATTACTGGGTGTATCTCATCCGTGACGATTGGATTCTGCGAATGTATATATATGTTAAATTTCAATTAAATGCAATCACAGTGCCGCTTCGAATAGCGCTCGTCGAATAGCAACCGTCGCTTCGTTAATAAGCAATAATCTCGGCCGGTGCAAGGATATAAAAGCGCAACCGAAATAGACTATGTCGAGGCCGCCTCGCCATGTACGATCATTGTTAACGATAACAATAATTCAATAACCAATTTCATTTTAGCTCTGTAATTAATTTACACAGAGATGGCAATCGATTTTAACACAATAGCGACGTTTTGAAGTTGGTAGAAAAAATCGGTTGTACGTAGAATTGTTCGATGCAGAAATGCACGAGGGATGAGGTGATTCTTTAGCAGCCAACAAAAGGCGCGACGAATCATTGCGACTCTCTCGGTATATCTTAATTACTTACACGAAAATACTACCTGTTTCGCGTTCATGTTTATTTACGTTCATCAGTGAACGTGTGACGCGGGATGTAGTAAGAGGCAGTGAAAGGGAAATAAAGTATATGAGGATAAGATCCAGGAACATTATCGAGGACAAGACTAACAGATTATCATGGAAGCATGCGATATTACGAAAAGTGTATACATTTTTTTGCGCAATTTAGATTTTATCGTATTACCGCATTATTATTTTAATCTTTTTCTAGACCTTGTGTATCGAACCAGGTTTAAATATGAGAACATAGTTTTCTCAAAAATGTTAATTGAAAACATTTACTATATATATCTAGATTTTTTTTCTACAAATTTTAGAGGCTAAGAAAAGGATGTTAACAATTTTATTTTCACATTTTAATTGTCAAATTAAATTATGTTGTGTAACTTTTGATTTGTATTTGCTATCAAGTATCTATTATTGAAGTGAATAATTCGCAAGATGAGAAGTTTGCAATAGAAAGAGAGAGGTAAAAAGGAGAGAATTGAAAATTCGTCAGGACCAGTCCGGGCATCTAGGGACAACGATGACAGATCCTGAAGGATGAAGCATAGAGATGGGTTACGTGCCTGCCATATTGGTCGAAATAATAGCCTTGGAGGTCTAAATAGATAACCTTGGGGATCCTTGCATCGGCGAAGGTTTGCAAGGTGGATCGCGTACGCCCACCGCATCGGCGAAGTATATAGAAATACATGCATTCTAAACCCTTTCTCGAGCGCGTCCGTGCTCTCACACGCATGAATTATGCATGCGAGTGTATATATATTTATTATATGCGTGTATGTGTTTGCAAAAAAAAAAATAATACCGCGATTTCGAATTTTATCGTCGCATTCTTTCGCCAGGCGAATAAGAACGAGGTGTCCTTGTTTCGGCGAGATGGATGGTTATCGTCCGCGCCTCGTCAGGATGTAACGATCCCTCGTTGGAGGAAAACTGCATTCGTCGCGAGCCAGAATTTACGACGTGGAGTCGTTAAAATTGATTACGATATAATAATAATAATAATATGTATGTGCAAGCACGCGCGAAAAATTGATGGAATAATGTTATTTTAATAGCTGAAGAACAGCATCGACGCGAATTTTTCTGATAAAGTTAACGAGGGAAACATTGTCACTTTACGTCGTATTTCGCTTCTTCTGAAAAAAGGAGATTATACTTGACAAATATTTTTGTCGACTCTTTAAAAAAATCGCCTCATTCCTTAATCCTAAAATATCTTCAGATGCATTTCAATTACATGCCGGAACTTTGTAAGTCTTTTTTTTGTCATAAAACCGATAAAATAATTATTATGCACTATTTTTGTATAGAACTGTATATATTGCTTCCGCAAAATTAGCGGCTTATCGATCGTCTTCGCTTAACAAAGGTCGAGTTTACGACCTTGCAATTAAGTTCTTGACCCCGGGATGAACTTACGAAAAATCCCAGCTATATACATACAATGGCGTGAGATTCGCGAAACACAAAGATACCGGCGCGCACATCATCGTGCTCTGCTAATGAGAAGTTAATGGCGTGGCCGGTGTCTGTCTGAAGTGGAAGCGGCGTTACTTTACTTTGGAAGGGATGTCTTCAGACACTCGGGCAACGAGCTGCTAAAGAGCTCCTTGCCGCGTAACGCAAAGGGAGCCGCGCAGACTCCGCGTTCCGTTCTTTCTTAATTCAAAGATAGATGAGTCGACGGCACTCGCGAAATTGGCTCGGAGAAAGTATTTTCTCGTTAACGTTAATTCACGCGCCTCTTCTGCGAGCTGAACCATGTGCGAAACATCGTGAGAATTTTCATATTTTTGAATAAAAAGAAGTGGAAAAAATATGAATTCAAACTTTCCTTTCAAATTGTTGCAGCTGAATCTCGGGATTGTATAGGTGATGTCTTTCAAGACGAGAAGTGCAAATAAAAGCATAAATTATAAATGTCTTATGTTTATCTACATCTTTTATTTATTTTATTTTTTATTTTGTATAATGATAGCCATTTATACTATATTAATCATGTCACATCTTTTTACCCTCTTAAAATTACATACAATAAAAAGTATTTCGCCACTCACCAATATCGATGCGTAACAGTGGAATTTTATAGTACGATATTGATCAGTAAAATATAAATAAATTCAAATTAAAATAATGTTAAAAGTAATTAATATTTTCAATTTAATTACACGCAGTTTTTTTATTTGTTTAAAATCAGATCTTTTCTGTTCTTAAATTAGATATTTGAAAAATTCTGGAAAAAATATTCTTAGATATAAATTAAAAAATTTTAATCTAATACAAGTAATACATAATTATACATGAAGCTATCTTTCTAAAAATCACGAGATGATGTTTCTTCCAAATTGTTCCGTTTAGTATGCATCATTTGATCACGAGATAATAATTGTATTAATCAATGTGATTTGACATTTTATGTCATGTCTTTGCTAATAATCGACATCATGTTAATTGTTACCGAAACGTTCCACGTGGTGCAATGAAATTCAGTCGGACGTGAAATGAGCCCTAACGTCTCTTCGTGAGTCTACCGTCCGCGAACGGTGTTTCCCGCTCGCACGAGCTCGTTAAGAGAGGAAAAACGCGGCGGAAGAAACTGGTCTCGGGCATTACTAAACACCTCACGGCGCAACACGACTTCTTTGGCGCTGACACGCGGTTAGGCGTTTTACCGCGCGCGCTCTCCTCTCGTCATTACGTAAAATTAAATAAACATAAATCGTCGAGAGCGAGCGAGTTGGAGAGCGAAACGCCGCACACGTCGACCGTAATCGAGCCGTCCAAAGAGAGTTTCGTAAAATAAGCAAATCAAGTATTTTAATCGCTAGTCTCTTTACCTAGGGAGAGAGAACTGAAATTTTCAAAAAATGCTGTACTTTGACAATTTAGAAATAAATTGTGACATTTTCACGGAAAATTAATTTTTTTAATTCTACAGAAATTTTATAGTCTCGATATATTAATCGATATGCGATATAATTAAAAAGGATCCATTTTCAAACTTTATATATTGCATCTTGTATAATAGGATTTATATTCCTTAATTAAATTATGTATTTTAAAAATATATAAATAAATTTTAAACAATCGAAAAGACATTTGGATAAAAGAGTCAGATATTTTCTAAGATATGTTTTGCGAACAATATTAAAAGTTTGAAATCATATCTCAAAGCATGACGAACATGAAGAACGCTAAACGGTTTGAAAACTACATTTCACAACAACAATAAATTAAATGTATGCATCGCAGATGAAAGAAAAAAGTATTGCGCATTCATGATCGGGAATGCTGAAAGCGAAAGGGTTAAATAATCCGGCTTATTCGGCTGGTCGCGAAATTCGCACGGCGATTTACTCTCGCTAGATGCTTGGGAATGATTAATGCTACGTGCGCGATAAATGCTCGTGCGATTACGCGAGATCGTCGCCGGTAGCGAGCGAGTTCCGACGCAGGTATATCGCGGTTCGATCGTATACGTCGCGTATATACGTATGCAATTAGGCTTGACGGACCGAACAATGGTGAACGCCGTCTGCAAACGTCAGGGATCGGTAATAACGGGAACAACCGGGTCGCGAAACCCACGCAAGGATTAGAATTTTTCAGCCACCAATCGTGATTTCGCTTTGATCGGATGATGGGACCGATTTTGCCCGATCGAGAGATCGGCGATCGAACGTGCGATCGGATATGTGACGCGTGGGATTAATAAGTTGCGGTATAATTGAATTGTTAAGTGATATTTACAGAGAATCTACATCGTGTTAGTGTCCGATGCTATCTCGTTCTATTAATAAATTATTTTCAATTATTGTGAGTCATCTAACAATAAGGAGCGACAAGAAATGTCTGTATTCGTCGCGAGACGATTGTAAAATTCTTTTAATGGTGAAGCGTTTAACTGTCATGAAATTAAAAAAAATAATAATTATTGAATTTTGAGATATATTCGCTAATATTTTACATTACAAAAATGTAAAGTTTCCGGATATCACGACTTACACATTAATTGCGATTTTTTCTTTTGAAAATCGATTTAAAATTTATTGGAAAGATCGGGAATTAAAAATACAAGTATATGAAATATCATGTATACATGGTACATAGATAACGATCAATACATTAATTAATAATAATGAAGACTTTTATTCGTATGCTCGTTCAAGGCGCACTTGAAGAGCCACGAAAAGCAGTCGACTTCCTACTGGGCTGCAGTATTCGTCGATTGCTTATTAACGATATAAACTCGATAGCCGTATATGGCAATGCATTTAATTATGCCGCAGCCGCGTTGCAACGGTTTGATTGACGATGAATGCAGCGCGGCGCGCCTCGATTTTATGACGCGATATTTATTCCCCGGATATATTCCGGATATATAAATACAGTCGCGGCTATCTTTCTATATACTTGCATACGGAACAACCGTATCGCGCAATGGCATTTCCGTTTTGCATCCTGGTCGTTTATTGTTCGGAACACTCTGGTTCTCGTGGGCGACACTTGTACGACGTCGATTTAGTGATATCCCGGCACGTTTGTCTCGACAACTCTTTATATATTCCATTGATAAGAAATGCGATAGTTTGTCTAAGTAAATACAATAGAAAAAGATTGATTTGTTCCTTTTACCCGATCAAAACTTTCAGCACCACAGTATCTGATGATAAAGCATTTTCTCTTTACATAGTGATTTTATTTTTGAGAGATATATTAAATAAAATGTCTTATTATTATTATATTAAATGGTTCATTTTTATATTTATATTTATAGAATATATAGACTTGGAATATTTTATTCGAAGAAATGAATATTATTTTAAAATTTAAAGAAGGAAATATACTTATTTCTCATAATTGGAAAAAATGATTTATTACAAGGCTTCACATTTAAAATGTTTGAACGACAATCTCGACTTTTGAACCAATTTTTGGAGCTAATAAATTTAAATTTTATTTTTGTTACATAAATTATATTTTGAAAATAAAAAAATCATCTTTCTATTAATAATACGCTCACTCTCTGTGGATACGCAGAAATCGCAGATGCGGAAGAATGAGCAGATCGGTGCGAGCAGAGCCAAGTAATAATAATGAGAAAAAGAAAAGAGAAGAGACACACGAGATGCGGAAATGAGGAGCCTTGAGGCTACCCTTTTTGGGACGAGTCCTCGTATCGCTCCGTATAAAGCGCGCCACTCCATCGATCGAATTTGCGCGCGATCGATCGATGCATGCGCGCGTAAACACGGCTCTGTCAAAGCTACAATTGCGAGTAATTTGATAGCGAGCCATAAATCGTCGGCGTCGGCGTACGAGAACGACGCGAGTCATGAATAAACATTATCGCGATGCAACATGAAAAAAATCGTTTGCGAATAATATAGAAAAATTCGATGTAACTCAAACGCGAACGCGGGACAAATCGCGAATTTTGATTTTCTGGATCTCACTTTGCGATTTTGCGATTCGATCGATTCAATCGCACGTCTACCGTTAAGTTTCGCTTTAAACGTCCGGCGATTTCTATGCAGATTCGATATTGTCTCGCCATAAACGGATACGACTCCTTGCATTGAGCGATCTATACACGATGACAAATAATCTTTGACGTGATTTGTAAAAGCTATGTTTCTTTTGGGATCCTTTCTATAAAAGGAAAAATGATAATAAATTTTATTTTATTTTTATCCATTGATTTTAATTTAGCGTTTATATTTATTTATAAAAAAAAATACACTTGAGATATTAATTTTGCAAACTATAATTTAACGTCATACTTGAATATTGTCTGAGAAGACACGCGGGACAAATATCTTTTATGTTGCTTTGAAAAAAAAATGTATCTGATGTGCTTTGATAATGATTCTTCACGGAATATAACGGAGTAATAATGCGAATGTAAGTCTGAATCGTGCGTTATTCTGTCGCAAACCGCACGATCCGCGAGCGTGACTAGCATTTCGGCGGTGGTGAACACTTTTAGAATCGGCTGATTTACGCAGACACGCGAGGGAGCAGATACCTATGCTTTCTCAAGAGCGAGAGATGTGACTCATGCTGGGATAGACGCGCGCCGCTTTTAGAATGAGGATGAATGAAGTCTGGGATCGTGAAAGAATCATATTATATTATCCTGGGAATAAGGGTAAAGCGAGCGCATTATTGAGTCTTAGTCCGAAGCGAGTATCGACGTGCCACTTTTTTAAAATGGTCCAACAACCTTGCGGAAACATATAAGGCCCGACACGCGTATCGACGCATATAACCCAGCAGAAATCGATAATAATGGTTATTTTGTGTGCTGCCAGTACTGGGAATAAAACTCCTTTATAATGACGGAATTTATTTCAAGAGAGAAAAATATATACTGTCATCATAGATTCATTTCTTCAAATAAATGTCTTCCTTTTATAATAATTATCTATTTAAGTGTGTCCTATCTTTTTTGATAATTATAATATTTTAATTTTTACAAGAAATAGCATATATGCTTCCTCAGAGTTAAATGAGTAAATAGAATTAGAGCGCATGAAAGCTAAGGACTGCGAAGGCTCCGCAAGCTTTCGTGGAATGTAAAGAGTCACGCTTTGGCCTGCTTTCGCGATTCTCTCTCTCTCTGATTTTAGTTGCTCCGCATACGCCGCAGGTCGAAAGTTCGTACGATCGACGTCGATTATTTTCAACCCGGAACAAACACAGTTTTAGCATACCGAGGTGGATAATCGTGTGTAATGTGTGACATATCCATCCTAATAATAGAACGTTAGATGTTTAGTCAAGTCAAATCATTTCGTATATTATTAATTCTCAAATAAAATCGTGTAGTCTGTATGTTTATTAAGCATTTGATAGCTCAATGACAAACGTCAATTCTTGAGAATAAGTTTAAAAAAATTTCGAAGCCGTTTTTTTAAATTTACATTGACAATAAGAAAAAGTTGTCGTATATAATATTAATAAGAGACGAGACAATAATGATCGAAATAATTAAAATAATAATATAACGGAAATAAAAAAATAATGGGAGATACATATATGAGAACACTTAATGATATATACACACCTCGTGTGTAGGGTAGAGGGAAAAAGCAAAGGTCGCCGTATAAATAGCCGTAATATCTGCATGAAATAGTAAAACCGGGTTTACCGTAATGGCGTTGTTATTCGCATTCATACATAAGGACATACCGAGGATTTTTGTCCAACGGATTCTGACAAGTCGCGCCTAACATTAAGGATATGTTCGGAGATCGTGCATTTCCGGTTACGAGCGTTGTCACCTTCGCGCACGACCCGACGATGTAAGGTGTCGGATTTTTGCGGATAATCGAGAAGGCGCGACGACGGTGTCACGAACCGCTTCTGAATGTTACTGGTGAGAAATTAATGATGCGCGATGCACGACGCGGCGTTTTCAGCTTCCTGCTGCTGCTCGCAAGAAGGGAAATTGAGATTGCGCGCGTTAAATGTGAAAGACATTTCCAGGAAAAGAGAGAGAGAGAGAGAGAGATGTCAAGTATTGATTATCTTGGACGATTTCATATAGAAATGCTTTTAATTATCGTGGTCTCAAGGATCTGCGGTTGACATAATGATTTAAACAGCTCATTTCTTTCAATCTATTTGCATTTGCTTACCATAATTATCGCAAGATGATCGCAATCTTCCTCTCTCTCCAGAACCTTCAACGTATAACGCTCGTATTTTTTTCACTTTTCAGCATATTAATTTGAAAGTCATTCGAGATCAAAGGAGGCTTGAAAATTATCTCAATTCATCATTGAATTAGAGAGAGAAAGAAATAGATATAAATTCACAAAGGAGCCAAAGTTGTCGTTCAATCGGCCGAGTCATCAGCATTGTCCTTCGTTGTCGAGTGCATGACTAATTTTAAGGTTCGCGCGGCGACTCTTTTGGGCCGAGAACGTTATAATACGACTTTATGCAGAACGCCGTGAACCCGTAGATGCGGCCGATCGCAGGGGTCCTTAGGACTCCCTTAGATGGCAAAACTTTTTATTCGGAATTATTCGACGGAGGCCGCGCGAGAACGGATCACCCGGGCAAGGATACACTTCCTATTAGCGCCACCGTGACTCGCCGTATATGGCTTACCGGTCGCAACGAGATTCGCAGCATCCCAAGGTCACTTCCGAAATATCTGGCTTGTTGATTTCGAAACGGAAAAAAAAGCAAACCACTTCGATTCGCGAGTTCTCGTATCCCTGAAGGGCTTTCGAACACGTTCGTTTATATCAAGAGTCTTGTAATGTTGCAGATTATTAAATAGTTGCTGCCTATTTTACGAGTCTCTCTAATTCGAGTAATTTGGACGCCACATATTTAATTCTTTACATTAAATTTACTTGAGTTTTACATTAGAGACGCCCACATAATTTCTTAATTATATAATTAATTATTATTAAAGAAGCGAAAAAATTGTTCTTATATTATATTATATTAAATATTTTTCTTATATTGTCTCGTTTAGGAATAAAGATGAAAACATAATGTATTTTGTATTTCTTAAAATCATTCGTTCTTTCTAATATACATAATTGAACAGCTTTCATAGAAAAGAAATCAAATTCGCCCTTTAATATTGTCGAAGCTAAGAGATTGATGGAATTCTTTGTTTACCTTTTCACAAGCTGTACTTTCGCCGATACCAATCATATGTCGCTGATCATCATTGATTATTGGCACTTTGATTTTCATCGTAGTGCTCGTCTTCGGGTATCATTCATTCGCGCGTAACGCCATGATTATCCGCTCGCTCTGTTATTATCTCTTCGCTAAACTCTGCAATTTCGACTGGAACAGTCCACCATAATCGCTTTAAATAAGAATAAGAATACAAAACTGCATATATGCGGCTGCGAAATACTCGCTGCAAGTGATTACTGTACAAATGGCTGAGCGCACCATGTATTTGTCCTTCGTTGCATCGGTTTTTCCTATCAAGTCGAAAAATTTCGATATTATAATATTCGAGTAGTAGAAAAAGCATTTTCAAAGAATAAATAAAAAAATTCGGCAAAAGTTTCTGAGACAAATTGTGTGATTGAGCTAATTTCTGTTTCCGAATAATACTTTTTATAGTACGAATATATATATATATATATATATATATATATATATATATATTACATCAAAAGAATTTACCTACAAATTTTAGAATGAAAAAAATCATTAAATATATAGTTAAAAATATTATTAGACATTTAAGATTTAGTTAATCAACTCGGCATCAAAAATTGGAATTACAAGAAATAATCTTTTGCAATAAAATTTCTGTAGAGAAACGACAATTATATTGTCAGTTTGTAAAAAATATATGATATCGTGCGTCTCTTCTTCCGCCTTTGCGGATGAGCGCGCGCAATTTTGTGGCTTTCTTTCGAACTTTTCCACCGGAAGCTATTAGAATTTCTTCTTCGTCACGAGAGGAAAATTGCTGTAAAAACGTCGCGATGTATTTTTCATACGCGTGCCTGGAAGTAGCGTTACATTTTCCTCGGAGGGCCTCCACCGACTCGAACGTAATCGCGCGGCCCGAGCATCGCAACGAATCGATGCACTCGATTATTACGATAAACCGCGTCATCCGGCAGAGAGCCGGAAGCGGCACGAAACTGACTGCCACGTGCGTGTCACCGTGCTGTTGGCGTGCGAGTAAGATTGTCTTCCGCGTGCGTGTTATAAGGCCAATTAACTCGCCACTCGACGGAAGATCATCCGCTTTAATCCCGTATCGGTGGCTCTCGGAAAGGTGCGCGCCAGCTTCTTCGGCCACCATTCGTGGGAGGTCCTGAGATCGCACCCTTCAATCACGCTTGTGGGTTTCAACTCTTTGTAATTACTGCAGTGAACCGTACGTGTATTTTTAAAACATGTATGCATCTATATTTTGGAATACATTACACATTTCTGCGCACGAGCGTAAATTCAAGAGGATTTAACGAGATTTTTTGAAAGCCAAGCTCATATTTTTAGAATAAATTAGCTCAAGTTCAATTTTGATAGTTTTACATATTTTTTAATAAATTATATCATATATATTTTTTCTACAATTATTTCACAATGAAAAATAAATATAATTAACTTGTATATTTTGAAAATAAGTTTCCCTAATACAACACAATCTTTAACATTGTAAAATTATAAGTCAAGGGTGTGTTTTATGAAATATGAAAATATGAAAATATGAATGTACGAAACATTAGCAGATTTTTTAATTCACAAGTCCATTTCTCATTTATAATCTACACAGAAAGAATTTTCTCTTAGAATTTACCCTAAAAATTATCGGTAATCGTGGGACAATATGGAAGAATTTTATAAAAGTTTCTTTGTGTGTGATTAATGTTAACTACAATAAAAACATTAATATGTACATAGTAAATAGTAAAATTAATCGAACATATTTTATATCTTATTGTGGTAGATATTAATACTAAAAACTCACCTTTAAAAAAAGGTAAAAAAAGGCGACCAGTTAAGGGCACGCCATTAACAAAAATTATCCATTGCAAACCCATGTACAATAGAATTGTATGAAAAATTATCGATTATAAACCTATGTACAATCGTAACAAAAGTAATGAAATAAAAAAAAAATTGCGCCAAGTGAAAGTAGAAACTTGTACCAGTGGAAAATTAAAGTTGCAGACATATACAGTATAGAGTCGTATAATGAATCAATAAAAATTTAAATTTGCAAATGTAGAATTGTACCATAAAAAAACTTATCTTATAAAAAAAAAGATAAACAAGAAGCCAAGTCCATGCGTCATGTGAAAAAGTGTTAAACAAAAAAGTATTTTTAAATAAAAAAATCTATCAATTGACAAAAATTTATGTTCTAAAATTAATATCTCTACAAAAAGTAATGTCCAATTATTGCGCGAATAAATAAACATTTTTATAAAAAATTAAAATTTAAAAACTTATGCAAATTTAAAATTAATATAAAATAAAAAGAAATAAAAAAATTTTAGTTAAAAAAACTGGGCGCGCTGCTAAATAATATTCTAATGATATTAAAATTAAATTGTTACTTTTAAACTCATTGCAGCGCGCCCAGTTTTTTTAACTAAAATTTTTTTATTTCTTTTTATTTTATGTTAATTTTAAATTTGCATAAGTTTTTAAATTTTAATTTTTTATAAAAATGTTTATTTATTCGCGCAATAATTGGACATTACTTTTTGTAGAGATATTAATTTTAGAACATAAATTTTTGTCAATTGATAGATTTTTTTACTTAAAAATACTTTTTTGTTTAACACTTTTTCACATGACGCATGGACTTGGCATCTTGTTTATCTTTTTTTTTATAAGATAAGTTTTTTTATGGTACAATTCTACATTTGCAAATTTAAATTTTTATTGATTCATTATACGACTCTATATATGTCTGCAACTTTAATTTTCCACTGGTACAAGTTTCTACTTTCACTTGGCGCAATTTTTTTTTTATTTCATTACTTTTGTTACGATTGTACATGGCTTTATAATCGATAATTTTTCATACAATTCTATTGTACATGGGTTTGCAATGGATAATTTTTGTTAATGGCGTGCCCTTAACTGGTCGCCTTTTTTTACCTTTTTTTAAAGGTGAGTTTTTAGAGATTATATCATTCATTTTTGTATATGATAAGCATCTTTAAATAAATAAGCAAATTCAATTTTTCTAGCATTTTCTTATTTTAGGTACATATATATCCAATAATTAATATACAAAATTAAATATTATTCATCACACAATTTGTATCAAAATAATATATTTTTAAAAATTTATTTTAAATTTATTTAATCATTTTTATCATTGTGATTGTAGTGGCAAGGATTTTATTGCTCAGTGTCATTGCAAGCATCTGGCCTGTATATATCATAATATATTGTGTAATACATTGGCTAAGTATGACAATATGGATTTTGATAGATTCCCATGGAATATTGGAATTTTGTCGGACTTGCAGTCATCCACCACATATGCAGCCTACAATTAAAGAACGCATTTATTCCATATTATTTGCTTCCGTTATTGGCATAGTGCACATTTTTATATATCTCAATGCTGTAGATAGCAAAACATTTTGAAAACATCTATCTTTCAATGTTATCTGCTTTTTTGAAAATATTGCAGCAAATTTATTATGGCAATATGCTTGTCCTCCTGCAGTTAAAGAGGCTTAGTACTTTAATATAATCTTTATTATTTGTATCATTTCCTTTTTCTTGGGAATTACAGCAATGCTTTTGTACTATATTGTCTTGCATCCCTCAAAAAGACAACATACTTCAAACGCACCAGTTCAAGCAATGTAACTTTGATATTTATTTACTTTAAAAAATGAGAGATAAACTATACAATATGCAATTAACCTTATCTTATGACTTTTATAAATCTTATGATAAAATCTAACTCTCTCTTAATCTTTATTATGAAAAGAATCTCGGTATTATATGAAATAATTTCATTGTAATTAATAGTTTAACTTTCAAAAATTTTGCAAAATAAAATAACTCATACATTGTATTTCTACCATATATATAAAAAAAAGATAGGTAAATATAAATAAATAAATATATATTTATGATATACAATAAATAAATATATATTTATATATATATATATATATATAAAATGTTGGATTTTTATTATATATATATAATTTTAAAAAATCTTTTTTATATGCTATTGAATTTTAATACATACAATTTTGATTATATGTATTTTAATTGATTATATTTATAAGTATTTTTATATTATCTTAAAAAGACTGCATAGAATTATTTGTGCGACACTCTTATATGTATGTATAATTAATAGGGACCAACTACACATTTTTTTTCCACTGAATAAAAACAATCCCAATATTAAAATTAAATTATAAAAAAGATACTGTGATATTTTATTGATGAGAAATGTACATTTATAATTGTATTAAATACAAAAATAAACATGCCATGAATTACTATATATACATATTTTCATAATTATCAAACTTAAAAATATAATATTGTTACCAAAGAAGAAAGCACTATTTAAAAACTCTAAAAGTTCATAATTTGTTAAATTAGTAATTAAATACTGCATTTTGTATAATTTTTAAGCTTTATTCTTTTATTTTTCTTTATTTAATTGAATAGATATTAACATCCAATGTAGCATACAGATTAAATTAACAATCAAAAAAATAAATCTTAACTTTGAAATATATTTTTGTTTCTTTTAAATATCAATCAACTGGATTTTGTACTACTATTAATATGAATTCTTTATCTGGTGCCATCATAATTTTATGTTTTTTGCTACGTATGCGCAAGAAAGTTAAATCATTTGTTGGATTCAAGTCACGTACGACAGAACGAGCTTTATCTGACAATTGACTTATCAAACCTGCGTATTGAACTGTTGTCGTATTATCTAATGTTGACTTTATAGGAATACCTAAAACAAATATAATTTTATAAATTTTTGTTTACAACTACAAGTAAATCATGTCAATGATCTCATGTAATACCTTCTGCATTCACCACTATTGTTCCAACTACCCTTTTATGAGACTGAATTTGTTTCATAGTTTCTTCAACCTCTTATAAATTATTTCATCGAAATTTATTAATAAAATTTTTATTTTAAATATTCCAATAACGGAAGCAAATCATATGGAATAAATGCGTTCTTTAATTGTAGGCTGCATATGTGGTGGATGACTGTAAGTCCGACAAAATTCCAATATTCCATGGGAATCCATCAAAATCTATATTGTCATACTTATCCAATGTATTACACAATATATTATGGTATATATAGGCCAGATGCTTGCAATGACACTGAGCAATAAGATCCTTGCCACTACAATCACAATGATAAAAATGATTAAATAAATTTAAATAATTTAAAAAATATATTATTTTGATACAAAGTGTGTGATGAATAATATTTAATTTTGTATATTAATTATTGGATATATATGTACCTGCAATAAGAAAATGCCAGAAAAATTGTAAAATGGTTCCTATAGCACTGATATTAGATTTATCTTGTTAAGCTAATCGAATGCGGCGATGATAACTAGCCATTGCCCAACCCATGCTCACAAGTGAGCTGATAATGCTACCTGCTTGATGTACAACTGAAAAAAATATAGAAGCTAATTAAGAAAATTATTAAAAATATATGCATACTCATACATAGGCATTTATATATAATAATTGAAATATTATTGAAATAATAGCAAAATATCTGATTTTGTATCACAGACTGTAAACTTGCACATAAATTATTATGACAATAAATTTGCAAATAATAACATTAAAATTGAATGTAAAAATTGAAATTGAAAATTGAAAATATCTAACCCCGCACGCTGTCAATATAGCGGAGGGCAACTATCGCCGTCTGTTGTAAAACGTGCGAGATGGACATTTCCAATACATGCATCTATTCATGTGTTGTGTACGTGTAATACAGGTATATGTGTGCGCATGTGTTGTATACGTGTGAATACGTGTAGCACGATACTACTATGTTTGCGTGGTCGATGATGATAATAATGATGACGGGGACGTTTCTTAAAAGAAATTTTTCATATTTCGACTTTGCAATTATATATCTCTGCTTACAAATCACGTAGAGCAGAAATAAAGACACTTTTATTATATAATTCAAACTCAATCTATCGATTAAGTCTAGTATAAACTCGATTGCTTCAGCCGTTATTGAGAATTCGAAATATTATAAAGACTCAAATGTCCGACTCGCGTTAAGATACACGGTGTCTCGGCTACGCCCTTAACTGGTCGCGAGACACTACCGTGTCTCTTGATATTTTTATTGTGGTAAAAATATTAATTAGAGAACACTCATAAAATTTTACCAATACCATATTGTCCCACGGTTACTCTGAAAATCATGATAATCGTGGGACAATATGGTATTGGAAGAATTTTATAAGAGTTGCTTTGTGATTAATATTCACTACAACAAAAAATTTTAATAATGTACATAGTAAATTTTACTATACACATACTAAAATTAATTAAACATATCAATGTTTTTTACCGTGATAAAAATTAATCGAAGAAACTCATAAAATTCTTTCAACATTATCCCATAATTTTCCGAGTAAATTTGGCGAGGAAATTCTCTCTGTGCATGCATAGATATTTTCGGAATACAAGAGGGGATTAAGAAACTGGTCATCCTGCCTTTTCCGGAGCGCGCGATGCAACAGTACTGCGGACGGATTAATGGATACACACGGTCGTCATCATGACGCAGACAGACTATGCTGTACGGTCGAAAAATAAAAAAGGGAACATAAAAGAAGGGTGGATTGTATGTGCGCCTTCATGGGCAGGCTTCTCGTCGGGAGGATGCACAGCGATAATTGGCGATGCCTTTAAGCATCGCAATAGCTCCAGGGGTACTTATTATACCTACCGCGGCGCGTGCATTATGACGAATGAACGTGCACACGAGGAGGACTCGTCTGTCTCGGTCCTCTCTTTTCTCCCGTCTCTTTTCCTACGCTATCCCCCTGGTACAAGTCTACTTTCGTACTACTATTGTATACGCAAAGTTATATGTCTAGATGGTTACATCGCGCGAGCGCACTCTCTCTGTCGAATCTTTCACGGGGATTAAAAGTAACGCTTGTCTGATCAACTATTCTTTCTTGGAATTTTTATCTTTTTAGCTAATGATTGAAGAAATAGTACTAATTTCTTCAACTCCAGCTTTTTTGTATACTAGAAAGTTGAGTCTCTATTCTCTCTTTTTCGTCTTTATTTAAAATAAATATTTGCGTTATAAATGATATTCCTGATTTATGATTACATTATATTGCAATTGTAATTATTGTATTATTTTAATAACTTTGTTGCCAAGAGAAAACTATGTGTTTCGTTCTTGGACGATATATAGGACAGATTGCAGCAGAATAATCCTCGACTGTTGATACAATGCACATAACCGTGTGTTTAGTGTCAAATGTTAAAATGCCATCGATCGTCATCTCGACTTGATCGCAACGTCTACCGACTTGTTACCTTGAAGTCCGGGACTTGGAGGTAGAATTTCAGAAGGACGACTCTTCCGGATGGGACTACCACTAAGTTTTTGATCCCTCCCTAAAGGGTTAAACGTATCGCGAGAAAAACAAGACCTCCGCGCACGCGATGATGTTGGGACGAATGCAGGCAGGATGCCGATAAGCGAAACCGGAGTGTTTGCACGAATAAACTTTCCGATGCGTCCTCATTTAATTAATCTCATTTAGCTCGCTCGTTAGCGGTACAAGCGAGAACTCGGGAACAGGCGCAAGTTCGCTCGCGGCGCGTTGCTCTCGCCGGCGAGCGAGAAATTTTTCCAGGCCCGATAGCGGCGTGTTTTTTTTTTAAAGATAGATTATTTCTTTTTCACATGGCGCATGGACTTGGCATCTTGTTTATCTTTTTTTTTAAAGATAAGTTTTTTTATGGTACGATTCTACATTTGCAAATTTAAATTTTTACTGATTCATTATACGACTCTATATATGTCTGCAACTTTAATTTTCCACTGGTACAAGTTTCTACTTTCACTTGGCGCAATTTTTTTTTTTTCATTACTTTTGTTACGATTGTACATGGGTTTATAATCGATAATTTTTCATACAATTCTATTGTACATGGGTTTGCAATGTAGGATTCTACATAAGTTTGCAATGGATAATTTTTAATACAATTCTACATGGGTTTGCAATGGTTAATTTTTCATAGGATTCTACATGAGTTTGCAATGGTTAATTTTTCATAGGATTCTACATAGGTTTGCAATGGGTACGATTCTACATGAGTTTGCAATGGTTAATTTTGCCTAGGATTCTACATGGGTTTGCAATGATTAATTTTTCATAGGATTCTACATGGGTTTGCAATAGGATAGGATTCTACATGGGTTTGCAATGGATAATTTTTGTTAATGGCGTGCCCTTAACTGGTCGCCTTTTTTTACCTTTTTTTAAAGGTGAGTTTTTAGAGTATATTTTACATGTATAATAAGTTCTGTCTTTCCAAATTATTTAATTTATTGACATGTTAGCAAAGCGATATTTGTATTGATAAAGACTGTCGTACAGTTGAAACGTTTACTAATTATCATTTGTATTATTTCATGACGTAGAATAAAAAAATTTTTAACACCTAATTAATTAGCTCGTTAAGTTGGCCTTTTAATTTATTACTTATTTTATTTTAATTTTTGTCAGGTATGTTTTAATGTTTATACACGGTTTAATGAGCGTTTGTGTTATGCGGTTTATGTAATATTTTAAATGACTATTATATAAATTGTCGCTCTATGATTTATATTATTTCGTAAATATAATACATATTTTTTTTGTAATTTTTATACTTGAGAAGGACCCAAACCAAGGGTCGAAACGTCGTCCTTAATTTTAATTGATGTCTAATTAACAATAAAGATATTTTTTATGCTACTTGGGTCGTTAAAAATTATTTGATCTATTTTTTATTGTTATGTTATTTACATTCATTAGAGGACATTAGGATATACGTACGTAGAAGGAGACGATGGTATGCGACTTGGTTTTTTGTTGCATGTTTTGTAAAATATATAGTAATATTATTAATAAAAATGTTAACTTCATGATGTAGAAATAATTGGATGGAGCATATAAAAGAGGAAGTGAAACCAGAGACATGAAACGGGAATTGCCAACCAATGGGAGCTACAAAGATTAAACGAGTAAATGGTTTTTGAATGCCGTTATACATATATTTCAATAAAAACGCAGATACTTGAGAACCGCCAGACAGAACCTAAAAAAAGGTAAGAATCTTCTCTCGACCGTACTGGCAAATATTATTTATTCAATCACGTTTCGACCCTTCTTTGAGTCCTTATCAAGTGATCTAGATATACATAGACAGAGATTAATACAATAAAAAACAATATTACAAAATGATAAAAAAAAGCGAAACATACTTGTAAAAATAAAAATAAAATTATAATTTTAAGATGTCAACAGAGGCGTAGCGAGAGAGTGTGGCGCCCGGGGACATTTCAATGTATTTGCGCCCTCTATCCGTTAGACCTCTATAGCTAATTCCAAAGATTTTTGGCATGCTGATTCGCTGAATTCAAGTCCAACCGTGACCTAAATCGCTCCATTACCATTATCAGGTTCCCGAGATATTCTAACTTAAATGTGTCCAGAAAGATGAAATGAAAAAATCTATCAAAATCAATTGGTACATCCAATAAATTAAAAAAAGCTGCGTACTCTCGTGCTAAACTTTTTCATCTTAGTATGTTTTACAGTTAATACATAATATTACTTTCAATTATTGAACAATATACAATATAACCGCTCTCAGCTAAACCCAGAGTCACGAATCGAGGACGTGGCGGTTATCGACTCCATTTTTCGTTTTTTGTATTTTTCTTTTTTTAAGTTTTTTTTGCATTTTTCTTTTTTTAATTTTTTTGTGTTTTTCTTTTTTAAGTTTTTTTTGCATTTTTTTAATTTTTATAGAAGCGAGCTTTCTCGAAATATTAAATATTAATTTTTCTGGCCTTCGTAATCGCAAATTTATCAATTACTTCATTGAAATCCACCAGATCTAATGTTTCTTTCTCTATGCTGAGTAGAGCAAGATCACTTAAGCGATTTTGTCCCATTGATGTACGTAGATACGAAAGAATTAATTTTAATTTGCTGAAAGAGCGTTCACAACTGGCAATTGAAACAGCAATTGTGAGAAGAATTTGCAAGGCAACGCACAAGTTGGGAAACACGTCATCACCGTATGATATTATAAATGAAAGAAGCTTCATCGGAGTATCTGGTAATGTATCGCCGCAAGTATGAAGTAACATCTTGGCGTCACAGATCTCACTATAGAGTTCATTTCCGTCAACATCAATGTTAAAAAATTCACCGAAATTAGAACAATGTTGACGAAGATTATTCGTGTTTTTTTCATGAAGTAACTCTGTAACATTAAGTAAAAACCCAAATTTTGAATTTAAATCTTCCAGGCGAGTAAATCTCGTGATTATTTCTTGTTGAAGCCGATCTAAAACGCTTTTCATAACGCGCATTATCTCTTCACTTGCTGATAATCCTACATCTGTTGTTACTTTCCCAGGCATCTTTCGCCGTCTTCTTATGCGTCGTTCAATATCTATATCCCAACTTTCACATTTCATCTTCCCATATTCAACAGCATCTTGACAAAATTCATCTCTCAAATTATTGATGTCAATTTTTAGGGATTTCAAATCACAAGCTGCATCCCAGAAGTTCATCGTGTGATCTTGAAGACGTTTCTGTACGCGATCAAATCGTCTTAGGATGTTATTCCAGAAATGCAACAGAACTAAGAAGTTGAAATTTAAAATATTTTCTAGTAAACATTCTGCCTCACTTCTTGTCTCATTTGTATTATTCGAGTCACCTGACATTTTCTCCAATAGGTTCACTAGTGCATCGAGCCCATCAAAAAGAGCATTAACAGCTTCATACCTCGCACTCCATCGGGTTTCGGATTTACGCTTTACTGTTTTCTTCACGGCTTTCTTTAATTCTTCCCATCGCAGAGTCGATCGCGAAAAAAACAAATAAATATTCTCCAATTTACCAAAAAATGTAACGACAAGTGGATCTTGCTTAGCTGAATGTACACCTACTAAATTTAAACTGTGGTTATTACAATTAACAAACAAAGCTCGATGATTTCTCTCACAGATCCTTTGTTGAACTCCAGATATATATCCAGCCATCACAGCCGCGTTATCATAGCATTGTGACCTGCAAGTATCTAAAGATATGTTGTCAGAATTCAATTTCTCCACAATCACTTTTTCTATAGAAGCTGCATTTTTAGCGTGCAACTCTATAAATCCTAAAAAGGATTCTTTAATGACAACTGTTTTATTAACAAAATCGATATCTACGTATCTGATAACTTCAGACAGTTGCTCTCGATGTGCGAGATCTGGAGTCGAGTCAAGCAAAATGCCATAATATTTATTTTTTTTTTATGTCGTTTACCAATTTGTTCCTGACAGCAGAGGAAAGAAGATGAATAAATTCATTCTGAATTTGCGGAGATAAGTAGGATGTAGAGTGTGGATTCTCGATAGCATAGTTGAGATGGTTTTTTAAAAGTGGGTCGTACCGAGCTATTAGTTTTAGAAGAGATAGGAAGTTTCCCAAATTTTTACCATCGTCATGACTTAAGCTTTCTGAATGGCCACGCAATGGCAAATTTTGAGTGGCAAAATACTTTATGCAAGCAAGTAATCTATCTAACACATCTCGCCATCGTTGTTTCTCAGATGCAATCTGAGCTTCTAGTTCAGCATCAAGTATTTTTCCTTTAATTAATCTTCGTTCCGTTTCTTTCCAACTAGTAAACGATTTACGGTGACTAGGACTATTTTCATGCGCTGACAATTTTTCTGGCTTCTTCCAGTTACTAAATCCAGTAGCCAATTCAAAAGATGATCTCGTATTGGGCTTGGACGAAGGAAATAATAAGCAAGAAAAACAATAAGCCGCCTTTTTCGATGGTGAATAAAGTAGCCACGATCTATTTACTTCATTTCCTTTTTGATTAGCAAGTCGCCGTTTAAACCATGACACAGTCATTGACCGTCCACCTGACGGTACAAATGGACCAGATTTGTTCTGGAAATATTCTGAGCCTCGATTAATCATCTCAGTACGAAGCTGCTGCGATATTTTTGGCAAGTGCGATGTTTCGTCAAATTCTAAATATGCAATATCGTGGTATTTAAATATATCAAGAATTACTTTCGATAGATCTGATTGTTCTAATTCATCGGAATAACTAGATTTTTCAAACTGATCTTCGTCATTGTTTTCTTTTACGTTTTTGGTTTCATCAGTATTTATTTCCTCTGAAATATTTGATTGATTGGCATCATCATCTTGGTCCTCATTATTTTTATTTAATTGGGCGTTCTGCACACCTGAAATATTAGGCTCATTCTGATAATTATTAATACAGTCATCTCTTGCCTCTGCATCCGAATCTACTTCCTCATATGCTATCGACTGATTTGTTTTTAAAAATCCAGCCATTAATTTTCTGGATTTCGTATCTTCTTTTTCATATTCTACCTTTCTTTTCCGACGCTGAAAGCCACTAAGTTTCTTTCCCGACATTATTATATAATTATTAAAAAATAATACTTTTTTTAAGTTAAATTATGTACCATATATCGTATATTTTAATCATACATAAGTACATAAACTTTTAAATCTCGTATCCTCATCAGAGGTATCTACCCTTTTGGCGCGCCTCTATATTTTTTCTATCTCGCGTAGGTAGCAAAAGAACGCGATCTCGCAGAAGTGGGGAGTGGAGATGCGCTGATTGTCCAGACTGACGTTCTTATGTCCCTTAACTCCCACGCGACTGCAGGTTGAAGCGCCGGGGCTATGGGTGGGAGTAGAGTAGAGTGGGGGTAATTCGCAGAGGCGCAGGCCGCGCCGTGCGCTTCTACAAGTTATCCCCACTCTACTTTCACCCGTAGCCCCGGGCCCGGCGCCCCGTTCAGTCGGCACACTGGCGTCGACTCCCCGCGTGTCCCAAAATTTGTCATCAATTCTAAAGGACCATTTGGCGCCCCCTCATCATCGGCGCCCGGGGACACGTGCCCCCATCTGCCTCCCCATCGCTACGCCTCTGGATGTCAAGAACGAACATAGTGTCGGTTTGACAACACGTCAAGACTCTTAGAAGAGTTATTGGAGACTAAAACGACCTTTATTATTTTGTCGTAAATATTACTTAGATTGTCGGTATCCTTTTGTAAATTAATAGCGTTATTATTTTTCTTAATAAAAAACATTTCAGCGATTTCTTACGTGTTTTTCACTGTGCAAAATAACAGGCGAAGTCCAGTCAAAATCGTGATCGAATTCAATTTTATGTTTGCTGATAACTGATAAATTACTCGAATGCATTTTGATGTTGCTGAAATGTTCCTTTACACGTCTACATAGATGTTTCTTTGTTTGTCCGATGTATGACACATTGCAATCATTACAATTAATTTTGTAAACTACTTCAGTCTTTTTATCTGTAGGCAGTCTATCCTTGCCGAATGTAATTAAATGATTTGGTTTTTTAGGAACATTATGAACAACATTAAATCCGATATTTTTAAAAATTCGATCGATATTGCCTAAGCTATTAACATAAGGTAGTGAAATGAAAGGAGACTTATTAACAACATTTCGCTCATTACTCGATTCATTCATGTTTCTGTGTTTTAAAAAATTAATCCTTCCATTAACCCAACGATCAATTACATGTTTAGGAAAGCAGTTATTAAATAAAATCTGTTTTACGATATTAATATTCTCGTCGTGAAACTGGTCATTAGATAAGAGAATCGCGTGATCTACAAGATTAAAAATTGTGTTTATTTTATATTTAAAAGGGTGATTGGAAAAGAAATTCATATATCTGTTCGAACACGTTTCCTTCCTGTACCAATTTGTTACAAGCTTTCCACTAGACCGAGAGATCGTTGTATTCAAAAAATTAATACATCCGTCTGATTCCGTCTCATATGTAAAGGTAAACGGTGGTGATAATTATTAAAGGTACTAATTATTTCGTGGATTTTTGTCTTTGGAATAATAGCGTTTTACTAATAAATAATAGCGTACTATTGTTAATGAAGTAATTTTGTTTTTTATTGTATTAATCTCTGTCTATGTATATCTAGATCACTTGATAAGGACTCAAAGAAGGGTCGAAACGTTGTGATTGAATAAATAATATTTGCCAGTACGGTCGAGAGAAGATTCTTACCTTTTTATATATTTCAATATTCAGAAAGTAAAGGCTCGCATAAATTCAAAATTAATAAAAGTAACTTAATAGGCCAACAATCGAGCAAAAATTAGGTGTAAATAAAAACTTTTTCTTTATTATTAATATCCTTCACATGTAAACGTTTCGACCTCACTAAGGTTTTTTTCAATATAAAATTTAAAAATTAATAAAACATTAAAACATGATATAAAATTATGATATAAAAAAACATGATGTAATGTAGTATCGAAAGTATTTAATTAGAGAAAGCTATGTCAATTCGAAACTCGGATATTGCCAATACAGTAAAATGTTCTAAACAATTTTGTACAAGTCGTTCAAAAAAAAACCTTTGGCATAATTCTTCGTTGATAGGCAAAGGAAAAGATGGTTAGAGTTTCTTTATGAGTCATTGTCTTAAAAAATCCGCACAGTCAAAAGTTGGAATTTAAGGAGTTTCGTAATAATCTGCACTACACAACTACATAAGTTATTAGTACTGAGAAAATTTAACAAAAGATATTTTATCGTAACGTGATAAATTACTCACTTCTATGTCCATATGTTGAAACAATTAATCGATAAATTAATTAAAATATCACAAGAGTCACAAACATTTTATATAATTGTTGTTATACGATTGAAAGTCAAAGTTAAAATGGGAAATGAACGTCGGTGTAAATTAATGTCTATACTGTTATATTTATTTGTCATGACTAAGATAATTTATCGAGAATGTCAAAATAACTGCTATCAAGCAACTCAGTGTCCTTGTTTAAGTTAATGCTATTTTTGTGTTTTTTAATATGTAGCATTTCAGATATAAGCCTTTTTTGGTAATTTTTCTCAATGTCCAGGACTTTTACATTTTTTCAATCAAATGAATGTCCTTCGTTTATAATGTGTTCAGAAATCACTGAGTGTCTCGTAGAGTCTAATTTAACGTTATTCATACGTTCTTTAATTCTGGTGCTCAATTGTCTCTTAGTCTAACTTATGTATGTCGCATCGCAATCGTTGCAGTTTATTTTATAGATGACGTTAGAATCATAAGGTCGCTCATTCTTGTCCTTCTGTACTTTTATAAAACAAGAGTTTCTTAATGCAACGGTATCCTACCTTTAAGTCAGATTTTTTTATCGCAGATGCAACAAATTCTGAGATCGTCTCGATGTAAGGAAAAACAATATATTTTTTATTATCTTCAGTGTTATTATTATTGATTCCTATATTCTTTGTTTTAGTTTTATTGAAATTATTGATAGTGAAATTTTTTAATCTGCGTTTTATTTCTATAAAAATTACATCAAGAGGGTATCTGTTAAAAATTGTTAATAACACATTACTGTCTAACGCGAGCGGACATGTCACACACGCACACACACTATTGCGCTACAAAAAACAGATTATATTACCAAAATGAAAGGTTTACTTAATGACACTAGTACATACAAACATTTAAAAAAAGATCCGATTAATTCTTTGATAAATTGTTTAAAGTCTCTCCTTGGAAGCAAGGAAATTTTATCGATGATAACACGTATAGATTTTTAAATTGTAGCAAAGGTAATTTACCTCGAGCTTATGGTCTGCCGAAAGTGCATAAATCTGACTGTCCACTGAGAATCATTATTTCCTCTATAAATAGCCCACACTATAATTTAGCCAACTTTCTTCACGAGTTAATATATAATAGTATCCCGAAACCTAATTCACATGTGACCAATAGTTGTGCATTGGTGAATAGATTGAATTGCATAAGATTGGAACCAAACTATAAATTGGTTTCACTTGATGTGGTCTCTTTGTTCACTAATATACCAATAGACAGGCCATTTCTAGTTTAACAAAAAGATGGGAGTACATAAAAGACAACACTTGCATTACTCAAGATGAGTTTATGAGAGGCATACAGTTTGTGTTATCTTCGAGTTTTTTCAAATTTGATAATTGTTATTACAAACAGATTTTCGGTACTCCTATGGGTTCACCACTCTCTACCATTATTGCGGATATTACCTTACAAAATATTGAGAAATTAGCTATTGAAAAATTACCGTTTAACATTCCGTTTTATTTCCGTTACGTAGATGACATTTTATTGGCAGTACCAGAGGACTCGTATGAAATAGTGACTAATATTTTCAATTTTTGTCACACAAGAATCAAATTCACGATAGAGGTGGGTTTAAATGATAAAATCAGTTTTTTAAATTTGACGATTATGAAAGAGGATAAATTAATAGTTAATTGGTACCAAAAACCATCCTATTCTGGGAGATATTTAAATTTCTACTCTCAGAATCCTTTAACACATAAAAAAGGCACCATGATTAGTTTAGTAGATAAAGTTATCAAATTATCCCATCCTTGCTTTTATCAAGAAAATTTGGAAAAGTTATACACATTTTATTGGATAACTGCTTTCCTTTGGATTTTATTTTTCAGACAATTAAGGACAGACTTTTTTATTTATTCTATTTATCTGACAATAATAATAAGGAGTTATCTGATAATAATAATAAAGATGCATAAACCTAACCTTATTTCGTGTTTCTTTATGCTCACTCAGTGGAAAATAAATTTAATTTAATAACAAAAAGTTTTGGATATAGAACTGCATTTCCAAAAGCCAAGAATCTCAATAACATCATAAAAATACACAAAGATAAGTTGGAACATACTAATGCGTGTGATGTCGTTTATAGAATCTTCTGCGGTAATGCTACTTATGTAGGCCAAACGAAGAGAAAACTAAAAACTAGAGTCAGAGGACATCGGTCTGATATTCTCAGAAATGCAGCATCTCCGTCTGTAATATCTGTACACCGCGTGAACAATCATAAATTTGATTGGGACGGTGTACAAATTTTAGATGTTGAACATCGTTACAAAAAAACTGATTTCTGAGATGTTGCACATTAAGGGACAAAAGAATAGCTTAAATAAACAAAGTGACACCGAACTTTTCCCTGACGCCTACTCCTCAATTATCAATTCCTTATCCATCATTTAATTTTACCCGTTTTCCTTTTCTCTTTCCTTTCCCTCTCCCCTTTTGACTCCCCTCTCTTCTAGTTTTGTCGGTGCCTCGAAATATAATTGTTTTCATCGAGTGACTTTTATTCCGTTTGATATGTCGAGATAGATCGTTGTTTTTTGACTGATATCACTGCTATTCTAAAAGTATAATAAATATTCTTATTTATCCAATTATTTGTTAATATTAATTATTGTATTTAATTTGTCACTGAAGATGGTTAAATAATAACCGAAACGTTTGACAATTGATTGCTGTTATTAGATTAGATATTTCTTTATTGTTCCCAATTTGGGTTACAATTTTCCATACAAAATTTTCTTAAAATTAACCCTACGCCGCACACACACACATCGCCTACTTATCTGCTTTACACTATTTCTTATACCATTATTATCCTACCTTTCTTATACTATTTCTTATCCTACTTGTCTTATGCTACTATTTCTTATATTACTAAATACCGCTTATTGCTTATTTCTATTTTTTGGACCTTCGCTTCCGGTTTATGCTTTGCTTCTTACTCTCTGTTACTTTTCTCTCCCCTCATACTCACCCTTCTCCCTCTCTCTCTCACTCACACTCCTCTCTCTCTCTCACCTTCTCCTTCTCCTTCCCTCTCCCTTTCTTTCACCTCCCTCTCTCTTTCCTCCCTTCTCCACCCTTCTATCTCTAACAGCCATTCTTCTCCTTCTCCCTCTTCCCCCAGAATTTTCTCCATCTTCTCCTGCCAGCTCTCCCTGTTCCCCTCTTCTCCCCTTCTGCACCTTTCTATCACATGCTCCCATGTCTCCTCCTCTCCTCCACATACTCTGCATTTTCTTTTTTCTTCCTCCTCCCAATAGTTGCTCTCTTTTAATTCATTCCCTAACCTATATCTTGCTAGTCTCCTCCATCTCTCTTCCGACCATCCTTTCTTTAGGTATTTTGGGATTCCTTCTCCTTTTATCATCCTGTACCATTTATTGTATTTAGATTCCCTTATCTTCTGCCATCTTTCTCTTCTTTGTATTTCCTTTTCTTTTCCTTCTACTACCTTAAACTCTACCATTCCCTCTTTTCTCTTCCATACTATCCCCTCTTTCCAAGCACCTCTCTCTTCGAAGAAGCTTTTTCTTTCTTTTTCCCATTCTGTTAGCCTCCTGTCCTCCTCTGCTCTCTCTTTTATCTCTTCTAAGCATCTTTTGGCTAGCCCCCCTCCTTTTCCTTCTTCTAATCTTTTTTCAAAATTCCATGCTCTTCTTGCTGCCCTTCCTCTTAGTTTATCTCTTTGCATTTCCTCTCTTACTAGGTATTCTGGTGTTCTCCAGTCCACTCCTATCACCCATCTCAAGTATCTTTCTTCTACCTTTTCTATCTCCTTTCTGTTCCCCCATCCCCATATTTCCGCTCCGTATCCCAACACCGTCCAGATCAATGTGTCGAACAGCCATATTCGTCTATTTATATTCCTTCCGAATTTCCTTTTTCCAATCCCCCATACGCTTCCTGCAACTCCCATTGCCTTTCTGATTCTGTCCTTTATGTGCTCTTCCTGTCTGCCGTTTCTCTGTAGTGTGTATCCTAAGTATTTGAACGCTTTTATTTCTTCTATCCTTTTTCCTTCCCATCTCCAACTTGTTTTCTTACTTCTGCCCCCTCTCTTTTTAAATACCATTACCTTCGTTTTATCCGTATTCAATTCTAGTTTCTTTTTTCCCATATATTGTTCCATTTTTCCTAACATTGCCCTCATTTCTTGTTCCTCCTCTGCTAAAATCACTACGTCATCTGCGTACGCTAACGAGTATATTTTGTTCTTTCCTAGTTTTACTCCTCCCCATCCCCCTTTTCTCAATTCTTCCTCCAGGTCAGCCATTAGTAGGTTGAACAGCATCGGGCTCAGCGGGCATCCCTGTCTTACCCCTTTTGCCATCCAAAATTCCTTCCCTATTTTTCCCCCTACTTTTACCCCACTTCTTGTTTCTCTTAATACTTCCTCTATTCTTTCTATTAAATCCTCTCCTATTTCTCTTTCCTTCAATGCTTTTATTAGCGTTTTTCTGTCTACAGAGTCGAACGCCGCCTTCAAATCCACAAAGCATGCTATCAATTTTCCTTTTTGTTTTCCAAGCTGTCTTTGTACTAGGTAGTTTAATACGTATACATTGTCCATCACTCCTTTTCCCTTCCTGAATCCCATCTGGTTCTCCGGTAGCTTTCCCTTTCTTTCGACCTCTTCTGTTAACCTGTTTGTTATTATTGATACGTATATTTTATATAGTGTCGGCATCAGTGTCACTCCTCTGTAATCTTCTACTTTTTTTCCTTCTCCTTTTTTCCTTATCGGCACGATCACTCCATCCTTCCACCCTTCTGGCCATCCTTCTCCTCTCCATACTCTCTCGCATATTCTTCTTACCCACTTTTCTATTTCTTCCCCTCCATATTTCCAGACTTCATTTGGAATTCCATCTTTTCCCATTGCTTTGTTGTCTTTCATTTTGCTTATCACCTTTCTCACCTCCTCTTTTCCTATTTCTCTTCCTTCTTCCTTTCTTCCTTCTTTTCCTGCCCCATTTATAACCTTCTGCTCCACTCCTCCTAGGATATTCATAAAATATTCCCTCCATTCTTCTTCTTCTATCTCCTCATTTACTTTCTTTCTTTTCCTCCTTTCTCTATTCACTATTTCTCATACCTGTTTGTCTGTTCTTGCTTCTCCTATTTCCCTTATTAATCTTTCCTCTTCCTCTTTTTTCCTCTCCTCGCATTTTTCCCTGAATGCTTTCTTTAGTTCTTTATATTCCTCTTCCTCTCCTTTTCCCTTTCTCCATTTCCTTAGGCTTTTTCTCATTGTCTTTTTCATTTTTGCGCAGTCTGTATTCCACCATTTTCTACTCTTCTTTTCTCTTCTTTCACTTGTCTCCACCCCCATCTCCAAAGCCTCTCTTATTCTTTTGTTCATACTCTCGATCTCATCTTGCATCTCTCTCTCTCCTCTTCCTTAATCTCCCCTAGTTTCTCCTTAAATTTCTTTCTTCCTTCCTCGTCCCAAATTCCTCTTCTTTCCTTTTTTTGTCTTTTCTCCTTCTTTTCTTCCGTTTCTCCTTCTATCCATGCAACTATCGGATGGTGATCTGAATCCACCTTATCTCCTACTTCCATTCTCTCAATCTTTTCCTTTGTTTCTCTTGAAACTATTATATAGTCTATCATCGAATTTCCTCTTGCCCCTGTATATGTATACTCTCCCTCCTCATCTCCCTTTCCTCCTCCATTCAGTACTCCCCAGCCTCTTTCTCCCAAGAAATTTTTCAGTATCTTTCCTTCCTTATTTACCTTTTTGTCCTTTGAAATTCTATTTCTTTTATACTCTTCTTCTTCTTCCTCTTCCTCTTTCCACCATCCTCCTTCCTCCCCCATTTTGCATTGAAATCCCCTCCTATTATTATTCTCTCCTCATCTTCTCTCTCTTCCATCCATGCTTTTATACTATTCAATTTATTCTCTAGATCTCCATTAACATATACTCCAACTATACGCCATTTTTCCCCTCCTAAACTAATCTTGCTCTCCATTATTCCCTCTTTTCCCGTCTCTATTGCTTCCCCTTTTTTTCTCAAATCCTTTTTTACTCCCATCACCATTCCTCCCATCGCTCTACCTTTTTTATTCTTTCTTCTCGCGTATTGCACTTCCCATATAAAATTTTCTAGCAGCTTATATCTAACATTATCCCGCCCCTTCTTGTCTAGCCATGTTTCTATGAATACCATTACATCCCATTCCTTAATCTCTTTCCAAAATTCCGTATCTTTGTTTCTCATCCCCGCCACGTTCCAAAATGCAATTTTCCAACCTTTGAATTTTTTCCTATCCTTCTCTCTCCCTTCCTCTACCCCCTCTTTTTGATCTTCCTCCTCTTCACTTCGATCCTTTTCATTTTCTGTCCCCCGCCTCTCTCTCTCTTCACTTAGTCCTCTCTCTTCTCTTTTGATTTTCCCCTTCTCCCCTTCACTCCCTTCCCTTATTTCCCGTTTCCCAACTCTTCTTCCTTTTCCTCCCCCTTTTCATTTTCCAACTTCTCCTTTTCTTCGTTCCAGAACCACCATTTTCCTTCTATATTCATCTTTCCTCTCCTTATCCATACATTTTTCTTTCTCTTCTTTCTCTTCTTGCAATCTCCCTCAAGTTCCATCTTGTTCTTCTTTCTTCCCATGAGATGTCATCCTCAATTATTTCCTTTCTCCCCTTCAGTCTTCTCTTGTTTTCTAGGATCTCTTTTTTCTGCTCCCAGCTGTCTAGAGGTACTAGCAATATGTTGTTTCCTTCTTTATTTGGATTTCCTACCTTTTTTACTCTTTTTATCCCTGCCTTTACTTTTATTCTTTCTATCAATTCTTCTATCTTCTCTTTTCCTCCTTCTTTTCCACTTTCTATCCTTTTCACTATTATATTGAGTTTTCTTTCTTCTCTCTCCGTTTTCTCCCATTTTATCTCTAAGTTCTTTATAATCTCATTGCTAATCTCTCTTTTCTATCCTTCTTGTTTTCTTCCTTTTCCTCCTCCGCTTCTCTCTTTTCTACTTCTAATTCCTTCACTTTTCCTTCTAGAAATTTAATTCTATCGTTTGTCTCCTTTCTTTCCTCCTCCCATTTTCTTTCTTTCTCTTTGAATTCCTCTCTCAGGTCTTCCTTCAGTCTATCTAATTTGTTCATTATATTCTCTCCTACTTTCTTTTCTATTTCCTCCGCTATTTTTGTCTTAATCTCCTCCCCTATTTCTTTGAATTCTTTTATTAATACTCTTTTTAAATTTTCTATACTCTCCCCATCTTCTTCCTTTCTTTCCTCTCTCATCTTCCCCCGGCGATCTTACTATCTTCTTACTTTTTTGGAATATCCATTCTCCCTTCTCCTCCATTTCGTCTTTTTCCTCTCTTTCTCTTTTCCTTACCATCTCGTCTACTATATTCCCTGTACTGCCACGTCTTTCCTCACCTTTTAGCTTATGTTTGATCATGTTTGTTTCCTCTCTATTCTTTCTATTTTATCTCTGCCTTACTGCTCATCGCCACCTGCCTCTCTGTCCCTAGATTCCCCTATCTCCACCTGTTCTCTTCCACCTGCTACTCTCTGCACTCGCCCTCCCGTCTCACCCCACGCTTCCGACTCTAACCTCACTTTCTTTTACCTCTCAATGTTTATCTACTCTCTTACCTTTCCCTGAGCTCCCTTCACTCACTCCACCTTACCTTACCCTCCTCTTTCACCTTCACTCACACCGCTACTCTCTCTCTCTCCTTCTCACTCACTCTCACCCCTATTTTTCGCTCTCTCTACCCACCGACCGCTCTCCTTCACACCGGAAACGAAAGTCTGATTGCTGTTATTATTTTATTACAACTTTACACCAAGATCGTGTACGTGCTCTTTGCCCATTTGTTACTCTTTAATTATTATTAATATTGTTACGTCCTGGTTTTTCATCCCCTGAACGTCTTCAACCCCCTGAACATAATCGCTAGGAGAGTTGTTTATTAACAACCGGTGTGCGGATGTTTTCCGGCGTCATGATTAAATTTGATCTAATTTTCGCAACGAGCGGACGTATATCTCGAGACGAGAGCTTCTTTGCATTATAAATGCACTTATTATATTTCATTGGTTTCGTGTATTAGGTCTTTATATTAAAATTCATCTCCTTATTACGCGAGTGAGTGCGTGTGAGTGAGCGAGAGATGCTTTTGCGGGATATTACAAAAGCCATCCCGAGGACGTAATATTTTGGGGGCTCGTCCGGGATTGAACAGTGTTACGTTCTCGTTCGTCCGTTTTTGGGTCAGTATATTAAAATACTTTACCCGGGAGTTGGACGGGTTGTGTGTACTTGGTTTTCAGCGCCGAATAGGAATCTTAATTTATAAACTTTATAACGCGGATCAGTTTTGTTAATACGGCGATAGTCGGGATAGTCAGGCTCGACGTTAATAGGAGTTAGTCGGTAAGGAATAGTAGGAGATTTCTTGATTTGGGTGTTTGCTTCTAAATCTTGGAGTTTTTGCGTGAGGTGAAAGAAATCTTGTTGTGAATTAATCGCTTGTTTTATCTGGTATCTGAGCCGTTTGAGCTGTACCCGTTTACCTGCCCTTTTCTTCATGAGAATGTTAAATACGACGGAAGCTCCCAAAATGAACTTAAGGTCGCTACGCAAGGCAGCGACCAGTCCGATTCGCTACGCTCTTCGGCAGCGAAAGGGTGAGCTCGATTTGAGAGTAATGGTAGATAACCTCGTACACCAAGAGCAGTGTTCGTAGGCGCTACGCTCTTCGGCAGCGCCGGTTACCAATTCGCTACACTCTTGGTCAGCGAAAAGGCCGTTACCCGCTCTCGGAGATGTCTTATGTTATATGTAAATTTTAATCAAAACTCGGATCAGATTCCAAATGACTAAGCTTATAGTGGTATTATCAATTACCTTTTATTCTATAACTGGTCACAAAATTACAAGTCTAAAGTACTGAATTAGTCGTAACGTAAGAATAAAGAAAACGAAGGATGACAGTTGAAGTTCGGGGAGAACTATAGCTACGACAAAGGTTTCGTTAAGATTTCAACTGCGATGCACAGCGTTTTTCCAGGCCTATTTATACTCAAAATTTTACCACCTCCATCTATGAATTTTGAAGGAGGGAGGCCCTTATCTCGGTTTGTTTATAAGGTTTATAAACAACCCTGGCGATCCTGCATATCGGATGTTAATTTAGGATCAACTGAGAGCGATGAAAGTTTGTCAATACGTGACGATAAGCAAATTCTAGCGATCCCGCGTATTGGATGTTAGTTTGAGTTAAGATAAATCTAACCGAGAGTGATGAGAATTTGTCGGTACGTGACAACAGCAACGAGCTACGAAAGATTGTGAAACGTGCCGAGAATCATCGCAGAAAATCAATATGCTGCATTCTCCGAGAAGTACCCGATCACAGGCCTCGTCTCGAGTAACTGTGAGTAAGGAGCCGACAGAAGCAGACGTATTGCAGACTGCATTAGATGAGATTCGGCAGCTGCGAGAGAAGCGTCTCCAGCAGCAGATACGTTTTGAGGCCGAATTACAGCAACGGGACGAGGAGTTGCGCCGTTTACAACAAAAGATCTCCGCACGGGATACCCAGCTAAGTTTTTCCGATAATAGAACTTGCGGAGAATTTTCCAAAAACAGAGCTTTTGCTTATATAATTCCCGATAACGATCTTTGCATAAAAATGAGCTTCAAGTTAAAGCCTGATACATTTGACGGAAAAGTTTCGCTGTGAGAGTTTCTCTCGCAATTTCTTTTGATCGCGCGCGCAAATAAATGGGACGAATCGACAAAAACGGTTGCTTTAGCCGCGACTCTTAGGGGGAAAGCGCAGACGGTTTTGGGAAATATAGAAAATTTTGATAACCTAAATTTCATCGAATTAAAATTGAAATTAAAACTTTTATTCGGTAAGGGAAACCTAACCCAGAATTATTATTCATTATTTACAAATCGTAAACAAAAGTTTGGAAAAGATTTAGCTTCATTTGATGCCGAATTAGAACGGTTGTCACGCCTAGCTTATCCGGAATGTTCCTTCGTGGTGAGAGACAAAATCGCGTGCACACAATTCGTTTTAGCTTTGTCTGATGGTTTCTTAAGGAGGACTCTCCAATTAGAGGGAATAACTTTCTTGAATTTGGCCATTGAGAGAGCAAAAACGGTGAAAATAATTTAGAGAGAAAATTTTGAAAAAAGAAAAAAAATTTTGGAAAATTTAACAGAAATTTTGAGAAATCGAATTTTTATCAGAAGGTGGAGAGAAACAGCGCGCGGAACGAAAACGAAAAGAACGAGAATGACACACGGAAAGATAACGGAAAGAAAAATTCTTTGGGAGGGAAATGGCGAGGAAATTTTTCCTCGAAAGGAAAAGAATGTTGAACGTGCGGGAAGACAGGACATTTTCGGAATGTCCTGAAGAAAAGGGAAACGCGTCTAATCTAGTTGAGCTGCGCGGGATGCGCTCAACTTGCTCACAAACCCCCAAAAATCGTTTAGTAGAATTTAGTGTCGCTAGAATAAGGAATAATGATTTTTATTATTATGGAAAAGTAGATGGTAGAGAATGTTCTTTAAAGATAGACACGGGCTCTGATATTTCCATTTTAAATAAAAAGTTGATAAATAACGATATGAAAAGGATTAGAATTAAAAATTGCAATCTTAGATAGTTTACAGGAGAAAAAGTAATTATCGAATTTTAAGGTAGTAGTGAGGTTAAGGTAGTAAAAGTTAGAAAATAATCTATTATGATTCCTATGTTTGTTGCTAAAATAAATAATAATTGCCTATTAGAAGCGATTTTCTTAAAAAAATTAATGTACAGAATATTTTGGATAATGAATTCAATGATAAGGAAATAAATAAAGAAATTTATAATTGCTTTCGAATTGAAAATTCTTTTGAAATTCCATCTATCTTAAAAGAACTTTTTCAGAATAATTCAATCAATTTACAAAATACACAAAGAAATTTTCATCAACTTTTTGAATGATTTTTGCAATGTATTTTCAGAAACTATTGTGGCTGGCAATTGCAATGTAATCAAACATGTTATCAATGTGAAAGACTTTCTCTTCATAAAACAGGTACCTCGTCGAATTCCGATTTACTTAAGGAAAAAGGTAGATAAAATAATTGAAGATATGAAGGAACAAGGAGTTATTGAAAAATTACAAAGTCCCTGGCTTTCTCCGGCCGTGATGATGAGAAAAAAAGACAATTTGAGATTTTGTGTTGATTACCAGAAGTTAAACAATGTCACGGTAAAAGATTCTTATCCTCTTCTCAGGATCAATGACATTTTAGATCAGCTTTCAGGTAATTGTTGGTTTTTTATATTAGATTTGAAAAGTGGTTATTAAGTTTAAAGTCCGACCGGAAGACAAAGAAAAGACGGCCTTCTCGATCGGCAGAGGTCTTTGGGAATTCACGGTAATGCCGTTCGGTTTATGCAACGCTCCCGCGTTTGAGCGGCTCATGGAGAAAGTTTTACACGGTTTATTGTCAAAAATATGTTTAGTATATTTGGATAACGTAATAATTTTTGGAAAAAGTTTTGAAGCAATGTTCAGAAATTTAAATTTAGTATTTTCGCAATTAAAAAAAGCGAATTTGAAAATTAATCCAAAGAAATTTGTTTTCTTTCAAAATTACGTGAAATATTTGGGGCGTGAAATATATAATTTCTGAAAAAGGTGTAGCTGCAGATCCGGAAAAGATTGTTGCCGTGAGAGATTGGCCAATCCCTCATACAAAGAAACAGTTAAGAAGTTTCTTAGGATTTTGTTCGTATTATAGGAAATTTGTGAAAGAATTTTCCTCTTTGGCAAAACCTCTTTACATGTTAACGGAAAATCAATTGTCAAATCCAACTGTCTACATTATTAATACAATGACTTTCAAGATCATCTATAACCATATCAGCCATGATTGATGATAACGAGGACCCCATTGGACATTCGTGTTCATAGTACTTCTTGAGAGTTATTGTATTAATAATTTGGACTTTATTATTCTAGTTTTTGGATATGTGGACGACATATTCTTGATGGCTACTGAGCCAGAAATGAAACTAATTTTAGAAAGTTTTAATGGTTACCATGAACGTCTCAAATTCACGCTCAAAATTGAGAAGAATGGGTCCTTAAATTTTTTGGATATGACAGTGATAAATAATAGTGGTAAATTATATACATACTGATATAGAAAACCTACTTTTTCAGTTAGATATCTTAATTTTTACTCCAACCAGCCACTTAATTATAAGATTAACACCATCAAAACTTTATTAGATCGAGCAATTTTATTATCAGATGTTAGGTTCCATGAAAATAATATTAAAATTGTTAAAAAGATTTTAGTTAACAATGGTTTTCCGAAACAACTTATAGGTACACATGTACAGAGTAGAATTAAGGCATTGAAATTCAGAAATACGTCGGAAAGTGATTATGAGCGACTTGAGAAAAAGTTTGATACGAAATCCACGATGTCTTTGCCTTATGTAAAATATTTGAGTGAGAATTTAAACATAGCTCTGAACAAGGTTGGCATCAAAGTTGGCATCAAAGTTGTACACACCATTCCGAAAAGTTTTAATAGTTTAATTATCAAAGGCAAGGACAGGGTGGACATCGGCTGTAAAACAGACGTAGTTTATAAGTTAAAATGTAACAACTGTGAAGCAACATATACGGGACAAACGAAGAGACAATTAGCTACACGTGTTAAGGAACATTATAATGACATAAAAAAACAGTAATTACAATGTGGTCAGTAAACATCGTGCTTTACATGGTCATGATTTTAATTAGAAAGACCCTAAAATATTACATTGTGAAAAAATAATTTTACAAAAAGATACAGAAAATTTAAGCCTGATATATGATTTATTGATACAGAGAGTATAAGTTATAGTTTGTTGTTTGTTTTATCGTCATTTATTTATTGCTTTTCTCTGTGTGCTTTATTTATTTGGTGGTATGTTTTATGTACAATACTGTCTTTTTGTGATTATCATCGTTATAATTTGTTATGTACCTCGGGTAAGGCACAAAGGGTCGCGCCAAATTAAGATGAGGATCCGGGGCGTCAGGGCTTGAATCGAAATGGTTGTACAAATGCACTTCACGTTTCACTATTAAAAACTCTTTATTTGAATTAAACACTTGGCGTTATCTTTATTTCCACAATGTTACACTTTGTAGTTACTTATAATAACTAATCAAGCGAAATCGGTTACGATTTCGTGACTCGCGCGCGCGACTGCGATAAGGTGTTATAGACCGCACGCGGTTAGCGAGGTTACTCTTAAGTATCAACTCGAGAGCGACTCTCGGGCGCGTCTCCTGCTCCGTTTTTATAGTTTCGCTTTTTGGAAGTTCCTTGATCAGAAGGGGTGTCTGGCAACGGGCCCCTTCGGTGTTGTATGCGAACATAGCGTAGGGAATCCACTCGTCCCAGTCTGTCTGGTCATTATTTATGTAATGTCTTAGATATTTGGCTAGAGTACGATGGGATCACTCTAGCGCTCCGTTGCTTTCCGGATGATACGCGGTGGTTTGGATCTTATCGATTTTGAGTAGCTTGCACGTATTTTTGAATATGTCGCTTATGAAATTAGTTCCTTGATCGGTTAATATTTTTTCAGGAATTCCATGCTCGCAAATTATTTTCGTGGTAAATTCTTTTGCGATTGTATTTGCTTCCTGATTCATGATTGGTATCGCTTTACTAAATTTTGTCAGGTTATCCTGAAATGTCAGTAAATATCTGTCCGTTATTAGTAATTGTCAACGGTCCGAGAATATCTAGTGCGCATTTCTCGAAAGGTTTTTTCGGCGTATCGGTTGTGACGAAGGGCATTTTTACTCGTCGCGCTAGTTTATTTTTTTTGGCAGGATTCGCATTTTGAAATATATCGCTTGACATCTTTGGTTAATCCTGGCCAATTGTGATTTAAGCGAATGCGTCTAATCGTTCGTTCGATTCCTTGGTGCCCGCCTATCAGGGAATCGTAATATTTGTGGAGCAATTGTTGTTTTTCCTCTTCCGTATATACTTTAATTTCATCGACGGATTCTTCTTCTTCTAGTTTGAAAATTTCTTTTTCTTTTTCTAGTGTGGAGATTTCTTCTTCTCTCCTTTCTTCTTTCGTGTCCCGCATTATGTTACGACTCAGGGCGTCGGCATTTGTGTTTGCTCGTCCGGCCTTGTGGATAATCTCGTAGTCATATTCTTCTAATTTTAGTCTCCAACGTGTTAATCGGGATCCGGGATCTGTCACGTTAAATAACCATATTAGTGGTTTATGGTCTGTGACTATTTTAAATTTTGTCCCGTATATGTACGGTCGAAAATGTTTGACAATCCATACGATGGCTAGTAATTCTTTCTCTGTCGTGTTGTAATTTTGCTCTGCCCGAGATAACACTCTGCTGGCGTAAGCAATGGGCCCGTCGTTGCCTATCGGCCCTTGCGAGAGCACGGCTCCGATAGCATAATCGGATGCGTCTGTTGTTATATTGAATCCTTCTGTAAAATCGGGATATCTTAATACGGGAGCTGTTGTTAATTTTTCTTTTAATGTATTGAACGCATTTTTTGTTCATTGGTCCATTCAAATTATTCATTCTTCTTTGTTAGTTTAGTTAGAGGTTTTGCGATTCGCGAGAAGTTTTCGATAAATTTTCAGTAATAGCCCGCTAGCCCTATGAAGGATTATATATCCTTGATTTTTGTTGGCGTCGGAAAATTTCTTACTGCTTCTAATTTCGAAGGATCTGGCATTATTTCGCTTTCCGATATGATGTGGCCTAGATAAGTTATTTCCTTCCGCAGAAACTCGCATTTGTCCGGTTGTAACTTGAGATTATGTTTTCGTAGTCTTTGTAGTACTTTGACGAGTCTTCTATTGTGATCTTCCAAGCTGGATCCATAGATGACAATGTCGTCTAGGTAAACTAAACATTTTAGCCCTTGTATCCCTGTTAAGACAGAATTCATTAATCGTTGGAAAGTGGCTGGCGCGTTTTTCAATCCAAACGGCATTCGGTTGAACTCATAGTGTCCATAGGGAGTAGAAAATGCGGTTTTACTTTTATCGTTCTCGGCCATAGGTATCTGATGGTATCCTAAGGCCAGATCTAACGTAGTGAAATACTTTGCGTTCCCTAGCTGGTCCAATATGTCGGTGATATTTGGCAGTGGAAACGAGTCGCCTATCGTTAGATTATTTAATCGTCGAAAATCTACGACTATTCTTAATCTGGGTTGTCCAGAAGCATCTGCCTTCTTCGGTACTACCAATAATGGCGCGTTCCATTGGCTAGTACTCATTTGAATTATTCCGTCCTTCAACATCTCCTGTACCTGTTTATTAATCTCCGCCTTGTGTTTCTCTGGAAGGCGATAGGGTCTCACGTTCACGGGGAGGCTGTCGGCCTGTGTATGTATCTCGTGTTCTACGGTTGCGGTGCAGATAATAGTTGTCTAGAAAATATAAAGTTTCTAATAAGAGATGGACATATATAATTAAGAGAGATAAGGAAAAAAAGTATGTTTGACATTTTAAATAAAAAGACAGAAAGATATAATCGTTGATGGCAGTACATAAAGTATATCGTAATTGATCGGTATAATATAATTACTCTCTACANCAAGAAGTTACTTGTCGTATTCCGCGAGCTGTACTTGGGGCGGAGAACCCCTGCGACTCAACAATTTTGCGTGTTTTCGGAGGTCGGGGGCGAGCGCAACGAAAGAATTTCTTAGACGATGTCCCGGCGATAGAAATTATTACCGGAGGTTTGATCACACCTCGACAATGAATTTCTAAACATACGCTGACAATCCCCTTGCTCTCACCCGCGATTCCGAACAATGTACGCGCGATTTAGGCACTTAAAAGCAGCCGTATAATGGCGAGAAACGCCTTCTCGACGTCGTCGGTTCGTTTTCTCAATAATTCGACGATAATACGCGCAAGTAATTCCGCAGGATGGTGAACGCCAACAATTTCCTTATTTCGTAATTTACAATAATCTTCGCGCGCGAAATCGGCAGTGCGGGCCACCAGGTATCATGTTTCATGCCGCGCGCACGTGATCCGCGCGGTATGCGCGACAACAAACGAGGACACTTTAAGGGCGCGCACGCTATTTCACGCAGAACATTTTAATAATTTATGATTTAAATTTATGATAATTTTAATAATTATTGTTTCTTGACATCTGAAAAAGCAGTTTTAATATGACCACACAAATAGTAAAATACTATATACGTTCAATATAGTGAGAATATTTAAATGTAAATTGAAGAACTATATTATAATGTATTCAAAAGAACGATTTACAGAAGAGACACAAAAGACACGGCAAGAAAGGAACAAAAAAAGACAACTAGATAAAACAGTAGCATAAATTGGTAAGAGTCAGTTGGTAAAAGCAGTCGCCCGGTTAGCGGAAGCTCGGGTTCGATTCCCGATTTAGCCGGCTTTTTCGGTATATTTTTCTCGTCTACATTAATTTTAGAGGGGTAACGGGAAAAGGAATTTAAATCTTGATTTGAGATTAAATCTTGATTTGTTCCTCGTCTTAGCAAATTGCTAAGTATTATATTTGGCTCTTCACAGCGATACATTCTCTATCCTTGTTATTAACGATAAGAGCGTTCTAGCCATATTATTGTTAGTAGCATAAATGTTTTATTGAATGTTCTGAAATATTGCTATCTTCGATATAACGTCTAGAACACATTCTTCTAACACCTCCTCTTGTTCATGACGTCATCTTCAGGATCTCGAGATATGTTGACATTTTTATCCATAATATACTCTTCGTAAGCAAGTCAGCTACTTGTTCATTTGTTGAGATGTAGCTAACAGTTACATTTCCTGCTTCTTGCTCTTGTCTAATATGATGAAAACGTACTCCAATATGCTTAGTTTTCTTGTGGAACTCCGGATTCTTTGACCTCGCTATCGCTGCTTGATTATCTACTTTCAGTTCAGTCTCTTTTGCTTGTTTTAAACCGAGATTTCAGTAATGGTCGTAACCACAAAAGTTCCTTCAATGCTTCCGAAATTGATATATATATTCTGCTTCTGACGATGAGAGAGCTGTAATTCGTTGTAGACTTGATGACCAGGCTATTGGTCCTCCGTGTAAAACAAATATATATTTAGATGTTGATTTTTTCTTTATCAAATCTCCAGCATAATTAGAATCGCAATATTCAATTATTCCATCTTCTATTTTTTATTGTAGCACAAAAAAAATTAATCGTGTTCTTGAGATATTTCATAACATGTTTAACTGTTTTCCGAATGAATGCAGTTTAGATGGATTATTCGAAAATCGAGCAAGTGTATTCACAGCATATGAAATGTCTGGCTTTGATATTAATGCTATATCAGACAGCTCACAGCTTTTTGATAAGGAAATCTCTTCTCACTGAATTCTTCTTTATTCTTCAGCTCCGATAATTTAACAGAACAATTCATTGGTGAAGTTGTCGTTTTACTGTTTTCCATTCCAAAACGACACAGCATCCGAGAAATATATCCTTGTTGATCAATGTAGAGTGTCTTCATTTTTCGATCACGTTTTATTTCTATGTCGACATAACATGATGGTTCATGAAATGTAATTTTAAATTTTCTTTTTAATGAGGAAATAAAATCCTTTAATAATTTTTTATTTTTGCATGCTATGAGTCCATCATCAACATACTTTGCGGTATTATATGATGCGCGTGTGCTTGTTCGGTAATTAATGTTTTGCCAATATCGCGAATCGGAAGAGGATATTTTAGACGGAATAATAATTTGATGTTGTACAGTATATTGTATTTTACTGCGTTTATTCGAGTCACACAAAGAATATAAACTCTTTACTCTCCACCGAGGAAAACCGTGTATCGCGAACGCGAGTCAAATTCTATCTGCCTCTTTGAGGCCGCGCATTGTCTCGTTTCTCTCGATCATTCCACGACCTTATTTTTATTTTTAGGTGATTAGACTATATTATTCTCAGGTACTTTCGCTTTTTATTATGTACAAAAATTGACATTTATTTTCGTTATATTAGACGCTTATTGTTTATTTATTATTTTGTGTCACCGGTCGCGATATCCTTAACACTCGTCGCTTGTAATATATTTTAATTTTGTATGAATTTTACTTTATATATATTTTCATTTCGTAATATTTTATATGCTTGTGGCATTTATCGCCACAGTACCCCCCTTCTAGTGGTTTTCTAATTTTCGACCTCGTGTTATTGCACAATTATTTTATTACCGCCTATTCGTCGATTCGAGTCGTCATTAGTCACCGCGTCAATGTATAATCTCGCGTGGAGAGATAAAAAAAAAATTAAAATTAATAATAATATAAATTAAAAAATTTTGTCCGACACGCCGCGTTACATTGTATATCGATCCGGGAATTGGACCCTTCGACCGCTTCTTGTTCATGTGTCTCGTCCTTCACTCGCTGGCTGCGCCTCATTTGGCTGCTCCGGGTCCAGTCTCGTCTCTCTGTCTCCAGGAGTCCTTGCCGTCGGCGACGCTTCGTCATTCTGTTTCTTTGTAATCAAATATGCTGGTTTTAAACGATCGATGGATATCGTTTGCTCTTTCCCGTGCATACGCACGACAAAGGTTTTCTCTCCTCGTCGAACCACCGTGTAGGACCCATCGTACGGCATTTGCAATTGTGTTTTCAGCCCGTCGTGCTGAACAAACACACTCTCCGTGGTTCCCAGCTGCTTAAATACAAACGGGCGTCGTTCTCCGTGCTGCGTGATTTCGACCGGCCGGACCTCCTCGAAATGACGTCGCAACTCCTTGACGAAATTGCTGGCGTCTCTCTCCTCGCCGGACTGCTTATTTAAGAATTGTCCTGGCAGTCTGAGCGCCTCTCCATACACCAGCTCGGCCGTCGTCGCCTGCAGATCGTCCTTCCACGCCGCTCTTATGCCCATCAGAACTGTCGGCAGCACATCTGTCCACCGGTCCTTCTAATGGCACTTGATCTATGCTTTTAATTGGCGGTGCCATCGTTCTACCATGCCGTTGGCCTGGGGGTGATAGGCAGTCGTCCTCAGGTGGTTAGATCCTAGCAATCCGCTCAACTCCTTGAAGAGGTGCGCCTCGAATTGCCGTCCCTGGTTGGTTGTTATCCTCAACGGCACGCCGAATCTGCTTATCCAGCCGTGGTAGAACGTCCTCGCAACTGTTTCTGCCTCCTGGTTCTCCATGGAAAACGCCTCCGGCCAGCGCGTGAATCGGTCGATGCAGGTCAAACAATATTTGTTTCCGTCCGATATCAGCATATTAATAATATCCACGTGCACATGCTCAAACCTTTGACTCGGTTACTCAAAAATGCCTCTCGGTGATTTTACGTGGCGTGTAATCTTTGCTCGCTGGCACTCGATGCATGCGCGTGCCCATGTACTGCAATCATTTTTTATTGACGGTCAGACGTAACGCTGTGTCACTATCTTCACCGTCGCTCGTATCCCCGGGTGTGCCAGTCCATGTAGTATGTTGAATGCGGCCCTTCGAAAAGGCCTTGTCAAAAATGGTCTCAGAATCTTTGTCGTCGTATCGCACCATATCGTAGTGCCTGCGCCTGGAATTTCTATTTTTTTTAATTTGAGTCCGCTCGTGCCCTCGATGTATTCGTTGTACTCCGCATCGTCCTCCTGCGATCTCGCGAGTGCCTCGTAATCGAGCGGTGTTTTTACTTCCTCGATGCGCGATAGCGTGTCCGCCACTACGTTCTCTTCTCCTCTCATGTGCCGTACGTCCGTCGTGAATTGCCCGACAAAATCCAGATGCCGAAATTGTCGCGGCGTGCATTTTTTAGGCTTTCTTTGAAATGCATACGTGAGAGGTTTGTGGTCCGTATAAATTGCGAAGGTCCGTGCTTTGACCATGTGGCGGAAGTATTTGATTGCTAAATAAATCGCCAAAAGCTCCCGATCAAATGCGCTGTATTTAGCTTCCGTCGGGCTTAATTTTTTCGAGAAGAAGCCCAGTGGTTCTCACTCTTCTTCCGCTCGCTGCTGCAGTACGGCTCCCACGCTGCTGTCTGATGCGTCGGTGAATAGGGCAAGCTCCGCGTTCACTTTCGGGTGCGATATCAGAATAGCTCGCACCAAACTACTTTTTGCGTCCTTGAACGCCTGTTTCGCTGCCAGCGTCCACTTAACGAGCGCCTTCCCTCTGATATTGCCATGAAGCAACTTGTTTAATGGCGCCTGAATTTCCGCGGCTCTTGGCAGACATCTCCTGTAGAAATTGATCATGCCAAGATACCGCCTCAATTCCTTCGCTGTCTTCGGCTCCTCGAACTTCTCGATCGCCCGTACGCGCGCCGGCAATGGTCGCGTGCCGTGTCCGCTCACTTTGTATCCGAGGAATTTCACTTCCGTTTGTCCGAACACGCACTTTCCCGGGTTAATCACAACGCCATATGTTTGTAATCGCTCGAACAATATTTTAAGATGTTCACTATGCTCTTTGGCTGTCGTTGACGCGATCAGAATGTCGTCAATGTACGCGTAACAAAAGTCGAGTCCGCGCAAGACCTCGTCAATAAACCGTTGGAAAGTCTGCGCCGCGTTTCTCAATTCAAACGACATATACGGAAACTCGAACATGCCGAACGGCGTAGTGATTGCGGTCTTCGGAATATCACTCTCCGCCACCGGTATCTGGTGGTATGCGCGCACTAGGTCAATCGTCGAGAACACCCGTTTGTCTCTTAGTTCCGCATCGAAGTTACGAATAGACGGCGCGAATTCTGGCCTTGATCACCGGCCGTCATCAGTGACAGGCCATCACGTTTCCCTGCGGCTGTCCGGCACACGGGGGCTCACATCTTCGTGCGTCCGGTCCGAATCTCCAATGGAAATAACAGAGATTGTTCGACGCATGACCCCGGACGCGAGAGCGCGATCGCGAACGCTCCCGCCTGCGACGACTACCGCCGTCGCTCCGGCGAGGTTCTCGCTCACCCAATACCTCGATGCATTTCCACAAGCCGGTCATTTGTTCCGCGAACTTTTGCTGCATGGCCATCCGCATCTGCGTCATCTGCACGTTGATCCTGGCTTCTAATGCAGCTATTCCGTTTGCTTCGGCACCCGCGAATGCCGTCGGCCGAGCCGCTTCCGCGACGTGCACCGCGGGTGCTCTCGTTGCTTCCACGATCGCGTCCGCCATATCCGCGAGCGTCTCCAGCGAATCTCCCACACGCGTTACAAGATGCGGCTGCAAGTACACGGGTAGTCGGCTCAACCATATGGTTCGCAGGACCTCGTCCCCGACGACATTACCGGCGAGACCTCGAAGGTGCCGCAAAAATTGTGTCGGTTTGCGGTCGCCTATTTCCTCGTGCTCCAGGAGCCGACGCGTCTTGTGCTCCTGCGACAAGCTTAATCTTTTGATCAGCTCGCATCTTAAAGTTTCGTACGCTCGTTCCGCTGGCGGATTCATAATTATGTCGCGTACCTCCATCGCGTGTCGCGGACCGATCGCCGTAAGTACGTAACCGAATTTGGTCGCGTCCGTCGTAATTCCAGCGGCCCGGAAGCTCCGATCTATTATCTTAAACCATAGTTCCGGATCCCCAGAAGTAAATTCCGGCATTCTCATGCCTACGCGATTTACCTCGGCGCCCGCCATTAACAGGCAAGGTCGTTCTACTCTCGATCATTCCACGACCTTATTTTTATTTTTAGGTGATTAAATATAGGTGATTAAATAATTTTAGGTGATTATATTATTCTCAGGTACTTTCGCTTTTTATTATGTACGAAAATCGACATTTACTTTCGTTATGTTAGACGCTTATTGTTTATTTATTATTTTGTGTCACCGGTCGCGAAATCCTTAACACTCGTAGCTTGTAATATATTTTAATTTCGTATGAATTTTACTTTATATATATTTTCATTTCGTAATATTTTATATGCTTGTGGCATTTATCGCCACAATACAAACATAGAATCATCCAGTCATCCGTATTAGCATCTCTTGTAAAAATGCATGGATCCGAGTCCGATTGTATTAAATTATCTTGGCAAACTTGATTTCGATGTAACTAGCAATTTTATTTAATTCTTTCACGACGTTTCAACCATTTGGTTGTGGTCCTTATCAAGTGAAAATTCTATAACATAATATTACACAATCGTTTTTACCAATGTTGAAACATACAAGAAACTATCTAAATGTTAAGTTAATAATATAAATATAAATTTTATAAACATACCCAATAATTAAACTGAGATTAACGCAACATCACACCGGTCTTATTTAAAACTAATAGTTAAAAGTTAAAAGAGGAACACGTCCCATCGTTATGATGTTTCATCAACGACTAACTTTGAAACGCGACACTAAACAATCTTTATTATTTTGTCGTAAACATTTGTCAAATTCTCAGTGTCTTTCTGTAGATTAACCGTATTATCATGCTTCTTTATGAAGAACATTTCAGCAATCTCTCTCTTTCTTACATGTTTCTCATTATGTAAAATGGTCGGTGATTTCCAATCAAAGTTATGTCCAAAATCACATCTGTGTTTACTCAAAACCGAATGATTAGACTCATGTAATTTAATATTGTTGGCATGTTCCTTCACTCTAGTGCATAAATGTCTCTTAGTTTGTCCAATGTATGAGGCATTACAATTTTCACAATTGATTTTGTATACTACATTCGTTTTTATATCATTAGTTATCAAATTTTTACCTCGTTTTATCAATCTATTCAATTTTTTTGGCAAACTATAAACGACATTTAAGTTAGCATTTTTAAGTGACCTTTTAATACTGTCGCTGACGTCTTTAACATATGGAAGTGGAAATACATAATTCTTATCTTGAGCCGAATTCACATTATCGTTATTATCCAAATCATTACTCAAATTGTCGTTATTATCCGCATTGTGACGGTTAACATTCCTATTGTTATTTAGTACATTAATTCTTTTATTTACATATTTATTAATAATACGATCCGGAAAGCAATTATAAATTAAAATGTTCTTTACAATCTCAATATTCGTATTATGAAATTGTTCGTTTGACAGTAAAATTGCATGGTCTACTAAATTGTAAATCGTATTAATTTTATATTTAATAGGATGACTTGAAAGAAAATTGATGTATCTACCAGAACATGTAGGTTTCCTAAACCAATTAGTTGTCAATTAATTTCCATTGCGGATAACTGTAGAATTTAAAAAATTAATATTATTATATTTATGTTGTATTAAATTATGTTCCATTACAAATTTTTTGAAATGAATATTCCAATTTCTTGATGCCTGTTTGAGTCCGTAAAGATCTTTTGCAGATGACAAATATGATCAGTTCCATCCTCATATCCTCAGGCTATTGCATGTAAATATCTTCATGAAGTGGACCATTATGAAAAGCTGTCTTTATATTAAATTGAATTATTTCCATATCATACTTTGCAACTATTGACAAAACAGTTTTTACAGATTCATAACGAACTACAAGTGAAAAAGTTTCAAAATAGTATATTCCTCTAGTTTGACTAAAACCTTATGCAACTAATCTTGCTTTATAACGTTCAATTGTTCCATTAGTTTTTAATTTTGTTTTAAAAACCCACTTATATGTAACTGCAGATCGATCTTTCGGCAATTCTTCTAACTTCCATGTTTTATTCTTTATTAATGACATTTCTTCATCCATTGCCTTTTTCCAAAGCTCAACATCTTCTCTGGAAATTGCATCTACATAAGAGATTGGATCTATTGATGTCTTCATTGCGGCAATAATGCTGTTTCATTTGATCTGTTTCTTAATTGTCTGTCTGTTGGAGGAGCTAATTTTTTAAAATTCTTTGAACCAAACGGTGGTCCTTTTTTTTCTTTAGGTGAAAATTCTTCAATTGAGTCATCTAATGCCTGCACAAAAACATCATCATTACTTGAGTTTACTTCAGCTTTATCATTACCTGAAAATGATGGTTCAACAAGTGATTCAACAGGTTCAACAGATTCAACAGATTCTTCAAGATCCTCCTTTTGCTCATAATTCTCTTCTTGTTCGTCGAATGGTGTAGGAAATAACACTTGATTGTTTACATCCATCGTGTCTTGTATTATAACATTAGAAACTCTTTCTACAACCTTCTTTATAGGATCAAAAACTCGAAAAATTTTATCTGTCAATTGATCATATCCAGCAAAAATTGTCTTCTTAGCTTTAGGATCCATCTTCTGCCTAAATAAACTAGGAATATGTACAAAAGCCTTTGCACCGAAAACTCGAAGATGTTTAATATTAGGCTTCTTCCATACCATTCATTATATGAAGTTGTCACTCATAAGTCCTTGATTTGGCACTTTATTTCGAAGATACGCTGCCGTTCCAACAGCTTCTGTCCAAAGTAAATGACGATCCGTTCTTGATAAATCCGTGTTAAATAATAACGATTGAGCAGTATCACATAAAGTCCGATTTTCTCGTTCTGCTATTCTGTTACATTGCTTAACATTGGGCGGTGATAATTCATGAATAATGCTCATAGATTTAAGAACTTCTTTCGCTTTTTCATTTACATATTCAATTCCATTATTCGTTCTTAAAGAAATTGCTTTTCTTCCTGTTTCTTTTTCTGCGTCAATTAAAAACTGCTTCAAAATATCCGATACTTCTTCTTTCGTTCTCATGAAAAATACTCTGCGATAACTAGATGCTTCATCTTTTATCGTAAAAAATATTTGCATTTATTCCATAACATTATCCCAATATGACAAACATCTGAATGAAGACGCTGATCTGGCAAACAATCTCATTTTCCTCGAATAGGATGCACATTAATTGTTTGTTTTCCAAAGAGACATGAATTGCAATTATTTCTTTCTGTAAAAATTACTTCAAGTCCTTCTGTAAAATTATTTTTCGACATTGCTCGTATTACTTTATCACTTACGTGACCAAGACGTTGGTGCCATAATTCAATCGATTAAGCTACCTTTGCAGAGATCGATGGTGGTTTGATTTGCATGAAAGGAACATACTGATTACCAATCCTTTTTGCACCTAACACAGTTTTTTGTCCAATCATTAAACGCATGATCCCATTTTCATGATAAAAGTCATAACTTTTGTTGTTTCTATAAACGTTGTCGAAAACAACGATTCACTACTCATATCCTTTGAATAGTATACATTTTCTCATATTCGTTTTTCCCATCGCTTGCTATTAACTGATTTCTCAATTTTAATATTATCAACGTGAGTTGCCCATAACGTTTTGCCGTTTGCAACACTCAAAACTATTGGTAAAGTAAACTTGCGCAATGATGAAAACCATTCTATATTTCTTGTCAAATGAACGCTGGCTCCGGAATCTGCAATAATACAATCATTTGCATTTATTTTAAAAACAAATGATGCCGACAAATTACTTTCATTCTTCTGATCTTTTGACGTTTTCTTTTCTTCAGAAGTTTCAGGTTTTTCCAATTTTTCCGATTTTGACCAACAGTCTCGCTGCATGTGTCCTATTTTATCACATTTGTGACACTTACCTTGAAACTTCTTGTTAAATGTTTTCTTTTGATTATTTGTTTGATTATTCATTGACTTCGATTTTGCCTTAAAAGCTTCATGCGCTGAATCATCTGTTTGTTCCGTAATCGCTCGTTCCGTAATACTTCTTTCCGCATTTGAGAGCTTTTCCAAGAAAGATTTCAGCGAAACATTTTCTAATAACAGTGACCAACTCGTGACAAACTTATCAAAATCTTTAGGTAAACATCCTAAAATTTTTGCCATTAGAAGTTTTTCATTAAAATTTCTACCGAAATCTTCTGATTCTAAAGCTTCAATTCTACGAGTAATAACTTTAAGTCCCGCTACAAATGTACCAACAGTACTATCCGGCTTCCATGAATAAATAAAGAACTCTCGTAATAGTTCTAATAAGACGTTTAATGTTTTTGGTTCATAAACAATCTTAATTCTTTTTATGATATCTGCCGATGATTCACAATCACATACCTGATCAAACGTCGTATCATCTAAAGTTGACCGAATAATTGAGCGAGCTTTGCTGTCTTTTACTTTCCAGTCTTCTATTGTATATCTTCATTATTTACGATAACACAAGAGTAATTACTCTTTCACTTTACAACGATGTTATCGTAAATAATAAGGAAAAATCTGCTTCTTCCGGCTTGACAGTAATATCGCCAGCGACTCCCCAAATTCGATGACTTTCGAGAGCGTCTCGAATTTCAATCTTCCAGGAACTATACGTTGCCTTTGAAAGCTTTGTGACTCGAATTTCTCTAATAAAATTTTTGTTAGCCATAGTTCTTCAGAAACGTTATTAGTGAACCGGTTTCATTTAATAACTCTCAATCTTGCAATTATATTTCTGCAAAATATCTCATTATAACCTTAGAACATATGTGTGTCAATTATACAAGCACTTTAAGTCTCATAATCTGTTGAGCAGTTTTAATATAACCACACAAATAGTAAAATACTATATACGTTCAATATAGTGAGAATATACAAATGTAAATAAAACTATATTAATGTATTCAGAACAACGATTTACAGAAGACACAAAAAACATGGCAAGAAAGGAACAAAAAAAGACAACTAGATAAAACAGTAGCATAAATGTTTTATCGAATGTCCTGAAATAGCGCTATCTTTGATATAACGTCTAGAACACATTCTTCTAACATCATTAGCTAAACAATATTACAATAGATTAATAATCTTATGAGCTCACCGTTCAGATAGATCCTTTCTTTGGACTCGCGACAACAAAATTACGCTAAGACAATTAATTATTTGCAAGGACTGTCGACGCGGAAGAGAGAGTATTCGTAAACGCGAAAAAGTGGATAGGCCGTGGTCACAGTATAACCAGTAGCGGCACTCCGTGTCAGTCCCTTTGATGTTAGTGTCCGCGATCACGTAATATGTCGCCATAATCTTAATAGTAATAGCGCGCTAATATTTAAATGATGAAAAAGCTGAAAACAACTATAAAAAATATTTTCATGTTATTCAAGAGAGAGTGACTGCAATGATTCTGATGCATTGATATTTTCTGAAATATTGCAAATTTGCACATGTAATAATTAAGTAACGCAAGTAATTATACAAAAATGAATGAACAATAAAATTATTGAATAATAATATAAAATATAAAAATATAAAATGTGTTAATAAACCGACCACAACTGGCAATGTTATTCTTTAGTTATTTATTCAAAATTCAGACAACGTTTCGACCTTAGTTCAGGTCCTTATCAAGTCTACAATCAAAAAGTAATAATTATAAATGTTGATAAATTATTAATAAAAAGCACATTTTTAAAAAATGATAAATAGCGTAAACCAATGTATATAAATTAATTAAATAAAAATCATATGTATAATTGTAGACTTGATAAGGACCTGAACTAAGGTCGAAACGTTGTCTGAATTTTGAATAAATAACTAAAGAATAACATTGCCAGTTGTGGTCGGTCTATTAACACATTTTATATTTTTATTTTTATTTCACTGGCGACTCATAAATTACTCGTAATATAAAATATATATTGTATTATATAATTTATGTGTATAAATATATATGTGTGTATGTGTAAGTGTATATTGTATTATATTATGTATTATAGAATATTATTTGTTTTTATAATAATAATAAACATAAGTAACATTTATCATTTTTATTTTATTTATAAGCAAATTAATATTTATTTTGATTTTTATTGACAATTGAAATATGTATAATATATCAAATTATGATATAAATTCTCGACTAATTCTTGACTTGATTCAAATTTTGTTCAGTTTATCAAAAATAAATAAAAAATTTTATAATATATACAATTGATAATAAAGAAATATGTAAAATTGTTTACACATGCAGACTATAATTTACAATTTAATATGATAATCATTGCACACATAAAACCATCAACAATTACACGTTGCATTTTGAAAACTGCAAAACTAAAAATTATAAATTAAGAGTTTAACAAGGCTCTGTAATATAAATATAAATTTAAAGTGTAAGACAGGCAATAAGAGCCAAATCGCGGATGACAGTGCGTTATTCCAACGAAACTAAAATTTTTTTGTTAGAATTAAATATCTGTGCACAAGGCACCAAATTATACTTGGTCACGGCCAAGATTTAAAATTGGAATAATCTCTACAAGAGATTTAATTTCATGCATCCTCTTTTCCCCCCTAAGGAAATAAATGCGAGAGAAAAATATAGATTCGAAAGTCGCTGAATCGGGAATCGAACCCGAGACGTTTTGCTTGCCGAGCGACTGCTCTTCTAACTGAGCTATTCAGATCCATTCGATTCTATACTTTTCTCTGCTAAATATATAATAATGTTAGTAAACAAACGCCTTTAAGCCAGCGTATATAAATTAAGAGTTTAACAAGGCTCTGTAAGGCTTCTTGTTAAACTCTTAATTTATATACGCTGGCTTAAGTATCGAATGGATCTGAATAGCTCAGTTAGAAGAGCAGTCGTCCGGCAAAAAGCAAAAGGTCTCGGGTTCGATTCCTGATTCAGCGACTTTTGAATCTATATTTTTCTCTCGCATTTATTTCCTTAGGGGGGAAGAGGAGATGTATAAAATTAAATCTCTTAGAAATTATTCCAATTTTAAGTCTTGGCCGTGACCAAGTAAAATTTGGTGCCTTGTTAATAATTTTGATTTGAATATATGTTTTTTAAGGTTGATTAGATCATTACAGTCAACACTGGATATATTCAACACAGTATTTATTTTTGATTATTGCGATATTTTATGATTACAGTACTACTCCAATTTCTTTTTATACACGCACACTATGCCATCTTTTCTTTTCTTACTTCCTTTCTCTCCCCCCTACACTCTCCTTGCGTTCTCCGCGCACGCGCTCGCTCACACGCGCCGTGCACGCGTCTTACACTTTAAAATATAAAAATTATAAACATAAACATAACCACGTTATTGCAGCCACTTACGCCATATTGTCGATAGTAATGCAACGCATGCGCTGTAGCATTTCTCCGACGCTATTTCCACCAAGTGACGCTACTAGTTATTAGTATACTGTGGTGACAGGCAACAAACAACCAAGGACAAAAGTTAGATAGAAAGGCAGCAACAGTGAAAACGAAAAAAAAGGCACGGAGTATAGAATAGACAGAGGGGAAACAGACAAGGGAAAGTAAGTAAGTAGGAGTAATATATAAAAAGGAAACTAGAAAGGAAAAGGAGGGAGGACAGATAGGATGGCAGAGGAAAAGAAAATAGGATGGAAGATAAGAAAAGAACGAATGAAAAGGGAAAGAAGAAGTAGTACGGGAAGTATAGATGAGTTTTTAAAAAGGAAAAGAGAGGTAGTGGAAAAAGCAGAAGAGGGATATGGGAGGGAGAGAAACTACCAGAGGGAGAAGGGAAAAAGAAACAGATAATCAGAGAAGAAACAAAGGCACAGATAGAGACGCAAGGAGACACAGGAGAAAAGAAGGGAAGAAAGGAGAGATGGTGGAGGGAGATAAAGGAAGAGTGGAGAAAAGAAATGAAAGAAGGATCCAGGGAAATGAAAGTAATAATGAAGAAAGAGTGGAAGAAGAATATAAGAGAAATAAAAGGGGAGATGGAGAAATTGGTAGACAGAAGGATAGATGAAAGAGAGGAAAAATGGAGAACAGAAAGAATGGAATTAGAGGAAAAACAAAGCAATTAGAGGAAGAACTGAAAGGAAAAAGAAAAGAGAAGGAAAAGGAGAAAAAGAAGAGGATCGAGGAATAAAAGGAGGAGAAAGGGAGATTAGAGTAAAAAAGATGGAAAAATGGATAGAGAAAAAGGAAAGAGAAGAGAGGAGGAAGAACATACTGGTGAGAGAAACGAAAAGAGAAGAAAAAGATCTAGAGAAGAAAATGGAAGAGATGATAAAAAAGTTAAGTATAAAAGAGGACATAGAAGAAAAAAAATTTATAGGAAGGAGGAATAGAGAAGAAAAGAAAATGGTGATAATAAAATTAAAAAGCGTAAGAAAAAAGATGGAAGATGTAACGATGCATCCCCTCCATCGTTCCTGACTGCATGTCAGAAGGCTGCGCCCGGCCGAGCAATGCAGCGGGCGCATACGCGCCACCCTAATCTCTCACATAATAATCGCTGAACCGACTTGTAATTCGTACACGGCACCGGGTATCCGTATACGACACGCAGTATAGACAGGCGTATACATGTACATACTATGTGCACGGCACATACTGTAGATACGCGTAATATCGACACGCAATATAGCTACGCGTATACATATACATACGGCACGTATTATAGATACGCGTACACGAACAGCCGAAGTCGCCCGACGATTGACGGAGACAACCGAATAACGCCGGCGGCAAAAATCCCGTTACATCTCCCACATTATAATAAATTAATTTCGAGTCGCCAAATAATCTGCCGCAAAGTCGAGGTATAAATAGAGTCGGAAAACCGATCAAGAGGATTCCAATTCCTGACTCCGACCGATCCTGATCAGCGGAACGAAATATAAGAAAATCTGAGGTCGAACATACTCGGTCTCCTTCGGGGCCGACTATCTCTCTCTCCCTCTTCCTCTCTGCCTTCCGATCCACGTTGCACCGACTTCTCGGGGAAAGCTGATGTCCCTTGTGCTGCTGAGTTGCAGCAGGTCGGTGCATCCCCCTGCCCGCAGGATTACGGTGGCACGTGTCCTGCACGCAATTTGAGATAAAACTTTCTCGCGCGTGCTCTCTCGTACGCGCCGCCCACCCGCTCTCGCCGCGAGATCGTGGGGATTCACCGTCGCGTGAAACGCGCCCCGTACGCGTTCCGCCCCCCGAAACTTCTTATATTCACAAAGCTCCGTTACCCCCGAAAGTGGCCCCGCGGCCATTTGTTCCAAGCCTCACCTGCGCCGAAATACCTATCCGCCTTGACACCTGTCAAAAATAGATTCCGGCCGTCGGAAAAAATGCGCCTACCCGTCAATTTACCCGTGTGTCGCTTATATTATTTTGTATTCTATCTTGTATACTCCGTTTTATTATATATCTTATATATATTATACACGTGCCGCTTATATTATGTTGTATTATATCGCGTATACTCCGTTTTCATTATATTATATCGCTTATATTATTTTGCATTGTATCGCATATGTTTCTTGTATTATATCTTTCGTGATTTGTTATAATTATCCGCGTTCTGATTACCCGCGTGCCGCTTATATTACTTTGTATTATTATATCGTATGTTTCGTTTGTATTATATCTTTTATGTAATTGTCCGCATTCTGATTATCCGCGGGCCGCTTATATTACTTTGCATTATATCTCGTATATAATTTTTGTAATAAATTTATTTTATTTTTAATATCAAAAACTGTGGAGTTCTGTTGACCCTTTCTCGAGCCCTGATCCCGACTGCGCTGTCCGACACTCGCGAAAAACGGCTGTTACAAAGTAATGAAAAAGAGGAGGAAGATAATGGAGTACGAAGTTAGGTTAGAAGACGATTTAACATGGAAAGAGAGAAAAATGAAATGGAATATGGAAGGAATAGCAGGGAGAGAAAGAGAAAAGGGTGTGGGTAAAATATGGGAAAATGGCAATAGAGGGAAAATGGTGGAGATGGGATGAGGAGAAAGAGAGTCTGATAGATGGGGAAGGAAGAATATGGAAAGAATAGGGGAAAGTACAGGAAAGGGCATAAGAGAGGCAGGAATAGAAGTAGAAAGAAGGGAGAGTAGGAGGGAAGGGGACACATGGAGTATAACGTTTTGGAATGTAGCAGGTATACGAAATAAAGATAAAGATTTTTGCGAAAGGTTAAAAAGAAAAATGGGATGTGCTAATTCTAATGGAAACATGGATAGAAACTAAGAGATGGGAAGAATTAAAGGATAGGTTACCGAGCGGATACACATGGAAAATACAGAAGGCGGGAAAAAAGAATAAAAAGGGAAGGACAATAGGTGGAATTTTACTGGGGGTGAAAAAGGATATAGAAATTATAGAGATGTATGAAGAGGAGGAGGAAAGAAAAATAACATGTAAGTTGAGAAGGTGGAAAAGGAGAAATGGAGAATAATAGGAATATATGTGAATGGGGACTTGGACAAGAAGTTAGAAGGAATAAAGGAATAGATGGAAAAAGGAGAGATAGGAGTTAAAACGATAATAGGAGGAGATTTCAATGCACGAACAGGCGAAGAAGGAGGCTAAAAGGAAGAAGAAGTAGTAGAGGAAGAGGAGGAGGAAGAAGATCCAAGGACAAGAAGATAAACAGAGAGGGAAGGAAACTAATAGGATTCCTGGAAGAAAAGGGGTGGTGCATATTTAATGGAAGTGTAGAGGAAAAAAAGAGAGAGGAGGGGAACAGGAGGAAAAAGAACTAAAATGGGAAGAAGTGTGAAAAATAATAAAGATGATGAAAGATGGAAAAGCAATGGAGAAGAACAAGATACCAAACGAGATATGGAAATATGGAGGAGAAGACCTGAGTAGGTGGGCATAGAGGGTTTATAATAAGATATGGAGGGAAAAAGGATGGCCTGAGGATTGGAAGGAGGGGATAATTATATCGATTAAAAAGAAGAGAAAGGAGGAAAAAATGGAGGATTATAGAGGGATGGCACTAATGCTCTTATTGTATAAGATATATACAACGGTTTGGGGGAGAAAATAAGGAAGAAGATAGAAGAGAAAGGGATACTCTCGAAAAGTCAAGCGGGATTCAGAAAAGGCATGGGGACTATGAATCAGATATATGCGCTAAATTACCTGATAAACAGACAGTTAGGGAAGAAAGGGGGGAAACTGACTACAGTATTTATAGATCTCAGGGCAGCGTTTGACTCAGTGGAAAGGAAGAAGATAATAAAGGCAATGAGAGAGAGAGGAGTAAGGGAAGGACTGGTGGAAAGAATGAAGGAGATGATGAAGGAAACAAAGAACAAAGTGAGGGTAAAGGAAAGAATAAGAACGGAGTTTTGGACAGCAAAAGGAGTGAGACAAGGATGTCCGCTGAGCCCAATGCTGTTCAACATTCTATTAGCAGATTTTTCATCATCTTTATTATTTTTCACACTTCTTCCCATTTTAGTTCTTTTTCCTCCTGTTCCTCTTAGAAAAGGAGATGAGAAGAGGGAGCTGGGGAGGAATAAAGGTAGGAGAGGAGAAAATATATTCCTTGACGTATGCGGATGACATAGTGGTACTGGCGGAGGAGGAACAGGTTATGAGAGCAATGTTGAGTAGACTGGAAGGATATCTGGAGAAGAAAGGACTAAGTTTGAATGAAGAGAAGACGAAGGTAATGAGGTTCAGAAAGGGAGGGGAAAAGATAAAAAAATAGACTGGAGATGGAAAGGTAAGAGATTAGAAGAGGTTAAAAAAATCAAATACTTAGGATATATAATTCAGAGAAATGGAGGACAGAAGGAATAGGTGAGAGAAAGAGGGAAAAAAGCAGCACTAGTAATGAGAGAAGTATGGGGAATAGGCAAGAAAATATGGGGGAAAGATTGGGAAAGAAGGATGTGGTTGTATGATACATTAGTTTGGACGGTAATGGGATATGGAAATTTGGGGATGGAAGCAGGAAAGAAGAGGAATAGAGGGAGTACATGAAAGATATATGAAATGGATAATGGGTTTAGATAGGAGAACACCAGGATACATGGTAAGGGAGGAATTGGGAAGAAGAATGATGAGAGGGAGAGCAGGAAAGAGAGTATGAAATTTCGAGAAAAGATTGGAAGAAGGGAAAGGAGGAGAGGTAGCAAGGGAAATGTTGGGAAGAGATAAGAGAGAGATGGGAAAGAGGGAAAATAATTGGGAAATGAGAAAGGGAAAGGAAAGAGTTTCTAGAAGAGAGAGGAGTAATAGTGAGAGAAAAGGGAAGGATACCATACGAAGAATTAAAAGAGGGAGAAACGAGAAAACAGAGAGGAGAGAAGGAAAAAATAGAGGAATTAAAATATAACAAATATTATAAGGAAATAAGAGGAGAGAGGACACCGAAATATTTGAAAAAAGGATGGATAGAAAAGAGGTGGAGATTGATTATAAGATTTAGACTGGGAAATGAAATGAGGGAGGGGTGGGTACTGGGAAGGAGAAGAGAAGAGAAGAGAAGATGTAGGTTATGTGAAGGGAAGGAGAAAACATAGGAGCATGTATGGGAGAGATGCAGGGGCGGAGGAGAAGAGAAGGAAGAGAGTTGGCAGGAAAGCGAAAAGAAGAATATTAGGGAAAGAAGAAGGAGAGAAATAGTTGAGAGAACTAAAAGTAGTAAGAAAAAGAAGAGAAGAGAAGGAGGAGAGAGAAAGTAAGGGAGGAAAAGGAGGTGTGTGAAAGGGAGAGAGAGTGAGTGTGTGAAAGGAAAAGAGAGAAAGAGAAGAAAAAAAGGACAATAATTGTACAACGGAAGCGGAAGTCCAAAATAGGAAAATAGGAAATAAGACAAAAGTAGCGATAAGAGTAGTTATAAAAGTAGATATAAGTTCAAATGTAAAAATAAGATTAAGAATAATTAAGAATAGGATAATTTAAGATAAGAAAAGTAAGATAAGGGAAAGTAGCAAAATGGCAAAAAAAGCGAAAAGAGAGAAAAGAGAGAGAAGAGTGAGGAGAAGAGAGTGTAATTGGTTCAGACAGGGCAGATAGGAATGGAGGGAAGCATGAGAAAAAAAGAAAAGAGCGAGAGAGAGGTCACAGCGGCGAATAGTAGGAAAGCGAGCGTAGAAATAAGTAGAATGTAAGTAGAAATAAGAGAAGAATAATGTAAATGATATTATAACCTCATAGGGGATCAATAAAGACATCTTACATATATCAGGAGACGCGGTAGTGTCTCCGGCCATGTTCAAACCCTAAAAGACCTTAAAAGACACTACAAGTCTCCTTATCCTGCACCATCAAAGTCCATTTTTTGGGGGTGTAGAACTACTAAAATATAAAAAATTTTGAATTGCACGTAACATAACCTGAAAGGCGGCATCGCCACGAGTAATTTGAGCCAAGAAAAAATAAAATCGGTCAAGCCGTTCCGGAGATACAAGCGGTCAAAAAGTGACGTTTTTCATGAAAAATTAAGAAACGTCGTCTTCTTCTTCTTCTTCTTCTTCTTCTTCTTCTTCTTCTTCTTCTCTGTCCGCGTCCGCTGACGTCATCAGGATTATATATATATATAAATCTCTTCTCACCTTTCACTCACACCTCCCTCAACTTCCACCCACCCCTTTCCCTCCCACATCCCGCCCCCACCCCCACCCCCACTCCCACCCCTCTTTCGCCCTAACTCACCCTCTTTCGTCCTATTTTTTCAGTCTTTTTGTTCTCTCTCACCCTCTGTTGTCCTCTTTCACCCTCTTTCACCCTCTTTCGTCCTCTTTCACCATCTTTCGCCTCTTTCACCCTCTTTCGTCCTCTTTCGTCCTCTTTCGTCCTTTTTCACCATCTGTCGCCTCTTTCACCCTCTTTCGTCCTCTCTCACCCTCTTTCATTCTCTCTCACTCTTTCACTCTCTTTCGCCCTCTTTCACCCTCTTTCGTCCTCTCACCCTCTTTCGTCCTCTTTCACCCTCTTTCGTCCTCTCTCACCCTCTTTCGTCCTCTTTCACCCTCTTTCGTCTTTTTTCACCATCTTTCGCCTCTTTCACCCTCTTTCGTCCTCTCTCACCCTCTTTCATTCTCTCTCACTCTTTCATCCTCTTTCACTCTCTTTCGTCCTCTTTCACCCTCTTTCGCCCTCTTTCACCCTCTTTCGTCCTCTTTCGTCCTCTCACCCTCTTTCACCCTCTTTCGTCCTCTCTCACCCTCTTTCGTCCTCTTTCACCCTATTTCGCCCTCTTTCACCCTCTTTCGTCCTCTTTCGTCCTCTTTCACCCTCTTTCGTCCTCTCTCACCCTTTTTCGACCTCTTTCACACCCTTTTTCGTCCTCTTTCACTCTCCTTTGTCTTCTCTCACTCTCTTTCATTTTTTTTCACCCTATTTCATTCTCTTTCACCCTCTTTCGTCCTCTTTCACTCTCCTTCGTCCTCTCTCACCCTCTTTCATTCTGTCTCACCCTCTTTCATTCTGTCTAACCCTCTTTCATTCCCTCTCACCCTCTTTCGCCCTCTTTCACCCTCTTTCGTCCTCTTTCACCCTCTTTCGTCCTCTCTCACCCTTTTTCGACCTCTTTCACCCTCTTTCGTCCTCTTTCACTCTCCTTTGTCTTCTCTCACTCTCTTTCATTTTTTTTCACCCTATTTCATTTTCTTTCACCCTCTTTCGTCCTCTTTCACTCTCCTTCGTCCTCTCACCCTCTTTTATTCTCTTTCACCCTCTTTCGTCCTCTCTCACTCTCTCTCACCTCTTTCACCCTCGTACGTCCTTTCTCACCCTCTTTCGTCCTCTTTCACCCTTTTTCGTCCTCTTTCACCCTCTTTCGCCCTCTTTCGTCCTCTTTCACCCTCTTTCGTCCTCTCTCACCCTTTTTCATTCCCTCTCATCCTCTTTCACTCTGTTTCGTCGTCTTTCACCCTCTTTCATTCCCTCTCACCCTCTTTCGTCCTCTTTCACTTTCTTTCGTCCTCTCTAACCCTCTTTCATTCTTTCTCCCCCCTTTTAATTGCAATGAGTTTAAAAGTAACAATTTAATTTTAATATCATTAGAATATTATTTAGCAGCGCGCCCAGTTTTTTTAACTAAAATTTTATTATTTCTTTTTATTTTATATTAATTTTAAATTTGCATAAGTTTTTAAATTTTAATTTTTGACTTGGCATCTTGCATTTTAGAGCAGATAAATTTTCCAATTTTTGCTGTATCAAATAATTTTACTTTTTTTTTTAACTTTATCGGTGTGTACACACAAAACATTTCTTTGAGTAACATAATTTTATATTATTTAATTTTCTTTCTAAAATATTTATAGCTGATTTCATAAAAATTTTAGATCAGCTTTGACATAGCTTATACATCTTTTTTCGGACAATGATTTATAAATCGCTTTTTTTATTTACTCTTATTAAAAGTACATTTATTTTAGTAGTAATAAGAAACTACAAATTAAGTAGAATATAAAAGTGGCCTCCTCTGATATTATTAATGCAGAATAATCATGTTTCTCTTGTTACATAACATGTCAAAATATCAAAATTGATAATTTATATATGCCTCCTTAAATGTGTAATAGAGCATATTATAACTTCTACATACATTTCTAAATATAAGAATTAATATTTCAATGAGAAAAACTGCTGGTCAAAAATAAACTCTTCAAGTTTTTTTGCTTTACTCTAAATATAAGAATTAATATTTCAATGAGAAAAACTGCTGGTCAAAAATAAACTCTTCAAGTTTTTTTGCATTACTTACAATAAATTGATATACATCTCGTTCAAAGTCAACATTTGGTAAATCTGACATCATGTGAACTATCATCACTTTGAAGACTTTAAATATTCTGATGTATTCGTATATTATGTGATATATTTTTTATATTATATATAATTACATATATGCAGTATTGCATATCACATGTTTAGTATATCATAAACATATTCTTTTATAAATATATATTTATATAATGATATTTGCAACTTCTTGATATTTATTAAATACTTTTATTATGTTACGTTATCATTTTATTTATACTATTTTTTCATAATAATTTTCTGCAACGCTACCATTGTACTACATCTTTCATAAGTATATAAATAATTATTATTGGTAAAGATCGCTTCCTTATTTTACATCAATAATTATGCAGGTACTTATAAAAAAAGGAATAGTAGGATGGTAGTGTAGCAAGAAAGTAATTATTTTTATAAAAGAAATAGTTTAAAATGATAACGTATCAATATTTATTTTATACCCCGCACGTCAATATTTATTATTTTTTTTACATAACCCCGCACGCTGCCAATATCGCGGAGCACTACTAACGCCGTCTGTTGTAAAACGTGCGAGATGGACAAAATTACCACTACATGCATCTTGCATGTGTTGTGTACGTGTGATATATGTGTGCGCATGTGTTGTATACGTGTGAATACGTGTATCGATTAAATCTAGTATAAACTCGATTGCTTTTGCCGTTATTGAGGATTCAAAATATTATAAAGACTCAAATGTCCGACTCGCGTTAAGATATACGGTGTCTCGGCTATGCCCTTACCTGGTCGCGTTACACTACCGTGTCTCTTGATAGGGTTTTTATTTAAATAAAATGAAGAATGTATATATATGTATATTTATTTATGTATATATAATGTATGTATATGCTATTAGGCGTTTCGCCGTCCCCGTCCTCGTCCGCCTTCTCGTCCGCCCCTCCTCGGCCTGTTGCCCCAATAATAATTCGGCGAGAACAGTTTCATGAGGAAGCGCATAAAGCGCTCCTCTTGGACGCGAACTCCGGCGCGTCTTCCTCTGTAAACTGTAATTAAAAAAGAAATTATTTTTAGTAATTAGATAATATGGTATATTTAGGTATATCTAGGTATGGTATAAAATAATAAATGTATAATATGTTCTACTACCATGTACTCCTACTCTCAGGTTCATCTTTCTCTCCACTCTATCCCTATTTTCTTCCTTCGCCTCTCTTTCCTCCCTCTTCTCCCTTTCTTCTCCCTCCTTTCTTTCCTTCCTCCTTCCTTCTTTCTTCCCCTCCTCCCCTCTTTCTCTCTCGCGCCCTCGCGTCTTCCTTCTTCCTCCCTTTTCCTCTCTTCTCTCTTCCTCCTTCTTCTCCTCTTTCCGCCCTCTTTCTTCCTTCTTCCTTCTTTCTCTCTCTCCCTCTCTCTCCTCTTTCTTTTTTCCTCCCTCTCTCCTTTCCCTGTTTCTTCCCTTTCCTCCCCCTTTCCCTTCTCTCTTGCTTCCCCCCTCCCTGCGTTCGCTCCCTCTGCCCCCTTCGTTCCTGCGCTCGTCCCTGTCCTCTTTCTTTTTTCCTCCCTCTCTCCTTTCCCTGTTTCTTCCCTTTCCTCCTTCCTTGCTCCTTCTCCTTCTGCTACTCTCATTATTCTTTGTGCCATGATCTCAACATGAGAAAATATAATTCTATATTAACACAAATGTTACCGTCAATTTCATCAACTTTAAACTTTCCTGACTGAAATTTGAATGCGAGATAGATAGAGAATCGTACACCGCGTAACGGTTAAAGAAGAAATTAGCAATTATTGCATAACTGTGACGTATCGTTTATGTCAATAACGTAATCTATAATTGTTATATAAAATTGTTATGTAATTTTGGCGTTACTTTATTATATATGTATTTATGTATTATGGTTAATGTAAATGTGTATACTCTAAAAGTTTCGTAAATACTACGTATAATAATACAATTTTAAAACAAGACCATTTATATAAATATTTATATACAACGTATTCTAATTATGTTATTCAATATTTTTCAATATTTCTCTTTAATAATTTATTTATAATAAATAAACACAATTTGAATGTAATATGTAAAAACATTGTGAAATGGTTACCTAGTTGATTGCAGAAATGTTCTCCAGAAGGAAACTGTATGGTTACACTTCGTTGTATTACCAAACTTCCTGCAATATTTATTGATTAATAATTTTGAATTATAATATATATTGTATATATGTACAACACATTTTATTATAACATATTATACATTTATTATTTTAGAACAAATGAAAAAAAATTCGAGAAGTATATATTAACATTAAATATAATTAAATTAAATATAATAAAATGTATAATGAATTGAAAATGTTCTGAATAAAAATATGGTTTAAAAAACGTAAATTATTTATTATTTATATTGTAACTATTACGTACAATAACTTTGCTAGAACCAAGGAAAAGATATATATTATTTAAATTCAGTCATATTAATATCATCAATCAAACATCTTCTATTAAAATTTAAATTGTATTAATCGTTACACATTGTTAATTAATGGAAATAGAGAAATTATATCGATTTTCTTAAGTCAATCATTAATGGAAGAGATTCGCATTAAATTTGCTATATTTAATCGTCAATTAAATATTTTTTAATTGTTTCTGCTCAAATCAATTGTCAACTGAATTGTCTTCGATTGAATCTGTTTTTTTCAATCGTCAATTAAAAAACTTCTAATTAAAATTAACTCATATTAATCGTTAATTAAAAAACTTTTAATTAAATTAGCTTGTATTAATTGTTAATCGATCGTTCTCCGATTAATTTCGTTTATATCAATTGTCAATTAAATAATCTTTAATTGATTTCGATCATATTAATTGTTAATTAAACGATCTTCGATTAATCTAGCTTATATCAATTTAATTAAATTAAAATATAACTAACCTCTACGATAGTCGGCGGCGACGGGGCCGGCGGCGACGGGGCCGGCGGCGACGGGCTCGGCGGCGACGTGGTCGGCTTCATTCATCGGTATCTGAAATGTATAAAGAGTATTAGTTTTTTATAATAAAAAATAATAGTATTTTATAATGAAAAATAAAATACTTACATCTCTCTCTGCCATTTCGGTGTTTGAGTACATCTGGAATTATAATAAAATGAAATAAGATCTGGATATTTCGAACACCTGATATAACGAGTCGATGCGCGTAAACAAGTTTTTATGCGCGAACGACAAGAGTAACATTAAAGCACGTCCGAAATATATCTATTGCAAAACTATATGTAAAATCATAATTATAATCACGGAACCAATAAATAAGATGCGAATATCTCAAAAATTCACGAAAAGATCCCGAAAAGTTTATAAAAATGACAATGTTCCGTCGCTTAATGCTAGTCGTTCTCGCGAAATAAATTATTAATAATAAACGAACTTAATTGCTGACTACTAATTAAGTGATTCTACATTTCATTAAAGACGATGATGATGTTAGAACGATAGTTTACAGAATTTTATATGTATATGACTTACCGAAGTTAGTTGCTGAGATGTCAGTCTTCTCACGGCCACAAACTGATTAGACCGCAGGCTGCGCGACAGGGGTGCGTAATCGTGCGGCTTGTATTTAGAATGATATGCTCGATGCCACGCGTTTCACACGTGTTGTTCTTGGCCGCGTGTTCATATCATCGATGTTTTCGACAATTTTCGGTGCGACGAAATAATCGCTGCTTTAATCAGGTAATAATTTTATAATTTGTGAATATGTTGATGAAGTTAATGTGTAAAGTTATAAGATAATTAATTCTTTACATATTTGGATTATAATTAAATATTAATTTTATAATAGTACAGACACACACACACACACACACACACACACTCTCACGCGCGCTTATGTCCGTGTGTTGATACGTATATCTATATTCTTTAATTAATATTTAAATTTATATTGTACATATGCAGAATATATATGCAGGATATCACAGAATTAGTAGTAAACCTGTTAATGGAAGATTCTTGAGATAATTGGGAGACGATTTTGCTTCTAACTATATTAATATATAAATTTATAAACTATATAGTTTTTTTCAAAAATTTTGATTTTTCTCAATATTTTATATACAAAATTTTTGAAACAAGATCGACGAAAAATTAATATTTTATGAGATACTTACGTTCATGCAAAATAATGTGTTAAAGATGTAAAATACCCTGTTAAATATTCTCTTTGTGATTATCTTATTCTTACAACTTATTGTTTTAATAATTATATTTCACTTTTACGCGATATTTTTATTCTTTTTATTATTCCCCTTATTTCTATATGTGTATATCGTCTATAATTCTTATAATTTCTTTTTTTTTAATTGCATCTTTTGCTATTTTTTATTTGTTTTCGAATTATTACCCTGTATACATATATATATATATATAATATTTCTTTATAAAATCAATAAAATCAATGTTTACAAGCAACTATTATAATAAATATATATATTTATATATTTAAAATACATCTAATATATATAATTTTGATTTAAATCGTAGCACCCTTTATACTGCGCATGATGCAACACGCCTTAACCGAACAAATATTTTGGAAAATCGTTCGTTTATATACAAACAGCAAGTGAGTAATATAGAATATAATATAAAAAAAATAAAATTACATAACTTAAATAATGTATAATAATAGAAGTTTTATAAAATGTCCCTTAATTTTCTTGCTTCTTCTGACATTATTTCATAATGGTGTTTTTTAGTTTTACAATTCCGCTATTTTTCTCGTTTTTCTACTAAATTTATTTTTAATTTCATTATTTTTACTATGAAAACCGCTTTTGTAGAAAGAAGTTGTTGATTTATCGTTGTCTCTCTTTCATATGCAGATTTATTGTTGTTTTGTTTATTTTTGTTTCATAATTTGTTATTTTTTGAAAATAATTTTTATTATTTCCCTTATTTATATATATGTATATTGTCCATAATTCTTATAATTTCTTTTCTTTTAATTGCATCTTTTGCTATTTTTTATTTGTTTTCTAATCTTTTTTAACAGGTTATTAAATATCTAACATCTCTTTTCCATTACATTCTCCATTTTTCATTATTCTTCTCTCGTAGATCTACCTACTTATTTTTCTGATTTTTTGTTTTGTCTTTATTTTCTTTTAATTTGTTTTGTTATTGTTCAAAATCATTTTATAACTCTCCCAATACTTTGTTCAAATATAATTTGTTTTAGTGCTTTAATGAAAAATTAAATAATATATTATTTAATTGCATTTAAAATTATGTTATATTCTTTATTATCATAATATAAATATAAGATATATAAATAGATATATAAATTTATAAAGAAAAATGCAATTTTATATTTTGTTTCTTAGTATTTATTAAAATGTTTTATAACATAAATATTACACAAACAATTTTTACGTATTTGTAATGTTTTTCTACATATTTTAAATTTTTTGTGAATTTAGCCAATTACATCGCCCAAGTTTTATTAATTTTATGAGGGAAATTGCAGAATCACAAACAGATGATGATCTACGTTACTTGCATAATTGGGATTTGAAAAAGCATTGTCCTCTCATAAAAATAATACGAGATTATAGTCATCCGCTGTACGAAACATTTTTCCGATGGTCCATAGAAAATATTAATGAATTAGAGATTGATTGCTTACCTATTACTTATATTACAGAAACATATCCCGATTTTTACGATTTTTTTATATTCCATGGTATGCGCAAATTCAAGCAGAAAATCAAAACTATTATTTTTTCAAGAGGATAGTTGGATGATATTCAATATGCAACAAATTGATAAATATCGATCATTGACTCATTATGACTTATTACTCGTCTTCATTTTACACACACATACACACAATTGATATTATTTTATATTTTTGTCTATTTTATTCATTATCGTATAAAAATCTGAAATATTCATTATATATAATTATAATAGTTTTAAAATGTTTTGTGTAATGTTCTGCATTATTTAATATATAATTAAGGTATACATCAGTGTTTTTTATATTATATCAATCAATATTAAAATTATATATTTATAAATATGTATTTTGTGCTAATAATAATAAAAATTATAAAAAAGTTAATTATATTTATAAAATTAATATAATAATAAGTGCAAAGTAACATACAATTTTCGTAACATTACATGTTACAGAAATTACACTGATTAATAAAAATAATTGTGAAGAAGTTAATCGGAATACAATTAGAAAATATGGTTGCAAAGTCAATGTAATAGCTATCAGATGTTTTAGTGAAATCAGCAGTGCACTGTCGAAGGAGATCATAAAATAAATAAGATTATTTTTGCCAAGTTATAGATTTTCTGCCTTAATACTAAATATCATATTTTAAATTATTACTGTGATGAAACCTAGACTGGTGATACCAAAAATTATTGTTACAATTAATTATGTTTAAAAATATTGGAAATTATGTATGAAAAATGTGTCATATTTCATGGTTTTTGAGAGAATGTGGATCATGTGCTGATTTTTTATTCTGAGCATTATAAAGAAGAATGTATACGTGTGTGTGTGTGTGTGTGTGTGTGTGTGTGTGTGTGTGTGTGTGTGTGTGTGTGGTAATACACTTTCCTTCTGGATAGCTGGATAGCGTTTATGTGTTCAAACATGTAACTATTTCACAATCTTTTTATACATTACATTCAAATAACGTTTATTTATTATAAATAAATCACATCTGTGCCTCACCTCATGTAATATATGTATATATATATATATATATGTATACATATGTATATATTCTTCATAATACTCACATTAAAAAATCAGCACATGATCCACGTTCATTCAAAAATCATGAAATATGACACATTTTTCATACATAATTGCCAATATTTTTAAACATAATTAATTGTAATAATAATTTTTAGTATCACCAGTCTAGGTTTAATCACATTAATAATTTAAAATATGATATTTGTTATTAAAGCTTGAAAATCTATAAGTTGACAAAAATAATCTAATTTATTTTATGGTCTGCTTCGACAGCGCAATGTTGATGTTACTAAAAGTTCTGATAGCTATTAAATTGATTGTGCAATGTATCCAACTATATTTTCTAATTATAATCCGCATAATCGTCCTTCAAAAAAAAGGAAATAAACGTTATTAACCATATAAATGTATTTTAACGCGCCACAATATGTTTATAACAATCTTTTCTGCTTATACTTAATATTTAATTTGATATGATTGGCTCAGACATATATAAGAATCTTTACTAGCTAATTATCATATAAAATCACATAATAAAAGTACTTGAATTTAAATTAATCATATTATTAACATTTATATGATGACCAAAAATGCTTGCTTATTTAAATAACTATATTTATTTATATGCAAATCTTACATATACATATTAACTGTCCTTCTGGATAATATTTTTGTGTCATCTTCTTGTACATGTGTATATATATATATGTGTGTGTGTGTGTGTATGTGTGTGTATACACATATATAATACAAAATTATTAATCTAATTTAAATATTGCAGGAAGTGTGTTAATATACTTTCGTTCTGGAGAGCATTTCTGCGTTCAACCAGGTAACTATTTCACACTCTTTTATATATTATATTTAAATAATATTTATTTATTATAAATAAATATATATATATTATATATATATATATATATATATATATATATATATATATAACCATTTCACAATGTTTTTACATATTACATTCAAATTGTATTTATTTATTATAAATAAATTATTAGAGAGAAATATTGAAAAATATTGAATAACATAATTAGAATACGTTGTATATAAATATTTATATAATTGGTCTTGTTTTAAAATTGTATTATTATTTAAATGCTTAGAATGTATATATTTTGTTATTATGTATTTATTTATATATTTATATTTTTTTTATATTGAAAAGATTCATTTTTCTTTTTCCTTTTTTTATATTAATAAATTTTATTAAATATTTGTTTGCCAATTAAACAAAAATGTAATCGTACACCAGCAATTACTTTTCAAAATATTATTTTTCTTGTGTGTGAATAGTTTCATATAATATCTGGATTGCAAATATATATTGTTAATAATAATAGTTTTGTTGCATATCTATTATGCATATAATTTGGAAATAATATAATTTAATAATTAAAAATTGCAAACAGAATAATATCTTCACATATTTATATTTATTATATTATATCTGCACATATTCATATTGATGAGATAATTGTTTATTATATAAAATCATGTGCGTGATAATTAAATATATTTTCTATGTAATCAAATTAATAAGGAATATAATGATTTAACATGATTATATTCTAAATCTGTTGGTGAAAACGTTACGTGTAACAAATATATACAATTTAAGTTATTAAAATTTTATTTTTGTAAAATATCATTTACTTTGTAGAATACTTTTTATTTCTTCTTGTCGCAAGTTTGTAATGTTTATATCTTTTTTGTCCCAAGTTTTAATGTCAGTATGTATTTTAAATTCATTATTTTTATAAGAAATTAAAACAACTATTTTGTGCAACTTTTTTAAATTAAAATATTTTAATAAGGTTTTATTTTTGCTTAGCGCAATTTTTAGATATGTTTTAAGATTCTGTAAGATTTTGAAGATATAGTTTTTGACGCGGACTTAACAACTTTTTTTACCTTTTTTAAAATGAAATTTTTTATACATATACAAAACATTTATGAGTTCTTTATAAAAAATTCCAAAGAAAACCAAAAAAAGCTTAGTGATAAATATAAGGCCAACTTATCGAGCTGAATATTCGAGATGTTCAGTCAACTACCATTTATTACATGTATAAATTATAAAACTACAGTCATTATATTAAAACTAACGCAAATTACAATCATTCTATAAACGTTTCGACCGCACGCGGTCTTCTTCAGTATAATTATTGAAATATAAATTCTTACAATTCACATAATATCGAAATTTATGTGAATTGTAAGAATTTATATTTCAATAATTATACTGAAGAAGACCGCGTGCGGTCGAAACGTTTATAGAATGATTGTAATTTGCGTTAGTTTTAATATAATGACTGTAGTTTTATAATTTATACATGTAATAAATGGTAGTTGACTGAACATCTCGAATATTCAGCTCGATAAGTTGGCCTTATATTTATCACTTTGTTTTCAATATACGAGCGACAATTGTATTAATTTATTTTCAAAAAAAGCTTGTTACATAAGATTCACTCTAAAACGATTTTTAATAATTATAAAGTGATAAAGTCAAATTGTATTTGCATTATGATAAGTAATGAACAAACTATCAATACGTTACCTTCAAGAAAATTGATAATCCTAACTCTTTGATTACTGTGGAATGTGAATGTCCAAAGCTCTTAGGTTATATTTCAGTCAATTAACAATCAAAGAGCCTTATCACAATAAGCGTAGACCTATAATATTTAATTACACGCTATGGTTAATAAGTCCAATATCAGAACACGATAAAATGTTTAATTTCCTTTATTAAATTTAATTAATTTTTTATTAAGAAATAGAATTGTAATATTTTCAAGTATTCTACAAAGTAAATGATATTTTACAAAAATAATAAAATTTTAATAACTTTAATTGTATATATTTGTTACACGTAACGTTTTCACCAACAGATTTAGAATATAATCATGTTAAATCATTATATTCCTTATTAATTTGATTGCATAGAAAAAATTTAATTATCACGTACATGATTTTATATAATAAACAATTATCTCATCAATATGAATATGTGCAGATATAATATAATATAAATATAAATATGTGAATATATTATTCTGTATAAATTCTGTATAAATATAAATATGTGAATATATTATTCTGTTTGCAATTTTTAATTATTAAGTTATATTATTTCCAAATTATATGCATAATAGATATGCAACAAAGTTATTATTATTAACAATATATTTGTAATCCAGCATAATTAATTGATACTTATCATTATGATAATCTCATTATTCTTTTTGACATGATCTCAACATGTGAAAATTTAATTCTATATTAACACAGATGTTACCGTCAATTTCATTAACTTTAAACTTTCCTGACTGAAATTTGAATGCGAGATAGATAGAGAATCGTACACCGCGTAACGGTTAAAGAAGAAGCTAGCAATTATTGCATAACTGTGACGTATCGTTTATGTCAATAACGTAATAAATCTATAATTGTTACATAAAATTGTTATGTAATTTTGGCGTTACTTTATTATATATGTATTTATGTATTTTGGTTAATGTAAATGTGTATACTCTAATAGTTTCGTAAATACTACGTAATTTTAATGACATAATTGTAACGTTAGGTTAAATACGTAACGTTTATGTATTTTGGTTAATGTAAATGTATATACTCTAAAAGTTTCGTAAATACTACGTAATTTTAATGACATAATTGTAACGTTATGTTAAATACGTAACATTATTTTGTTGACATCAATGTATACATTCTGTAAAAACTTTGTTATAATCATTACATACAGTATAATAACAAAATTGCGATATTTTTTTTATTTAATGTGACATCGCAATTTCGTTATTATAATTATATAATAGTTATAATAAGGTTCTTACAGAATGTATACATAGATATCAACAAAATAATATTAATGTTACATATTTAACATAACGTTACAATTATGTCATTAAAATTACGTAGTATTTACGAAACTTTTAGAGTATACACATTTATATTAACCAAAATACATAAATGTTACATAACAAAGTAACACCAAAATTGCATAACAAATTCATTACGTTATTGACATAAATGATACGTCATTGTTTTGTTTCGCCGATTTATAACATATACATATATAGATTATTATGTAATTGTTTCGTAAATGATCCCTTCGTGTTTACTGGGTATCAGAGATGGCAAAATATCAATTAAATTTTTTATAATTGAACAAATGATATGAACAGATTTAATTAAAATTTTTTTAATTGACGATTAATTTTAGAAAGATTAATTAGATTTCGTTACAATGACGATTGATATAAGCTAGATTAATCGAAGATCGTTTAATTAACAATTAATATGATCGAAGTCAATTAAAGATTATTTAATTGACAATTGATATAAACGAAATTAATCGGACAACGATCGATTAACAATTAATACAAGCTAATTTAAGTAAAAGTTTTTTAATTAACGATTAATATGAGTTAATTTTAATTAGAAGTACTTTAATTGACGATTGAAACAAACAGATTCAATCGAAGACAATTCAATTGACAATTGATTTGAGCAGAAACAATTAAAAAATATTTAATTGACGATTAAATATAGCAAATTTAATGCGAATCTCTTCCATTAATGATTGACTTAAAAAAATCGATATAATTTCTTTATTTCGATTAATTAACAATGTGTAACGATTAATACAATTTAAATTTTAATCGAAGATGTTTGATTGATGATATTAATATGACTGAATTTAAATAATATATATCTTTTCCTTGGTTCTAGCAAAGTTATTGTACGTAATAGTTACAATATAAATAATAAATAATTTACGTTTTTTAAACCATATTTTTATTCAGAACATTTTCAATTCATTATACATTTTATTATATTTAATTTAATTATATTTAATGTTAATATATATTTCTCGAATTTTTTTTCATTTGTTCTAAAATAATAAATGTATAATATGTTATAATAAAATGTGTTGTACATATATACAATATATATTATAATTCAAAATTATTAATCAAATGTAAATATTGCAGGAAGTTTGGTAATACAACGAAGTGTAACCATACAGTTTCCTTCTGGAGAACATTTCTGCATTCAATTAGGTAACCGTTTCACAATGTTTTTACATATTACATTCAAATTGTGTTTATTTATTATAAATAAATTATTAGAGAGAAATATTGGAAAATATTGAATAACATAATTAGAATACGTTGTATATAAATATTTATATAAATGGTCTTGTTTTAAAATTGTATTATTATTTAAATGCTTAGAATGTATATATTTTGTTATTATGTATTTATTTATATATTTATATTTTTTTATATTGAAAAGATTCATTTTTCTTTTTCCTTTTTTTAAATTAATAAATTTTATTAAATATTTGTTTGCCAATTAAACAAAAATGTAATCGTACACCAGCAATTACTTTTCAAAATATTATTTTTCTTGTGTGTGAATAGTTTTATATAATATCTGGATTGCAAATATATATTGTTAATAATAATTGTTTTGATGCATATCTATTATGCATATAATTTGGAAATAATATAATTTAATAATTAAAGATTGCAAACAGAATAATATATTCACATATTTATATTTATTATATTATATCTGCACATATTCATATTGATGAGATAATTGTTTATTATATAAAATCATGTGCGTGATAATTAAATATTTTCTATGCAATCAAATTAATAAGGAATATAGTGATTTAACATGATTATATTCTAAATCTGTTGGTGAAAACGTTACGTGTAACAAATATATACAATTTAAGTTATTAAAATTTTATTTTTGTAAAATATCATTTACTTTGTAGAATACTTGAAAATATTACAATTCTATTTCTTAATAATAAATTAATTAAATTTAATAAAGGAAATAAAACATTTTATCGTGTTCTGATATTGGACTTATTAACCATAGCGTGTAATTAAATATTATAGGTCTACGCTTATTGTGATAAAGCTCTTTGATTGTTAATTGACTGAAATATAACCTAAGAGCTTTGGACATTCACATTCCACAGTAATCAAAGAGTTAGGATTATCAATTTTCTTGAAGGTAACGTATTGATAGTTTGTTCATTACTTGTCATAATGCAAATACAATTTGACTTTATCACTTTATAATTATTAAAAATCGTTTTAGAGTGAATCTTATGTAACAAGCTTTTTTTGGTTTTCTTCGGAATTTTTTATAAAGAACTCATAAATGTTTTGTATATGTATAAAAAATTTTATTTTAAAAAAGGTAAATAAAGTTGTTAAGTCCGCGTCAAAAACTATATCTCCAAAATCTTACAGAATCTTAAAACATATCTAAAAATTGCGCTAAGCATAAATAAAACCTTATTAAAATATTTTAATTTAAAAAAGTTGCACAAAATAGTTGTTTTAATTTCTTATTAAAATAATGAATTTAAAATACATACTGACATTAAAACTTGGGACAAAAAAGATATAAACATTACAAACTTGCGACAAGAAAAAATAAAAAAACATTAAAAACTTGCGAAAAAAGTAGAACAATTTAATTTAAAAACTTAGCACTGCTAAGCTAAACAACAATTTAACAATTGTAATTGTTGTATTAAACTATACAATTGAAATTTTAATTGAAGTAATATGCAATAATGACATTAGCAATGCTAAGTTTTTAAATTAATTTTTTTTTGTCGCAAGTCTTTAATGTTTATATTTTTGTTATTGCAAGTTTTTAATGTTATTATATATTTTAAATACATTATTTTTCAGATATGTTTTAAGATTCTGTAAGATTTTGCAGATATAGTTTTTGACGCGGACTTAACAACTTTTTTTACCTTTTTTAAAATAAAATTTTTTATACATATACAAAACATTTATGAGTTCTTTATAAAAAATTCCGAAGAAAACCAAAAAAAGCTTGTTACATAAGATTCACTCTAAAACGATTTTTAATAATTATAAAGTGATAAAGTCAAATTGTATTTGCATTATGACAAGTAATGAACAAACTATCAATACGTTACCTTCAAGAAAATTGATAATCCTAACTCTTTGATTACTGTGGAATGTGAATGTCCAAAGCTCTTAGGTTATATTTCAGTCAATTAACAATCAAAGAGCTTTATCACAATAAGCGTAGACCTATAATATTTAATTACACGCTATGGTTAATAAGTCCAATATCAGAACACGATAAAATGTTTTATTTCCTTTATTAAATTTAATTAATTTATTATTAAGAAATAGAATTGTAATATTTTCAAGTATTCTACAAAGTAAATGATATTTTACAAAAATAAAATTTTAATAACTTAAATTGTATATATTTGTTACACGTAACGTTTTCACCAACAGATTTAGAATATAATCATGTTAAATCACTATATTCCTTATTAATTTGATTGCATAGAAAATATTTAATTATCACGCACATGATTTTATATAATAAATAATTATCTCATCAATATGAATATGTGCAGATATAATATAATAAATATAAATATGTGAATATATTATTCTGTTTGCAATCTTTAATTATTAAATTATATTATTTCCAAATTATATGCATAATAGATATGCAACAAAACAATTATTATTAACAATATATATTTGCAATCCAGATATTATATAAAACTATTCACACACAAGAAAAATAATATTTTGAAAAGTAATTGCTGGTGTACGATTACATTTTTGTTTAATTGGCAAACAAATATTTAATAAAATTTATTAATTTAAAAAAAGGAAAAAGAAAAATGAATCTTTTCAATATAAAAAAAATATAAATATATAAATAAATACATAATAACAAAATATATACATTCTAAGCATTTAAATAATAATACAATTTTAAAACAAGACCATTTATATAAATATTTATATACAACGTATTCTAATTATGTTATTCAATATTTTCCAATATTTCTCTCTAATAATTTATTTATAATAATTAAACACAATTTGAATGTAATACGTGATTGCCATTTTCCAAATTATGTAAGCGATTATCTAATCGTGTACATAAAATTTTTCAAATATTTCAAATATATATCAATTGAGATATTTAATTTGAAATATTTATTTTATTATTATTTTGTACATATGCACAAAACATAACTTCGGAATATTTCAAATACATATTAATTGAAATATTTAATTTCAAATATTTATTTTACTATTATTTTGTAAATATACTTAAAACGTTACTTTCGGAATATTGCATATACACACCAATTGAGATATTTCATTTGAAATATTTATTTTCATATTATTTTGTAAATATACCTAAAACGATAACTTTGGAATGTTTTAAATATATATCAATTGAGATATTTCATTTGAAATATTTTTAATATATACTATGATGAAATATTTCAATTGTAACATTTATGATTTATATCAAAAACAAATACGTAAAATGTATCATTTGAAATCTAAATGAAACAATTTGAAACATTGCATGTATATTTCATGTTTAGTGGGTTAACGTTAACAGGAATTTTCAAGATCTCTGCAAGGTCGAATGAATATCAGCATCATCTGCCTTTCTTCACATCCTATGGTGTTTGTTTGAAACATTTTTTCGTCTTGCATATTTAACAAGTTTATTTAAATGTCGTAGGAAGTTTTATTATCAATAAATCAATTCAATTCAATTCAATTCTTTATTCGTCCCCTAAGGGATTGAAGGCGCTTTTGAAGGAGCGTTCCCCAACCTTACAACCTCTTACAATGTTACTTATATCTACTCTTAACTCTACTCTTACATCTAATTTACAAATAACTTAATTCTACCTTAACCTACTTATCTACTACTTTAGAGAGAGAAAGAGCCGTCCCTACCTATCGTTTCGCTTCGGCTTCCGATTCCCCATACATTCTCAACCACCTCATTCATACCTCACTCATTCTCCTCCTCATCCTTCCTTCCTCCTTTTCCCCTCCCTCCCTCCTTTCTTCCGTTCTCCCCTCTTCCCTCTTTTTCTCTATTTCTCTCATCCATCCTTTCCCTTCTCCTCCTTCCTGCAGTATTTCCTTCATTCTTTCCCACCAGTTTCCCTTCCCCCCTTCTCCCCAC